>NC_056744.1:521909444-521944444 GCF_019279795.1 Protopterus annectens | reverse complement strand
TTTTTTAGACATAAATAATACTCCTGAAGTCTCCATTGTTTATGTTTGGGATGCCTTAAAATCATGTCTATATGGACAAAGTATCAGATGGTATAATAATAAAAGGAAATCTTGGGATAAGGAATTGTTAGATATTCAAAGTAAATTAGACTCTTATAAACATAATAATAAAGAAAATATTATGGACAAGAACATTATTGAAGAAATAAACAAACTAAATGAGAAATACAAAGAAATTTTAACTCATAAAGTTAAAATAACTTTAGAGAAATACAAGTTTTTGTCTTATTCAATAAGCCCCAAATACTTACATAGACTTAAAAATAAAACAAAAAGGTTGAATAAACAAAACCATATCAAAGAAATATTTTCTCTAAGGAAAAAGAAGAATGTTTCTAGTATACCAGAAATACTAGATGAATTTAGAAATCACTTTCACAAAATTAACCATAATAATATTAACATGGAACCTAAAGATAAAATAAAGGAGTTTATAACCACAAATATGAATAAAAAGCTTAATAAACAACAGATTAAACTATTGGACAAGAGTATTTCATATACAGAAGTTATTACACAAATAAATAAGCTTAAATCAAACAAAGCACCGGGTAATGATGGTATTATACCAGAGATATATAAAATCCTTTCTAAAAATACATATTCATTAATACATAAGGTTTTTATTTTGGCCCAAACTGAGTTAATAACCCTCCCATCTTGGCAATATACATTTATTTCGCCAATTTTAAAACCTAATAAAGATCCAACTAGATGTTCTTCATATCGGCCCATCTCATTACTTAATGTTGATTATAAAATGTTTATGAGTATCTTTGCTGATAGATTGAAGACAATCATTCCCGGCATTATAGATATAGATCAGACAGGCTTCATTGTAAATAGAAATACTTTTGATAATATAAGAAGAACTTTAACATTAATAGATTTTGCAAATAGGAAAAGAAAGATTTAACACTTATTAGTCTTGATATAAGTTCAGCATTTGATTCAGTAAGTTGGGACTATCTGTTTACCTTAATGAAGTGCACAAACTTCTCAGATGCATTTGTAAATCTAATTGAACATTTATACAAAGGAACGTTGGCTTATATTAAGGTAGGAACATATGTTTCACAAATAATACCCATTCTTAAAGGTACAAAACAAGGATGTCCACTTTCTCCACTATTATTCACTTTAGTAATGGAGCCTTGGGCTAATTTGATCAGAAACAGTACTGACATAGAGGGTTTTGAAATAGATGAAAATACAACATCCAAAATTCAACTTTTTGCAGATGATGTTCTAATTACATCAGCAGGATCTAATTCTTCTATACAGTCTCTATTTGAAAACATGATGAATTTTAAAAGTATTTCTGGTTTAATATTCAATGAAGAAAAAACTAAAATACTACCTATATATACACGAAAAAATATTATCATTAGTGATTTTACTAAATATGTACCCAATTCAGGTCAGATAACTTATTTAGGTATAATACTATCTAAAGATATTAAATCTATTATATATAATAATTATAATACCTGTTTTCTTAATATACAAAATCTTTTTAATACCTGGAATAATATGTTTTTTACTATGGGGGAGAGACTTACAATTATTAAAATGATAATATTCCCCAAGATTTTATACTTAATAAAATCAATAATACTTCCACCTACAAAAATAATTATCAAGAAACTGAACACACTAATGTTAAATTTCCTATGGGCACCTAATAGACCTAGGATTGCATTAAAGAAACATACTAATAGCTGGTCTCAAGGGGTATTTCTTTTCCAGACTTTAATTTATATACTATCTCTTCTATTGTAAAAGTTATTACTTTATTAATAGATCAGTCATATGTCACAAAATGGAAAGATTATTGGGAGCTAATTAGTATGCACTTCATGAAAATCTCCTTAACACATAAAAATATGATTGTAAATAACTCCATGTTATGGTTACTAAAGGAATTTTGTACTTCACCTATTACACCTAAACATATGGTTTGTTACCCATTAAATATTATTATTAGTTATCGTAACTTTATATTAATGCACCCTAAGTATAGGGAATGGAATTTTATTGTATTTCCTATAATGTATACTCAGGGTATGCTTTTGTCATCTACTTCTGAAGGAACTCATTTAGCTATAGATAATGATCTAAAGTATTGGTATCAGTTGATATCTGATAATAAAGTTAAAAATCTAGATTTCTTAAAACAAGAATTTGATCTAAGAGAAACTTGCTGGTTAGAGGTTCAGACCTTTAGACAACATCTCATTAATAAAATAGATTTAATGTCTATAACTGTTAAAGAATCTATTCCAACACTGATTGATTACTTGATATTAAATTTACAACATAAAGTTTCTGATAAAGGTAAACTTTCATACATACATAAAGTTATCAGACAAGAAACTTTTTACAGTGTAGATTCATACTGGAATTATTTCACTTCTATTAATGGGGACCCACCAAATCAACAAGATAAACAATATATATTGCAATCTGCTTATAGAACTACGTCTTCCATTGTCTGGAGCCTTTATACATGGAAATTTTTACATAGATCTTTTTATACACCTTTGATGATGAATAAAATAAATAATAAAGATAATCTATGTAAGAGATGTAATGTAGAAATTAATGCTGACTGGGCTCATATGTTTTATGACTGTATAAAATTGAAAGAATACTGGAAGTCAATTAATGAATTTTTGCAGGCTCTTTTTACAGATAATTTCATTATTTCTATATCTCTTATATTATTCAACACACCTGTACCTCAAAGTGTTAAAAAGGTTAAGCTTCCCTTGTTATGGTCTATTCTAGCAGTGGCTAGGAAAATAATAACTAGAAATTGGATTTCAGATACACCTCCTTCGTTCAATGAATTTAAAAATGTTATGAATATTGTGTGCCATATGAAAATAAACACAATTAGGACTAGAACAAATAGAAAAACATCTTATTTTATTGTATGGGATAATTTACAAAATTTGTTAAAAAATTTTAATTTCAATAGCATGGTATTTTAGTTTAATTAATTGATCTGATTGTAGTGGATGTCTTTGTAAATACTTTAGTTGTTTTGTTGAATATTATAATAATACCTATTTTTAATTACTTGTATAAAATTGTTATGATATTTCTCGTATATGTTAAAACAATAAACCTGTTTTGAAAAAAAAAAAAAAAAAGACAGGGCTGGTTGGGTAAGGTATAAGGAAGCTAGTTCATTGAGTATTTTTTTGGTGGGATACTGTGTCAAATGCCTTAGACATATCAAGGAAAACAGATGAGATGAGTTTTCCATTGTTTCTGAGCTGAGTGATATTGTTGGCAAAACTTAAAAGAACGGTTGTGGTACTGTGTTTGGATTTAAAACCATGTTGAGAATTGGACAGAAGGCTATTATTTACAAGATAGTCAAGGAGTTGCGAGCATATACATTTTTCAAGAATTTTGGCTGAGGAAGGGAGTATAGCAATTGGCCTGTAGTTTGAGAATTTTGTTGAGGAACCACCTTTGTGCAAAGGGATGATATAAGAAATTTTCCTGAGCTTGAGGATATACTACTCAGAGATGGAATGGTTGATTAGGAGCGAGAGAGAAAGAGTAAGAGATGGCATTTGCAATCCACGGAATTCATTAGGGAGTAGGTCAGCAGTGAGTGATGCAGGCTTTAGTTTGTTTAATATATTTTTTAATTGTGCTAGCTTGTATTGTTCTGATTTAAAAAAGAACTGAAGTTTGTAGCTAATCCTGTAGGAATAGACAGGTGGAGTATTGCTGTCATTTTTTTTACTAGGGATAGGATGGAATTGATCTAGTGTGAGTTAAATTGGGAGGCTACGCTATCTGTGGTATTTATGGTTGTGGGCTCTGGAGTTGTGGACTTTCCAGAATTTAGGAGTTGTTTAAAAGCTCCTGAAAATTTTGGGGAACTGTTTTGGCATTTTTGTTGGATTGTGATATAGTATAACTAGGTGAGAAGGGATGTTTGGTTTTTGGTCTCTTGCTACTGGAACCAGGCTCCGTCTTTCTGTTTGATGAGCAATTTGGTATCCTTAGTAGCAGTTGTTTATGTTTTCATTTTAACACAGATCTTCCCAAAGGGTGCCAGACTGTTTAGGATATCATAAAATTTATTATTGAAGTACTGAACAGCAGAATATAAGTGGAGATGTTTGAGTGGGGTCCAGTCACATTGGTGTATGAGGTACTTAGAGATTTCAGGGGAGAATTTTATCTTGTTGCAGACATGTTTATATATGATGTTTTTTGAAGGCACACTCAGTGTCTAAGAAGATAGCTGAGTAGATGATCACTAAGGATGTCCAAGAGGCAGCTGTTGTGGTGACAGAGGGAGACCCTATCTGTTAGAGCTGAGTCCAGGATTGATTGCTTGCTACTATGTTTGTCACTTCTGGTTGGGGATTGTATTATTTGATTGCACCATGGAGGTTAATAAAGATGGAGAGGTTGTCTGATGAACAGGTGTACCAATCCATGTTGAAATCCCCCATTACTATGGCTTTCTGATTAAAGGTAGAGGCAGACCAACAGAGAAGGTTTTCAATTATGGATGGTTTGTTACTGGGGGGATGTAAATTGCTATAATTATAATGTATTTGTTGGAGTTTAGCTGTAGGCAGGATGTTAATATTTCAGAATTCATGAAGTCTAGGGGGTTATGTTCTAGACATTCCAGTCTGAGTGTATCTTTGTATATTATGGGTATGCTGCCACCACCATACCTCTCAACCTGGAAAAATCAAAAATCTGGACAAGGTCCATGAAAAAGAGGTACAAAACTGTATGCTGATTAACATAAAATTTGCATGCATAATTACGTAACCCTACCCACTCCAGTGGAATTGTGGGATACTAACTTTCAAATGCAAACTGAAGAACAGACAACCAAAATATGTCAGTCCCCCTGCAGCCATTCCAATCTCCCATTATCTGGCTATTTCACCCCATTTACCACAAACTGTAATGTGTGCTTACTGATTTACTTCTACAATGATTATTTGGATTTTATTTTTACACTTTACAGCACAATGCACAAACACTAATAGACATCTGCTAAACAAAGCAATACTGTCTCACAATGAAAATAGACTTAGCATTAAAACTTCTCTGCCCTTGAAACTCCTCAGATTCATTGAAACAGCATTGAAACCCACACCACATCCAAAGAAAATGCATCTGGTCAGTGGTGGATAAAGATTACCTTTGGGCTGTTTTCAAATCATAGGCACCTTGCACACAAAACAACATACATACATGTGTTCTTTGATACACCTTCCTGACTTTATTAAATTCTATTCCTTGTATAATACGGCACACTTTTTAGACTAAGAGCACATTTTAAATTTGTTTGTTTGAATATTTTTCCAGTAGGCAATGAAACAAAATGCATGAACCAATAATGACAAAATTGCCCAATTCAGAAAATTTCCATCATAAAATCATACTTACACACACACACACACATATATATATATATATATATATATATATATATATATATATATATATATATATATATATATATATATATAATATATATATATATATATATATATATATATATATATATATAAATAGAATGACAGTAGTGTAAACCATAAGCATCTTGCACAGCTTCTCGCACTTATTTTCAATTTTAGTTTTATTTTTTTGGGGGGGGGGGGTGGACAAAAGGCCAAAAGCCAGGCAGGGACACATTTTAAACATTGCTTGTATAATTTTGGAAAGTTGCTAGAATAAAATGTGTTACCACCATGCTTTTCACTGCCAAGTCTTCTTAATTACATCTGCAATACTCGCAGCTTGCAAAATACCTTAAGCGCTATACCTTAAAAAGCAGCAGTCGTTTCCTTCAATAAATTCAAACTGTGAGACCTAAGCTCTATACCTTTAAAGCAGCAGCCAGAAAGTCAATACATCCAAATACTCGTGACTTGCAAAATACCTTAAGCTCTAGTGAAGCCTAAGCTCTATACCTTAAAAGTAGCAGCCGGAAAGTCAGTACTTCCAAAATAAATACCTTAAGCTCTGCAAGACTTGCAGAATACCTTAAGCTCTATACCTTAAAAGCAGCAGTTGTTTCCCTCAAATTCAAACAGTGAAGCCTAAGAAGCAGCAGCCGGAAATGAATCAGCCAGCTGGTTTCCGCTTGCAAATCTGCTCTGCAACACACACACATGCACACACACATACATACACACACACACACACACTTCTGAAACTCAGTTCACAAGAAAATAAAAAAAAACATACTTGCAAAATACCATAAGCTCTGCAATACTCACCCTTCAGTTCTGACCCCAAACTCTGTTCATGAGAAGTACCCACACTTGCACATTGTAGTCCTTTCAAAACAGTGCATCCATTAAATTTTAGTCTGCATTCATGAGAAGATGAAAACAATACCTTAAAAACAGTACCCATGCTTGCAGCAGCAGTCGTTTCCTTCAATAAAGTGTAGTCCTTTCAAACAGTGCAATCCATTAATTGTAGCCTTTTCAAACAGTGCATCCATTATTCAATCAGTGAAGCAGCTAGCTGTTCCCGCTTGCAGATCCATTCAAACAGTGAAGCAGGCAACTGGAAATGTGTGCAAGTGAGCCTTTGAGCTAAATTCTGACAGGCTGATGGAGCTGATCTCATCGTGCACGTGATGACGTCAGTTCAAAAAGCGAAAAAAAATCTGGGAAAAATTCAGAAATGAAGGGGTGCCACTCAGGAATCATGGCACCCCATTATTTGGACCCCAAAACTTGATACAAAATGAGTAATTCGGTACAGTTGGGAGGTATGGCCACCACGCTTGTGTATCCTGTCAAGTCTGTGGATATAGTAGTCTTGGGTTAGAATTTCACTGTCATTATATGGGGTTTTAGCCAAGTTTCTGTTAAGACTGCTATTTCTGAGGAGTATATGGAGAGGGCTACATGAAATTCATGATTTTTACTTGAGATGCTCCTCAGATTCATGTTTATGTGTAGAAACTGTAAGCTATTATTTGGTAGGTTAATGATGTTATGAGAGAAAGCATTGTTTGGTGGATGTGTAGTTTGTTATTGGGATTGCGGGCCTGGATTCAGGTGTATGTGTGTCCCCACTTAGATTTAGCTGAGTTAATTTAAACAGAAATAGGTGTGTAAGTTTTGGTACTAGTCTAGCATATTTACAGAGTAATATGGTGAAACTTGTGAGTGAGTGCATCTAAGTGAAAAGAGTTCTGTGTTGAAACTATTATAAAGGAGTGATGATATGACAATGTTTGTAAAACTGGTGTTGGGTGGCGTGGTGATAGGGGTTAGTGGGAGAGCAGATATTAGTGACATGCTCTTTGTGATGGGAAGTAATAAGGTAGGCTGTAATGAGTAAACTAAGGAGCTATGTGTGTAAGAGTAACATTCTTACAAGAGGTATGGTAGAGTTATGAAATGTCTGGGTGAGAGGGCTGGGTTAAGATAATTCAGTTACTGGCCCTAGGTCTTTTGCTTACTCGTACTAGATTAACAATCCCATGATTTACTAAAGGATCAGAAAAAGAGCAGGAAGCAGTAATTTTTTTTATCTAATTATATACTATAATTTAACTTTTTTGGTTGTGGCTTCCAGAGTAGTGTTGAATGGCAGCCTTCTTTTGTTAGTATTACTTGAAAAACAAAGTTTTAGCCCAGTTTGGTAAAAATCCAATTACAGCATCTCTTTTGGGTGGGAGGGTGAAGTGCATAGAATTTAGATAACCTAACAGCCCCTGTGAAGGTGCACACTACTTACAAAGGAATATGACCGCTTAGCCCCAGAATAACTTAAATTGAAAAGTCCTCAGTGGGACGTTAAACCTACATTTGCTCTGTAGTCTTTAAAACTTGGTGTATAAATACAGTTTCACATTGAACACAAAACTGAAGAACAAACACTTTAAAACAAAAAGGATACACCAAGGCAGGGAAGCAGATAGAATCCAATGTGATTCTGTCTGCTTCCCTGCCTTGGTGTATCCTTTTTGTTTTAAACAGTTTCACATTGAAACAGTTTTGCTGATGGTGGATGGCTGCCGAGAGATCACAGGGTCCAGCCCGAACCTATGGGGAGAATGGACATGGGTTCAGGTAAGAATGGGGAGTTGGTGAGCACTCAGAGGAGGGAGACAAGAACACAACCTTTCTTTAGTGCATTCTAAAATTTTTACAGAGGCATACAGTCCTAATAGTAGTAGGAGCAATAGGTCTCATAAAAAAGAATTTAGAGTTGTGTTTAGATATGTTACCGATGCATGTAACTCCGTATGAATTGTAGAAGGAGCCATTTCAGGGCACAGTGTGGATGCTGCAAAGGGCACTTTTGGCTAACTGAAGCAATCTGAAGCAATACTGAAATTATACTAATTTTATGAACGTTAATGATACTTTGACTAAGGAATGCGGTCCATTCCTATCATGATATTAGAAACCCAAATGTCTTGGAGAAATTAAACTGAAATAAACTCTGAGCTCTATTAACTTACCATAGCAAGTATGAATTTAAGTATATATAAATAGCTGCAACTAGAGATTTGGGCTGCATCAACATTGCCCCACCATTCTTGCAACAATTGAATCCTGGTTTAAAAGTAAAGCAGAAATATATTTCTATGTTTCTCGGAGCTATTATGTTTTCTTTGACAATCACGCATACTCCATACATGGAGAAGATTCACTTACTCTTAATAAGAAATAATGCAAACAGGGTCAAAACTTTCATAGAGAAGATTAACTCTTAAGTAGACACAGAATCTAACTGGACACAGCTCATGACAACCATCTCTAATCATATGAACATTTACATTACCACTATATATGTATCTCCATGATCCATTATAAAGAAGTTCAAAAACACTGTAAAAAATGTATCCATTTTAACACAGAATATGATACTAATATTAGTGCAAATTAACCTAGATTACCAAAACCCACTTAACCTCTCACAATTTATTCTCACAAGGACCATTAGTCCTTAAAGACAGTAGATGAAATCATACCAAGAACAAACAATCACTTCTGACATTATCCTTGCAGACACCCTGTCAAAATGCAGCTCTATTTCATTGCTCAAAACTCAATGAGGAATGACAACCCAGTTATTTTCACTTAGTCATTGAAAACTAAGTATTCTCTAATAACCTAACTTCATCTCAGCAAGGTCTATCTCAAAATACTCTAAAAATTTCTTTATTATTGAATTTCAAGGGATTAATTGAGCCCCTGTATAAGGCAGAATCTTTGGAGGACATTCATACCTTCCCATTTATTACCATAATCCCAAACCAAAATAAATGCTACTCGTTATAAAAACAAAAACAAAAACAAATAAGGACACAACTACGACTGTTGCTTCTTCCAGTTCAAATCCTCTTTGCTAGTGCACAAGACAGACACAAGTGCTTTCACGTAAACTGCTTCATCAGGTGTAACAAAAACATTACAAAAGCACACCCTTTTTATAACAATTAGTCACATGACCTCTACCAATTAAAATTTAAAAGGCATATCAAACAACTTTAACTTACGTAAAAAGCACTTGAAAAACATTCATAAATGACTCGTATACATATAAAGACAGATAAAACATTGACAAAAGTGTACACTATATTGCACTCATAAATAACCCATGTACATATGAATACAAGCATATAAAACTTCATAGTGAATTAATAACATTAAAAACGAATTATAATCATAAAAACGAATTATAATCATAAAAACCTATCTAAAATATTCTGTCTTCTAAGTGACCTAGACCTTAATTTAGGTCTAAGAGGGACATATTCATTCAGACCACTCCCAGCATCAGTTCTCATTCTAACTATCCATGTTGACATTAATTCCTCTGTTTTTTTGCCTTATGTCACCTATTCTAGCATTTTCATAAATCCCACCTATAACTAGAAACTTAAAACTATGTGTGGAATCAGTATTTCTAAATTGTTTTGCTAGGGCATTAATACAATTCAATTTACTAATGTAATATAGGTGTTCCCTGATATGATCTTTAAGCGCCCCATCAGTTTTACCTATATAAAATTTACTGCATTTCATGCAGTTTGCAAGGTAAATAACATGCTCAGCCATACAGGTGTCTGAAACATTGAAACTATGCACCTTCCTCTGATCTGGATGAAAGAAACTACATCCAGTATCCAAAAAGTGACAGTATCTACAAGCACCACAAGGCGTGGTGCCCAGGTTCGTCTTACTCTGTGTATCTTTCAGATAACATAATCTTCTCCTCAAAGATTTATTGTTCCTAAACATGAACTGAGGCTCGGAATCAATAAGCCTAGCCACATCTGCATCTGTAGTAAGAATACTCCAGTGCTTCCTTATTATCTGCATATACCTACCAACATTTGAAGCATAACATAATGGTACCTTAAGTCTAGTACTAACATTGTTCTTTCTAATGTTTCTATTCTTGTCAGTACCTACATCCCTGGCAGAAAAATATGGGAGAGCTTGTGTGTCCATTTTTCCTAAACCAGCTGAAACATTGGGTAAAATCAAATGATCACGGTAACCCCTTTCCTGTAGATGTTCAATAGCTACATTAACCTGCTCTGTAAAATCAGCTTCCCTAACATTGAGTCTTGAAGCCCTATAAATCTGATTATGTACAACATTTTTAAATACATAAGGTAGATGTAAACCTTCTCTATGCAAAAGATGATTAACATAGCATTCCTTTCTGTATTGTTTAGTATAGATCTCACCTGTGCAATCCCTGATTATTTAACATCAAGAAAATCCATTTCAGATAAGGAAGATTTATGAGTAAAACATAAATACTGTGTAGTATTATTCAAATTAGCATGAAATTCAATAAACTGTTCATAAGTGCCTCCCACAAAATAAAAAGATCATCAACAAATCTTCTGTAAAATAAAATAAACTCTTTGTATAAGACCCCTGCAATATATGTTGCTCTTCCCAAGCAACCATAACAGCATTGGCGTAACTATTAGCACACACAGTTCCCATAGCCACACCATTGCACTGCTTGTAATATTGTAGGCCAAAAATAAAAATATTGTGCTCCAAAATTATTTCTAATAACCTAATTAACAAAACAATTTTTTGTTGATTATAATCAGAATAAGTTGTTAAAAATTGCTGTACACATAAAATAACTTCAAAGTTAGGGATTACGTAAACAATGAAACCACATCCATGGTGATAAACATACAGCCTGCCTCTCTGTAAGGGAGAATCTCCAGCCAAAACTTCAGTCACAGAGCATTCCACCCTCGGCCAAGTAAAAACATTACCAGTCCGAAAATAGATTAAAGTTTGTTTGCTTACTTTTCTGTTGTTAACCCTACAGTACCCTTGAAACAAGGACTACCCAAACCACGTAAGCATAGGTTTGATCCACCCCTGAGGCCCATAGTCTCAGGTAGGAATTGGAGCACTGAGACCATCTCTATATATGTTGAGAAGAATCTATGACCCATTCTAGATGGTTTGGAATACATTCTTAAGAACACTGAGAAGTTTTTCATTCTTTAAGAAAATAATATGTGTTAGAGAATGAATTTTCAGTACCTGCACACATTCCTCCTGTTCTGTCAGCTTTGGAGGATGTGTGCATGTGTGTTACTGCCTGCTGCCACTGAAAAGGCAGATAGGTTGTATAAAGTTCCTCAATCTTTTCTTTGTATACATTGTTCTCAAACCTGATCCAGAGTATATAGCTTTATTTAATCTTTCTCCTGCTAAATACATAGTTCACTCCATTCTTCATATTTCTGATAAGGGCGAGAATATTATCGATAATTAAGGGGAAAAAAGTGTTTGCTTCTGTAACTTTGATTTTCAGAATTCTCATAGGACTGTGTTTTTGGGATATCAACTAGACACCACAGCTCAAATGGCTTTTCTTCCACAGGAACAAAAAATAGCTGTATATTCAGATCAGTTTTTAAAGTTTTCCACTCAGACTTTGGCTACTGCTAGGGAATATTTCAGGATTTTCATGGATTCTATGATTTTCATGACACACCTGGCAGGACTCCAAATGAGAAATATACATTGGTATCTGAAATCTCTCTGGTCTTAGCACCAACACCCATTCCATTTTCAGATCAACCAGTGCCAGAGCTGTCAGAAGAGGAATCACTTGGGAGAGACAGATGTCCCAAAATCTTGGCCTCGTCTTCTGCATCCCTGTTCCAAAACAGTTTCAAGAGGGATAAAAGTGCTAGGTGTGGAGCCACCAAGCACAGACACAAGCACTTAAATATAAAAGAGATGTTTGCCCTGATCAAAGCACACAGCTCTCTAAATCATTTTTGGTCGCTTTTTTAGAGACAATACCACAGTCATGTGGTACATCAGCAAATAAGGGGAATTCAGGTCGATCCCGCTCTGCAGACTAGCCATGCTAGCTTGGGATATAGCTTTACAGCAGAATTTCACTCTCTAGGCATACAGCATTCCTTCAGAGCAGAACTGTGGTAGATAAGCTGAGCAGTACAAGGGCAGACCCTCAGAAATGGAAACTAGATCATGGTGTCTTCGAGGATTTGATGCACCTATAGGGGGATCCTCAGCCTCCTCTCTGACCAATAACTCTCTTACGGCGTTTCCCAGTTAGGGGTCACCACAGCGGAACTCCGGTCTGCTAATGACTGGCTTTTAATTTTTACGGTGTCGAGTTGCCAGCCTGGCACCCAACCTTTAAAGAAGGCACACCCACACATGCTCGCACCTACCTGCATGTCTTTAAATTCAGTCGACCACGGAGAGGACATGCAGACTATACATAGAAGGCACTCCAGCCAAAGATCGAAATGGAGAACCTCTTGCTGTGAGGTGACAACTCTAACCATTGCACCACCGAGGCCTCTCCTACTCTCTGACCAATGACCAATCAGCTAGCAAAATTCTGCTCCAGAACTCCATGCAAGGATGCCTGGAAGACCGATGCCTTTTCTTTTCCTTTGGCAGGAATGTTCCTGTATGCTTTTCCACCCTTTACACTAATATCCATTGTATTTCTAAAGATTCAGAAAGTATCATCCAAGATCATTGTGAGGACTCCCTTCTGGCCCAAGCAACTATGATTCTGCCTTCTTCTGGAAATGGCCAGGGCTGATTATCACAAGCTTACTCACAGACTGTATCTACTCACACATGAACAGGGGTGTTTGACGCACCTCAACACTAATCAACTTCAACTGACTGCCTACATGACAGGGTCTTAATTCCTTTTAGGCACCTGTTTTCTGAGGATATGCAGCTGGTACTAATAGAGGCAAGAAAGCTTGCTACTAGAAAATCATATACTACCAAATGGAAAAGTTTTTTTAGTTGATGCCAACAACATAACCAGCTCATTTGGAATAAACGCTTTTATTTTATACCTGCATTGTTCTGGTCTGTGCCTTATTGTCAGCTCCGTTTACACTGTGGTCGACTGGTTTGTCACTTTTTTCAACATAACCAGCACCTTTCAGGGCTAATCATTCTCTGCTTTTACCAAATTTGTGTTAGTTATTATCCTGTGGCCTTTCTTACTCCTCTGTGTTCATTTATATACCATTTTAGCATGTCTGACCATAGATCCTCCCCTTTCAATGCATTCTAATGTCAAAATATTTTTAATGGGATTTTGCATAAGAGGCTTCCACGAAAACCAATGGCCCCTCCTTGGGATCCTAATTTTGTGTTAGAGAAGCAAAAATGTGCTCCATTGGAACCAGCTAATTTGGCTGACTTGAGGTTTTTAATATGGATAACAGTTTTACTGATTGCTCCGACTTCTATGAGAAAGGTATCCGAGTTTCCTGCACTTATGGTGAGTCATCCCTATCTATTTTTTTTACAGGAGAGGGTTTCCTTTTATCTTTTATTTTAGTTTATTTCATTTTTATTTATTTATTTATTTATTGTTTTTTGACAAGCCTTCTTTTATGCCTAAAGTGATGCCTGATTTAATTTAAACCAAAGTATTCATCTCTCTGTTTTCTTTCCTGAACCCAAAAATGAAAAAGAAAGAATATTCTATACCTTGGATGTCCACAGACAACTTGGGTACAATCCTGACAGAGCTACATCTTTTAGATCTTTGGATCAATTGTTCATTTCTTGTGAAGGTAAAAAGAAGGAACAACCTGTTCCTTTCTAAATGGTTTGTCTACGGCTATTACTATACTCACCACAGAAAACTATTTCTGTCAGAGTCTAGGGCTACTCTATCAGGCCCTTGGCTTCATCTGTGGCTTTTTGGAAAGGGTTGGATTCTAGACGTATCAAAAAACATTGACATTAACACAACTGGTAGCAGTTGTATGTCCCTGCAGAAATAAATGCCTCATCTAAACAGTGAAAAATAAATAAAAAAAAACACCCTTACAAACCATTAGTGGACACTGTTTTTTAAGGATTAAAATTAAAACAAAATGGCTACCAATTTAGTTTTGTGCTCGCTGTACACACCACATCTAAGCACTGCAAGAGAAAAAAATGTTTCTTAATGTATTAAAACTATAATAGTCTTGTTTATAGTTATACATACCAGTAACAAGTAATATATACTTTTCTATTTTACATATTAATATACATGTAAATTACAATGAAGGTTTTACTCCAATAACACTTAAACAGGTATACACATAGCTTGCATCATTATTGTGATTGGTGCTCTTAGCTTGCATCATTATTGTGATTGGTGCTGTTAGCTTGCATCATTATTGTGATTGGTGCTGTTAGCTTGCATCATTATTGTGATTGGTGCTGTTAACTCCTTATCTAAGTCAGTATAAAGTCACTGTGTGTCTAGCTGTTGATCTGTGAATGAACTTGAATGGCAAATTTGGCTTTAAGCTTATTGGAAGCCCAGACTCAGTTGAATATGCTCCATTCAGAGCATTCTTGAGTTAAAGAAACTGGAACATAACAACTTTTATGCAATAATGCAAGCATTTTTTGTTTGTTTGTTTGTCTAATGGCTGTGATATTTAATTTCTCTGTCTGAGTTTAATTTTCATTTTTTTATCTTTAGTACTAGATGTTTAACTGTTTATTTTATATTTTTATATGAGGTTAAGGTTAGATTTTTTAATTTTACTTTTACTTCCATTGCAACTGTTTTACTTACATTTGGTATGTGAGGATTAATTTAATGTCAAGTTGAATTGTTCATGTTATGCTGTGTCTGATCAATAGTATTAACTACCGTGATGGTACATGCTGGCAAAGAGAGAGCAGGGGAAGCCCTTCACTTTATTTACAGACACTGATGAAAGCATTGTAAAATAATAATTTTGTTGTGAGCACAACTTGAGATATATGCATTTACTTAACACAACTATATATAAGTATTACCTGGACATTCACCATTTTTTTTCTATGTAGACATATGTGTATACGTGTCTATATATGCATACCTATCTATGTAGATACATAGATATACATATAGGTAGCAACCTTTTCAGTGGTTCAAAGTGGGACACATGGGGTGTGGTCAATATATTACACCACCATGGATGTGGTCATGGGTAGAGGGTGTGGCCAAGCACATGACATCACCACGAGATTGATGAATTTTCTTGGGTGGCAAAAGCCAGGGTACCTTTTTGGCTAGGCTTGTATAGGCCCTAGGGCCAATAGCCTAGTACCTACCTATGAACCTATGAAGGAGATGATGCAGTTATGGTTGTGACAGTGTAAAGTTACAGCATACTAAAATTCCCCTTCACAAACCATTTAAGTTATGCAGCTATAACAGTAACTATGAAGCCCTACTGGTTAAACACTTGTATACACCATTACAAAAAAATGTAAAAATGAAGACTGGTTAACAACATAAGTGCAGTAGAAACCACAGCTAAACATCTGGGGAAAACATTTTAACCATTATAAACATTGAAATTAACACAGTTAGTAGAAGTTGTATGTCCCTGCAGCAGTAAAAGCCTCAACAAAACAGAGAAAATAAATAAAAAACATCCATACAGCCATTAATGGACATTGTTTTTAGCCATTAACATTAAAACATAAGAGCTACCAATTTAGCTATGTTCTCACTGTACACTCCACATCTAAGCAAGCCAAGAAAAAAAAAAGACATTTTTAAAGTACTAATATTACAATAGTGCTAACTTATCCTGCACAAAAAGAAAAAAAAGACACACCAACCACAGCCCAGCCACCATGAAATATATCACCACTAAACCTAAAACACTACATTATCCTTCTCAAGACAGCATTAAAAACAGATAAATGAATAATTAAAATACATACACGTTTCCACCTATAAAATGAAACCATTGCCACAAAAGAGCCATACTAACATACATTAGTGATATGCTAAAGGCATAACATTTACCTCTGAACATGCCCCCCCACCCAATATATATATATATATATATATATATATATATATATATATATATATATATATATATATATACACATTTCCATCTTTAAAACTACTATGAGACTGCCCATGGTATGGAATAGACTTCCCATACATGTCAAACAGAGCACCTCACTGGCCGTCTACAGAAGAAATCTTGATGAGTGGATGGAAAATAGAAAATTCACTCAGGGGATCACTCCAGTGGCTCTACTCAGTAGAGGCACTGGGAACTAAGGTTGGGTGGCATGATGCCAGGGTAATCCTATGGGCTATACTTGTAAAGGCTCCAGGGCCATTAGCTAAGTACACACCTATGAAGCTATGGACTTGCAAATCATCCAAAAACAGTCACTGCAGATTCCATTAATAACACACAACACACCCCATTTACCTCTGAGCACAGCATCAAAAATAAAAAAAAAATAAATACAATGCAATACTCCCACTTTTAAAACTTAGAGAAATAAAATGTTACTTGTACTTACCACTACAAAGCCGAACAGGACAATCAGTCTTTGTTTAGCTACAGGTTGTCTTGCTGGCTTTCTGCTGAGCTGGCTATGCTCCCTTGCTAGACTGGCTGGCTTGCTGGCTACCTTGCTAGGATGATGGGCTTGCTGGCTACCATGCTGGACTGGATATCTTGCTGGTTCTCTTGTTGGGCTGGCTGATTTTCTTGCTGCCTTGCTGGGGTGGCTGGCTTTCTTGCTGGTTGCCTTACTGGGGTGGCTGACTTGCTGAACTGGCTTCCTTGCTGACTGAGCACACAGCTCAGATGGCTTAGTGGTAAGTCCAGTGACTAAGGCTGTGCATGGTCCAGAGTTTAAGACCTGCGATGGTTTAAAATGTGATTGGATGGGAAATAGGAAATTCACCCCGGGGATCACTTCTGTGGCTCTGCTCGACAGTGGCACAGGAAAATAATTTTCTTGGGTGGCAAAAGCCAGGGTACCTTTTTAGCTAGGCTTGTATAGGCCCTAGGGCCAATAGCCTAGTACCTACCTATGAACAGCAGATGTTTTAAATGGTCAAGAACAACATCCTCTTCTCTCTGTGACTGTAGAAGTGCTGATAAGAAAGGAACTCTACAGATGTGGGTTTTGTCGGGCTCTTCCTGTTTTAAACAGTGCCCCCTCAATGAACTGCAGCCAATCACTGCATGAGTTTAAACACCCGGACTTAACAGGGAACAGATCTGCCTGCAGGTCTGGGGTGGTGAAGTAACTGAATCACAGTGAAAAAGCTGGAAGTAAGTGCAGTTTTACCATGGCAATTCAACAATTCACTGAAAGCAGGATTTCCTTAAGTCCCCCTACATCATGCAGTGGATGGGATCATTTGAACCAAGCCATGATTGTTGCCCTGGTAGCAGGACAACTGGCAACCTTATATACATACATACATATTGCATACTTTTTGGTTTGGCATGACTCTGTCCTTATGTCTGGTTCATCTTTGACCCTTCCCCTCCCCTACATTTTCTAAGCATGGGAATCTTCATAAAAACACACATCTTCACATCTGTTTTTTTTTTTTTTTAGCTTGACGTAATAATAGCCCTGAGAGCATTTTGCTCTTCTGACTGTTTGTTTCTCAAAGACTTTATAGACTCACACACACAGTTGCTAAATCCTAGCAGTACCTCTGCCCTTAGCAGCAGACTTCTTATCTGAATTCTGTAAACCATCAGCCCCTTCCCATCACAGCATTTCACATAAAGTCTAGTCTTAGTGCCATTTATCTCAGTATATACTATATTAGTGTATCACATGTGCAGGACTAGATGTCTACATTGTCATTTGACATCATACCTAGCATAGTGAACAACAGATTTACAATGACTTTGTTGCTGTTAACTTCTTATCGTAGTAAGTACATTCACAATAAAGCTGCAACATATGAATGTAGCACTGTTCCAATCACAGTTATTGAATGTGATCTATTTAAGTACTCTCTGAATAAAGCCTTCATTGCAATTTATGTGGCTATTTATATGAAAAATAGAAACTTATATAGTACTTGCTGCTGCTATATATAACTGAGATCTGATGAAGCTCTAACAAGGGCAAAAGCACTCATCTCTTCTTTTAACTTAATAAACCAAGGTTAAAACAAGTAGTTCTAGCATGAAACTGTTTTTTTTATTTTTAATAAGAATGCAAAGTGAACTTTGACATAGGTCTTATATAACACATTGTGACAGTGGTCTATTTTAGTAATTGCTATATGAATATCAAGAGTAGTTGTTTCTGCACAATTAATTTTTCAATGTTTGTTTTTGTTCTTCTTTAAGTAAAGTGTGGACTACCCTTAAGGCTAGCTGACAAGTTCAGTGAAAGCTTTACTACCACTGTTCCCGCCACATATACCCCAAACTATTCCTTACACCTGTCCCCCACCAAATATCTCTGAGGAAGACGTCTTAAACGCCCTCTCGAAGGCCAAAAACACAGGCTCTATGGGACCAGACAACATTCCAGGCTGTGTTTTACATGGGTTAAAACAGGAATTAGCATCACCACTGGGAATGCTTTTCTATTATAGCCTAAGCAATGGCTACATCCAAGTGGAATGGAAAACCGCTATCGTCATCCCTTTGCACAAAGGGGACTGCACTCCTGGACTATGGGAAGTATAGACTCATTAGCCTGACCAGCCTTATCAGCAAGGCCATGGAACAAATCATTATGGACCTTGCTAACAAAGATATAAGATCTCCAAATGCTTGACCCCACCCAGTTTGGCTTTGTCAAGGGGAGATCATGCCTGTCAAACTTGGTGGACTTCTTCGAGACAGTCACCAAAGCCCTAGGTGAGGGCAAATCTGTACGTACAGCCTACCTACACTTAGCCAAGGCCTTTCACACAATCCCCCACTCAAGGATCATTGATAAACTCACCCAGCTGGGTATCAACCTATATATTGTCAGGCAGGTTGCAAACTGGCTTACTGATAGAACTCATTTGGTCAAAATATTGGACTCCCCAGCAGACCTGTAGCCGGTGTTGTTCCACAGCGATCTGTTCTGGAACCCATACAGTTCATAATCTACTTCTCTGAAGTACAGGCTAAAACTAAAGGACTGTGGGTGACAAAGTTTGCTAATGACTGCAAACTGGGAACAATCACTGCAACCCTTAGTGATGTCTACATCCTGCAAGAAGGTCTTATGCTGACTAATGACTGGTGCCAAAGTTATGTTCTTAAACTTAATGCAACAAAAATGCATTTCTTATCCCCTTTGGCAAGGGTGATGTTCCTGCAAACTACCACATCAATAGCAATACCCTAAGCATACAGTGAGTTGTGAGAGGTCTGGGCACACAGGTCAACAGCAACCTTAACTTCATTTACCATGTCTCCACATTGGTAAGAAGGGCATTTTATATTGCTCATCTCATACGTAATGGCATTGCCTCTAGAAAAAAAGAGGTTGTAACCCACCTGTACTCTTCCCTCATCAGGCCAATAATAGAGTACAATGCTCCCTTTGGTTTGTTCCTTTCCAAACACCTGCAGCAATTAGAGAGACCGCAAAGGTCCCTTACAAAGAAAGTACAGGGTCATCAAGATCTGTCTTATGTAGACAGACCAAAATCCTTGTCACTTTACTCTGTGTCATACAGATTGCTTAGAAGTGACCTGTGCTTTGCATATAGAGCAATCTCTCACCTAGCTTTAATGGAAATTCACAAGTCAAATTGCACATGGGTCACTCGTCGATTGTTAAACAAAGCCCCTTATTGGCCCTATTTAAGCATAGTTTATATGACTGGATAGATAACCAGAAATTCATCTCAGGGTTCCACCTGTGTCCCTAATGAACAGAGGCAACAAGGTGCTGATTTTAGTCTCTTCTTGAACCAGACACCTTTGGGAACACAGGTTAAATTTGGCTAGATTTGTAAGGGCACTGAGGCTGTTGGCCTAGTAACTCCCTATGATTTCTTTCGTACTAGGTTACATTGTCTACACACACACATGCACACACACACACATATATATATATATATATATATATATATATATATATATATATATATATATAGGTTTACTATCATTATTTCAAATGACACTCGGTCGACTGCACTACGTTCAACAATGGAAAGTCGAACACGGCAATGTCGAACTTTAAAAGCAAGCCTAGGAACGGGTTTGGGTCAAGATAGGGGTTCACTGCTATTGTCGAACTACAGACCTCGCCCCTATCTTCACCCATGTTAAAACCCGTTCCTAGGCTTGCTTTTAAAGTTCGACATTGCCTTGTTCGACTTTCCGTTGTCGAACATAGTGCGGTTGACTGAGTGTCATTCGAAAGGAATAAATTGGAGATGGACACTAGGAAAAAAGGTACCTTTCGATGTGGAAGATGCCCACAATGTACATTTATAGCCAATATAGATATTCTAACACTACCCACCATTCCATACATTATAAAAGGAAAACAATATTGTACCTGTTATACTAGTGGAGTAGTATATTTGGTGTACTGTACTTAATGTTGGTGTTACTATGTGGGCAAGACAGAAAGACACTTACGTCAAAGAATTTACGAACACACTTATGACATTAACAAGAAGAAGGACACTAATGCCCTTTTTCGTCACACCTTAACATGTAAGGAGGCTAATTTCAAGTTCTGGGTATTGGAAAAAATACCTAAAAACAATAGAGGGGGAGACTGGGAAAACCAGGTCAGTTACAAGGAACTTATTTGGCAACTAAGGCTGGATTCGAATATACCCCCTGGTTTGAATGACCATGTATCATTAATACCAGCTTTAAAATTAAAGGCAAATAAAATCAAAAGAAAAGTGTATAACAACAAGAAATGACTCTTATAATGGTTTTCATAGTGTTGTTTACTTTATTTTTTAGGGTGACTCCACATGTATTACAGTAATCATTGTATCATAATTCATTGTACCACAATACATTACTACAACAGGTTATGATACTATTTTATAATAGGTTGAAAGTAGATATTTAGGTGTTTTTTTACCTCTGTATTTTCACATATACATATTTTACATATTTTATATATACATGTTTTTATTTATATTTTTCTTTATATGGTTTTACTGTTTTTCATACGTGCAACATAGGTTTAATGTTGCTGTTTTTTATTCATATACTATTTAACTATCAATTAATATGAACATTCAATACCACATATCCAAGTTGAACAACATTATATAATTTTTTTATATATGTAACTGAATAACCAGGGTTTTTTTAAGCATGGACCTTTAAATTTACGTATCTTATTCTAATTAACTTATTAACTAATTAACTTTTAATATATATATGTGGGCTGTTCTTTATGGCAGTGTTATTTTGATGAAGTTTCCGTATGTTTGGAAATGAAAGCGCTTAATTGAATCACTGCACTTTATCAATAAACTTGTTGTTCGTGAATTAATTTGGAGTTTGTACTTTTGGACTGAAGAGTTAAAACTGAGATTGTGATTTATCGTCATGCTGGTGGGACTGCCTTTATTGGATTCTGTACAGATGGGGAACACAGTATTTTACTAGTTTTTCCTTTCTTCTCCATTTTACCATTGTGTTTGTGGTTACCAGTGAATTTCTGATGGATTCATAGGAAGTTACTAGGCTAGCGGGCCTAGAGCCTTTACAAACCTAGCGATGTTAATCACAAGTACCCCCATTTGTTTTTTTGGGGGTAGTTTGCTGAACAAATTTATGAACAGAGTGGGTCTGTGATCAACACTGACTACCCCCTGTCCATGAAGGACATGGGTGCCACCTCAGGGGTGAATTTGCAGTCTACCATCCAATTATCTAGGTTGCATTTGAATAGGGTCAATGAAGAGCTCTGTTTTACATGAACAGGAAGTCTGTTCCAGAGAAGCGGCCATCTATAGGAGACATATCTGACTCTTCAGCGTGATCAGCTAATAGTCACAAGCTAGGCTGAGATCCCTAGAGTGAGTGACTCTTGTGCCATTTGAACTGCAGATGTGCAGTTCCATTAGGGCAGGGCTGGAGATTGCCTTATAGGCCCAGCACAAGTCACCTCTCAGCAACCTATAAGATACAGAGTAAAGTGATAGGGCTTTTAGCTTGTCCACATAAGTGATTGTTACTGAGAAACCTCTGAGGTCTCTCCAGCTGCTGCAGGTGTTTGGTAAGGTACATGCAAAAGATGTGCATTACATTCTATTAGTGGTCTGATACAGTAGAGTTATAACATCCTTTGACCTGGATGCTATGACCTTGCTTATGAGGTGTGCTACACAGAAGGCTTTCCTTACCACTGTGGAAACATCGTGGTCAAAATTCAGATTGCTATCAACCCATGTTCCCAAGTCTCACACCACTGGCTTGGAACTCAGGGGGTGCTGTCAGTATTGTAATTTGTAGGGAATTCTGTTTTGCCAAAGGAAATAGTAATGCATTTTTGTATTTATTTAGCTTGCTTTAGACCATGGCTTTGGCACCAATCATTTCTTTGTGTTAGCCCTTCTTGTAGTATGCTGACATCACTGGAGGACTCAATGATTGCTCCCAGTTTGCAATCATCAGTGAACTTTGTGAGCCAAAGGCCACCTGCCTTGACCTGGACGTCTGAGAAATGGATGCCAAACAGTAAGGGGCCCAGCACAGACCCCTGTGATACTCAGCTGGTGACAGGTCTACTGGTGGAGGTGGAGTCACCAATTTTTGACAGAGTGTGTTCTATGTGTGAGCCAAATTGCTACCCATCTAGTAACATAAAAGCTCATACCTATCTGGGAGAGTTTCTCAAAGATGCCAGAGTAGGGAAGTGTGTTGAAAGCCTTGGCAATGTTGACATAGGCTGTACATACTGTCTTAACTTCATCCATGGCTTTGGTGACATTGTTAGAGAAGTCTACCAGGTTTAATAAGCATGATCTTCCCTTAACAAAGCCAAACTGGGTTGGGTCCAGCATTTGGAAGTTGCCTATGTCCTTGCTGATAAGATCCATGATAATTATTTCCATGGCCTTGCAGATGAGGCTGGTTAGACTTATGGGTCATTAGTTCACAGGGTTAGTTGATGGCCCCCTTTCATACAGGGGGATTACCATTCCTGTTCTCCATTCTGCAGGAGTTTAGCCAGTTCTCAAGCTATGATTAAAGGGAATGCGAAGTGGTCTGCCAGGTCTTGTTTTTGATTGTTTAGTAAACATCCTGGAATATTATCTGGTCCCATTGAGGCTGTGTTTTTGGCCTTGGCGAGCACTGAGATGACCTGTTCTCTAGTGATACTAGGCAGAGGGCTTGTGTCATGTATGCTTTGGGATATGGTAGGCAAGAATGGGTGTTGAAGTTTGCTCTGAATCTGTCTGCTCAAAGGTTGGCAATATCTTCCGCTGTAGTATGAATAATCCCATCTTCAACCAGTTCAGCACATAGCTGGGCCTTCCCTTTTAGACTTCAGATGTAGTTAAAGACTGCTTTATGACTGTCCTTAGCTAAGTATGTGATTTTAGTTTCATAATTTGCTTTAGAAGACTTTACAAGATTTCTGATTTTCTTGTTTAGGCTTAGGAGGGAACTGTTCCCCTGCAGAGAGATATCCTTCTTGCTTTTGGACAACAGTTTCTTCCTCTTATTATATAATCTGTTTATACTTGAAGTCTACCACTGTGACTTGTTTTAATGGGAAACACAGTTTTGATCCAGTCAGGTACTGCAGAGTTTATGCAGTAACTTAAGGGTTTTACAGGGCATTTATGTGCACTTCTGCACACTGCAATTGTGGGTGATGTGAAGCTTTTAATATCATCACTTAGTAGGCTGTAGTTAGCTTTGGTAAAGTGTTTTATAATTTTTGTTCTTGTGAGGGTGTAAGTTCCAGTGGTTACTTCAACAAGACTGATTTGTGGTCTGATCTAACTAGAGAGGGCATCATGCATGTGGAAGTACTTTGCCCCCCCTCCCATGTTGGTGAATACTATGTCTAGAACATTATGCCTCTGGTGGGGGTGCAGACTATCTTATTTCAAAGCATTTGTTAGCAAAGTCCAGGAACCTCTGAGTGAGCATGTTTTTACTCATGTATGTCTCCCATCTATGGAAGGATAGTTGAAATCTCCCATGACTAAGGTGTTGGGCTGTATGGCATGGGATTCCAGTAAATCGAGGTAGGCAGTGTGCTTATCCTGGTTAATGGTGGAGGATCTGTAACTAGCAATGACATGGTATGGTGTTTTCACAATAATTAATTGGACATGGAGTAGTTCAAGAGAGTCATGCTGTTTGACCAGTCTCGAAGTGTATTTGGTTTTAATGAAGATGAATACACCTCCACCTTTGATTCTTTCATGCTAATTTTGTGGTCTGAACGTGGGGAAGTTATTGTAGCCTTGCACAGCTGGAATGCTCTCAGCAGCCTTGTAATGGTAACTGCACAGACATCGGCATCCTCCAAGATAAGGAGTGCTTCCAGGGAGTGCAGTTTTGTGTTTAAACTCCTAGCATTAAGTAATATGACCCTGAGTTTGCTTTGATTAGATTTTGTTACATTGGAAAATTTGTTGTTTTGACATTGCCTTAAAAAGGCACTATGGGGATGGCAAGAGCATTTGCCAGTATCCGAAAGCCAAGGGGGGGACAGGTGCCAGTCATCTTTAGCAAAGCAGCGAGGTCTGTTTACCATATCCTTCCAGGCTGACAAATACTAGTTCGCCTTGGACTGACACCAGAAGCTGAGCCAATTATTGAAACCAATGATTTTTTTGTTTATATTGTGGCATCATCCTGGGTGAGGGTGGAATACTGCTTAGGGCTAGAGACATACCTGTCTGGGACACATAATCAGAGACTACTGTCATGTCTCTCTTCATATAGTCCAGAGAGGTACATCTCAAGTTATTCACTCCAACATGGACTTTGACAGAGTCATAACACTACTTGTTGTTGAATGACTTGAGTGCATGCATGATTTGTCAGATCCTGGCACTTGATAGGCAGATAACCATAACCTTCTCCTTGTCCAATCTGGTGAGAGGGACATCTGTGTATCTCTCTGCGGAGTCACCTATGACCAAGACATTTGATGTGTATTGCCTTAAGGGCTTATTTGTTGAGACGTGTGCGTGTGTGTGTGTGTGTGTGTGTGTGTGTGTGTGTGTGTGTGTGTGTGTGTGCGTGCGTGTGTGTGTGTGTGTGTGTGTGTGTTGTGTGTGTGTGTGTGTGTGTGTGTGTGTGTGTTGATATGTTTAGTGGTCTCTTTTTGCTTAGTGGTGAGTGTGGGTGGTGTGCATTTGGGAAGTCTCTGTTATTTTTGTAGACTTTTACTGTGTATCTCTGCATATGTGGGTTTATGTGTCCTGACCTTATTTTGTGTGAGAGATGAGATTTGTGTGGGAAGTGAAGCATGTGTGCTGACAAACTGTTTGATGTCTAGTTTGTTTTTACATAAGAGAATTGACTCCAGTTCTACAGTTTATTTACATTTCTCACATAGGCTATTAGTTTGCTTTAGGAGTAAATGGTTGTCAATGTACATGGCCTTCTTCAGTTATGTCAAGAACCTTAAAGTGCATAGAATTGCTGCTAAATGACACCACCTTTACTGTCCAGGGAAATATAATAAATCTACTGGCTGATAAATGTAGCTCAAACTTCACCCCATTCCCCTATTACCCTTTGTGAAATGTTTACAGCATACTCTCCAACTATCAACAGGCAACAGGTTCTGATGGCACTGACTCAGGCCAGAAATAATGCTTCAGTGGGCCCATACAACATCTAAAACATGACCTTTCAGGACCTCTTCAGGCACTCTTAAAGCAGAGTTGTAAAAAAAGTTACATTCCAGTCCTGGAACTACAGACCCATCAGTTTGACAAGCCCAGTACACAAAGTCATGAAATGAATTACCGTGTTAAGATTAACAATAACATTGGCAACCTACAGACACTTTGATCCCATGGGCCCATTATAGTTCGGCTTCATTAAGGGAAGGCCTTGCCTATTTAACCTGGTAGAATTTTTTGAGATGGTCAGCAAAGCAATAGATAAGGACAAACTCTTCGAACCCGACATAAATCCCTACATAACTCACTGGATTACCAGCTGGCTCACAGATATATCCTGTAAAATCAGAATAGGTCAGATGACCTCCACGAAGAAACAGGTCACCAGCAAAGTACCCAATAGCTCCGTTTTGGGCCCACTCCTGTTTGGCCTCTATTTCTCAGCACTCGGGGTTAATGTCAAAAGCCTCTGGCTTACCAAGTTCACAGATGATTTTAAACTCAGAGCTATCATTGATTCCCCCATGACAATGACATCCTGCAAGTGGATCTAATACAGAGAAATGCCAAAGGCATGGATTAAAACTGAAAGATAAGACACGTATTATAGTGCCCATAAGGAAATTGTATATAGAAGCAAATTACTCATTCAATAAAACATTCCAAAGCATTCACCTGGTAATTAGGGGTCTGAGAACATATGTATTCTATGTTCTTGCTTGAGCTTTTCTCCTCGGGCCTCCACTGAAAATGGGCTCTTTTGAGTCCAGTGGACTTTCCCAGTAAGCAAATGCAATAAAATAAATAAATGTAGGTAGCAGTCTGGCCTTCAACCAACATATAGCCAATACAGTAAGAAAAGGATTCTACATTGCCCAGCTTGCAAACAAAGCTATGGCATCCATGACAAAGGAAGTTATATTACCATTCTGTTCATTCCTTATCAGATCCATCATTGAGTACAGTGATCCCTTGAGCATGTACTTAACTAGGCACTTGCAATAGTTGGAATGCCCACAAAGGTTCCTTACTAGGAGACTGGATGGTATAAATACACTTACCTACACAGATCATGTTTAGGCACTGTCTCTGTACTCATTCTCCTATAGGCTTCTGAGAGATGATCTATGCCTGGCATATAAAATATTGTCATATCCAGCCTTGATGGATCTCTTGTACATCTGCAAAACAAACAACACCAGAAACATCAGATCCAAGGACTCAAACTTTTCCTGTGACATAAATAGAGCATGATGGTGAAACCAATATGTGTCTCAAAGGATTCCCACACTATAGAATAAGTTTACCCATCTATGTGAGGCAGAGATCATCCTTGACCCTAATCAAATGAAACACTGATCATGGGATGGGAAATCCCAAATTCACCCCTGGTCTGGCCCCATGTCACTGATGGACAGACGTCAACAGTAGTAAAATAATAACCGACTAACAACACCCCCCACTAAACTCTTAGCTACCTCCTTACTAATGTACCCACAAAATAGACATCCAAGGTATTTATGGACAAAACTGGGATGGGTTGCATGGCTATGCTTATAAAGACTCTGGTGGTCATTAGTCTAGAAAAATCCTACGAACGTACGAACTTCCATAGAGATAGAGTTTCTGTGAGAACTAATATTTCCTTTATGCTTAAAGTGGTATCCAAGTTTACTTTAAGCAAAACTATCCATCTCCCACTCTTCTCTCCTGAAAAAAAATTGTGGTAGAAAGGATAGTTCATACTTTGATTTCCACAGAAAATTAAGGTACTATTTTGACAGAACAACATTTTTTAAACTTCATTATTCATGTCTTGTGAAGGTGACTAGAAAGAGCAGCCTGTGTCAAAGCAGACTGTTTTCAAATTGTTAAATACAAAGACACTCTCCTTTCTCCTTCCAATGTTAACACCAACAACTGACCCAAAAGAACCACCGACTGTGGTAAGCAAAGAGGCCAAACAGCAAAGCAAGATTTTCTATTCTTTTATTGTAGCACTTCGGTGTTTCCACCTTCAAGGATTAACAAATACTCCAAAAAGCGCACACATTTATATACCACAAAATTAATTACATTCAATTAATGATTAAACAATAAATTACCCGCTTAAAGTAAACACTTCCAATTCAACTCATTGTTTAGGCCTTTAGGCACTAATGTTTTATATTTTAAAATGTAAATACTTTCCTTATACAGCAACTTTTGTTTCAGTACATCTTCATTATTATGTAAACATTCCACTCTCTCTAAAATTGTACCTTGTAATATCACTGTTATGCAACATTTTAAAATGTAAAGCAATCATTTTATCTTCCCTTATATTCTTTATATCCCTCAAATGCTCCATGAATCAGATGCAGAATTCATGTTTTGTCTCCCCTATATAATATAACTGACATGGGTCAGAGTTGTTGGTGTTTTCAGACTGTTGTCTCAGGTTTTTACCTTTTGTTACCCACAACAAAATTATTCCAGGAAGGTTCAGGGTCCACTGTACCAGGACCTTGAAAACATTTATATATTTTAGGAAACGAATGGGCTCTAGAAAAATTCTAGAAGCAGCAACTTGAATTCTATGCAAACTTTTACAAAGCACTATAAACTAAATTCCTTCTCCAAGTATAAGACAGGCTTGACTAAGACCATTCTATAGGAGATCATGGGCCCTTCTCCATCCACCTCCCAGATGTTCTGAGCTATAGTAATCTTCCCATATAGCTAAGGCTACTGCAGCAATGATCACAATGGTCAAGATATTACAGCTGCATACGTAAACTTAATATAACATTAGATATTTCAGTGATCACTGATGCAGTAACCACTCTCTCCTTCCCTATCACTCTTGATTGTATGCCTTTATGCCAGGGTGTGGACATATATGTTTTTTTTTCAAGCAATGCTCTCTCAAAGCTTAGCCTCGGACTCTCAGGTGACATGAAAGCACTGAAGGACTTGGCACCCAAATCTGATATTTGGTCAGATCAGCTAGAGGTGAATAATGGTTTGGGCATGTGGAAAGCACCCTGAAGCTTTGAAAGTTGACTGGCTGGTATATCTATAGCAGGACATGACCCATATTGCTTAGATTATTAAAGTATTGATCATTCAAATATCTAATGTTATAGTAAGTTTACTTATACAACTGTATTTTCCTTGGACTTAGCAATATATATTTGCATGCACACACATATATATATATATATATATATATATATATATATATATATACATATACATATACATATATATATATATATATATATATATATATATATATAGACACACACACACACACACACACACACACACACAAATATATGATTCGTATCACTTCACTGAAAGACCATTTATTTCACTGAGACCAAATCACCTAAAGTTCATTTCACCTAAAACTCATTTCACTGACAAGTAGTACTCAAGTCAAAGGTATATGTCCCTTTCCCCACTGTCGTGCGATCCTGGTGTTAGTATATGTAGTTGGGGATGTGGGGGGGGGGGTGTTGAGGGCATAGCCCCCCACTTAATTTGGTTTTCTGTTGTCTGGTTTTGTTTTGCATTATTTGGTATGTGTGTGCATTTGTACATTATTTTTTCGGGGAGGCAGAATTTTATGTAAATAAACATTTCTTTAACTCGGTAAATTAAAATGAGTAATGTGGTTTAGTTGAAATGTAGTAACATGAATACGTTTTCCACTATGAGTTACCGAAACAGTTCATTGATGACTCAGCTCACCAGCTAAAGCTGATAGGGCACTAATCCTAATGAAAATATGTAAAATAAGGCCTTCTGCAGAAGACTAGCCTCCCACTCCTCTGCATAACTGAAGTAGGGGCAGGTCACCCACATCTCATAAGTTTATATACCTAATCTACAATCGAACATAAATTAGAGGGAGAAATCCCAAAATAAAGGAATCTTAATTGTATAAAGTTAAAAAAACTCACTGGCACTAAGTTTCTTTGGAAAAAAGTGATTAGCTCAACACTGGTGATCACAACTTGACCAGATGGAAACTTGTCCAGACAGCAGTCAACAAATTGTAGGTAATCCTTAATATGTACTCCAATAATAACACATTTGAATACTTAAGTTACTAGAGAAATATCTGCCAACAGAGCTCTAGTTTGCTCATTCAGCACCATGAGCACTGTTATGACTGGTCCCCTTCCTCCAAGAGACAGTTGGATGATTTAGCATATAATGGCTAAGGCCTTTACCTCACAGATACAAAGTGCAGGGTTTGATTCTGACCTCTGCTTGTTGGCTAGTATTTACCCATGAACATTAACTTGAAACCCAAGCGGGAATAAATGAGACTGTACATTATGCAATAACAAAACTTAAAATTATTTTCCTAAAGCAAGGTAAGACCTATAATAATCATCATGGTTTAGACCAGTTGAAATTGAAACAGAACACTTGTTACGGTCATCTACAGGATTATTATCATAGTGTGTATCGCAAATTATGGTCTGACTGTCCCAGAAAAGTCTGTGTGTACAGTTTGAAGTCATATGGTTGATGCATAATTTTTCATATCTAAACATTGAGTGAGGCTTCTTTTTGTTCAGTCTGCATTTGGAGTGATTCAGGTTTATGCATTGCTCACAGACAAGTCTGGATAACATGCAGTAAGCATAACCTTTTAATGGGACTGCACACTATGTTTCAGAATATGGTGACTTATTTGCTATTTGTAAAACACTGTACCATAATAACTTACGAAACTTAATTGTAGTATATTGAAAATGTATATCCTTTTATAATTAAATGCAGTGTATTTAAGTTTCAGCATTAATTGTGAAGGGCTATTTTTCCTAAACTGTAGCACTTTTGTACATGAGTATCTTATCTGTGTTGTAAATGTTAACAATTAAAGAGTTGGTTTTAATCATGCATGCTTACTTTAGCTTCAAGTAATGGAACTACTTTAGTATAAAGTAAAATGGCTTTAGCAATAAAATGCTAGAAAAGGACACATATCTGCTCCTGCGTGCACCAGTGGCCTATGTCAATATTTTTACAAACCCCTAGATAACTTTTCACATATGATATTAGTCCTGTAATCCAACTGTGACATTTGAAAATGTCATCTGAAAAAAGAGAATATCTGTATAAAAATACATTTAACTGGAGTAAAAAGAATGCATTCAAGACTTGGATGATGGAACTTGTCAAATGTGTGTATATATATATATATATCTATATATATATATATATATATATATATATATATATATATATATATATAAAATATAGATATTATAAACTAGATATAAATACATGAAGATATGTGTGTCTGTGTGCGCGTGTGTGTATATGTGTGTCCACATATATACTCATAAATATATATTTTTATATATATATATATATATATATATATATACTCACACACACATACACGTGTGTGTGTGTATATCTATATATATATATATATATATATATATATATATATATATATCTATATATATATATATACATACACACACACACGTGTGTGTGTATGTGTGTATACGTGTGTGTGTATATGTGTGTTTGCTTGTGTTTGGGTTTGAACTTTATGCTTGCATGGGTTATATGAGAATAACTACATTTAATTTTAAATTATTTTTGTGCGATATTCAAGTATTTTTGTTTTAGTTAAGACAGTATTTCATCATCAGGTACTAGAATAACATTTTTACTGCATTATGGTGTGTACATTATATCAAAGATGCTTAATGCAAGGTCTCGGTCTTAGAAGTAAACTGATGCTATTTATTTTCGTTTTTGCCATTTATAGTTGTTTTCTTCCGTACAGCATGATACATGTAACTTGCCATGGTTAAGCATACTTCACACATATTTTGGATTTGTGCTGCATTTATTTTTTGTTGTGTCTGAATTAAAAGTGATAACTAGCTTAATACAACTTCATGTGAGACACATTTCAATACAGTTGTTCATCAACAATGAGTAATACAGACTCTGTGCACTATTCTTTGTCCAGCAGCAAAAAAAACAAAAAGCTCAAGCTTCTTGCATAATCTCACTGTTCTGCAGTGACATGGTTATTGCTAAATTACTTTTAATACTGGTGAGTGCAGGCCTCGTTATCGTTAAAGATTGCACATTTTTATATGAGATCTGTCCTGTGTAAAAGTTCATATATTATAATTATTTTCCAAAAAAATGAATGAAAATGCTTCTATTATCATCTCATATTTGCTGATGCAAAACCAGAATACTCTACGGGGCAAATGTTCTGTTGCCAAGAAAAATGTAATAAAGCAAAACCAAACAAATGCAGGCAGCGGAACAACCACGGACACAGGTAGGCATAACAAATTGTTTTAATCCAATAATGAACCAGTGGTAAGCGCTTTCGCTAAATAGCCTTTTCAGACCTTAAAAACACATTTAATTCAAACATAATTTATACAGATGTGCAGCCAGTCAAAACAGCCTGTATAATAGAATGTTCTGTTTCTTAAAACAACAGCATAATATCAGCATGCTGCCAAGAAAATCTAAAACAAATCCATCAAAACATTTAAAATGTTATAAATATACAGTTTATATTAATTTAATATACATCATTTAAAAAACAATTCATCTTTTTCTTCTTTCAGCTTTTACATGATTAGGGGTTGCCACAGCGGATCACCTGTCCGCTCATGATTGGCAGTGGAGTTTTACAGTGTCGAGTTGCCAGCCTGGTGCCCAACCTTCCACAGAAGACGCACACATGCACACACTCACACCTAGGGCCAATTTAGAGTGTTCAATCTACCTACAGCATGTCTTTGGGATGTGGGAGGAAACCCATGCCACCACAAGGAGAACATGCAGACTCCGCACAGAAGGCACCCCAGCCGAGAATTGAACCGGAGAACCTCTTGTTGTGAGGTGGCAATGCTAACCACTGCACCACCGTGGCTGCCCATCTAAAAATCAATTAAAAAATCATATAAACATCTCTAATCAATATCTAACTTACATTTAATGTACTAAAAAAGCTATCTTGCCTTAATCCACCTGGATTTTAATATGGGCTTCAGGGGGGGTTTCTCATTCAAGCCTCTACCCTTATCAGCTCTAAACCTCAAGATCCACCTAACCTCTCTGCTTTCAGTATAATTCCTAATATCTCCTTCCCTTAGGCTGGATTCAGTATGCCGCGGTGGTACGATGGTAGCGTTGTTACCTCACAGCAAGAGGTTTTCCCGTTCGATTCTCAGCTGGGTTTGGGAGTGAGGATTGAATCATGAAATGACTACAGATATTTGTATTTCAGACTTCATATCCTTCAGAAATGAATGCTAATGCAAAATCTGTTGTTCTAGCAACTTTCTAAGACAAATATTTAAAATATGTCCCAGATTCTGGAGCTTTGCCCCCTCCCCCATAATTTTTTGGCTTTGTCAAAAATTCTTGGTGTACGAAGTTGAGATGTGCAATCTGAAACATGTTTTGAGAAGCCCAGATTCATGGTCTGTCCAGTGGTTATTTTCCCTCTAATGTTCCACACTAATAGATGTAGGTGTCACACTGCTATCACCAAACATAGTTCAAGAGAGTATCTCCATCAAATACAATATATGACATTTTGGGGATGATCAGTACACACAGGATATCAACAGAATGACTTGCACAGTATCTGGAGTATTACTATTATACATTTTAACTGATTAGGTCACTGCCACACGCACATTCAGTGCCAACTGCAGTCTGACTTACATGAGTCCACCAATGACTCATAAATAATAAACTACTCCTCAAACTCACCAAGACCAAAATTATGCTTTTTGGACTCCACAAAAATTCATCAAATGCATTTGACTATCTTTCACTTATACTACCATCCCATAGAAACAAGCTCCACCTTCAATCTCCTATGCTTATTGCTTGATAAGTCACGAAACTTGCATTCCCACATAGTGAGAGCCATAATAAACTCCATTCAGTTCTGGACCAAAAAGATCTCACCTTTTCTATCCTAACCAGGCAGAGGAGCCATTGGCAAAGGAGTTCTTCTTTCTCAGCTTGAATATGGAATTCCCATTTTTGCTTCTCCTTCTACAAAAATACTGTTATACCGTAGATAACCACTAACAGCTTCAGCTGTTTCATTAGAAACTCACCCCTCTGTCAACATCACTGTATCACATTACAAAAGCCAAATTACTACCTGAAAAACAAAGATTTCACCTACTGTTAGGATCCCAACCATACAATCTACTCAAACTCCAGCTCTAGACATTTTCTCTCCTTGCAGCTAGACTTCTTGGAAAAAAACCCTCTTCATACAAATTGAGATACTACTCCAAGCTGCACCAACTATCTATACTCCTAGAGCCAAACTCCACAGCGCTGCACATACATTCTCCTCTCAGATCCCTGCTCTCTGGCAAATCCTTCCCATCAACATTACGGAAATCAGTACTAACTCTTAATTGCAGATTGCATCTCAAAAAACACTTCTTCACCCAAGACAAATGCTCCCACTTCATTACAGGACATATCACCAATCTATTTTATTTCTGAGTCTCTTCTCCTCTACAAGACTTACTGAATATTGACCTACTTTAGAAACTAATGTATATATTGTACATTACACTCTGCTTTTTCACTGGAAGGTATATATACAACTTTTTTTTCTATGCAACTACTATGGACTATTCTTGTTATTGCTTACATTTCTGTATTTTTTGTTTCTGAAATGTTTTGTACATCACCTGGGCTAAGACAGAAATTGGTCAGTACTGAGCAGTGCACTACCTTGGTAAACGACTACACCTTTATCTATATCTGTATCT
>NC_056744.1:521824444-521904444 GCF_019279795.1 Protopterus annectens | reverse complement strand
TTTTTTTTTTTTTTTTTTAAGTAAAGAGGTGATAACTTTTGTGGATACTCTGATGCTTTCAATAAGGACTAGAAAGGGAGTGCTAACACAGATTGAAAAGAGGGAAACAAAACAAAGATGATCATACAAAGGAAACATAGAGATGGTTTGGGCTCTAGGAGGTGGGAGAGGATGGGTAGTGCGTTTTGTCGGGGGATAGCCCCCCTTATTTTTCAAATGTTTTTTGTAAGAGGTCAGTGTGAGTGAGAATAGGGAAGAAGGTGAAGCAGAAATGGTAAGGGAAGACCTAAAGGAATGCTAAGTGTATACCCAATTCGCAGAGTGTCAAAAATGTCCACTGCCAGATGATGTTGCAGTGGAGGATCTCAATGTTGAGGGAGTAGGGGCCTGTGTTGGTACAATTGTTGGCACCAACTGGGCAAATGTGTCTTCTACATGCTGAACACAGGCTTTTATTGGGTGACTTTTCCTGTCTACCACCTCTACCAGCACATCCTCAACCGAACTATGAAGCCCTCTTTCTCTGAGGCTTGCCAGACTGCCATGAGCCAAAGTGCCTGCAGGACTGGTGCCTTAACGCTAACCCTGTAAGGTCATCCCTGTACAGGCAGAGAATCATCTGCCCCTAGCCTGGGAGGTATGTGCCTGGTCTACTCCTGAGGTATTTAATCCTGTATAAAAGAAAAAAAAAGGAGAAACGCAAAATAATAAAGGATAAAGAAACACACAAGCAAAAAAACAAAAAAAACCCCAGAGAATAAACAGTATGGGGGAGACAAAACAGAAAAAGCACAATAAATCCACACAATACTGTTTTAATGCAAGATAGCAACACAATAAAACTCTGCAGCAGAAGATCTTTATTGAAGTAAACTTGTATACGGGAAGTGATTATGTGTAGAGTTGGGGGTAGTGATTGGGGAAGTGCTTATGTACCTGGGAAGAATCTGTGATGGATTGAAATGGAAAGGGCTTTTGTCTTTAACTTATGTACTATACAGATAGATTTTATGGTACACAAAGAACAAACAGAAAAGATTAAATGATTAATTATTGCAGTTAATCATGTTAACAAATCAAAGTATAATACATTTCTTTAATCTGTTTCAGTCTTAGTTGCATTTCTTTCAACTGCAAAGGTATAACAACATTGTAGGAGTACTACTGAAATCAGTTTTAAAAGCACTGCTTTATTACTGTTAATGCTCCCCTAAACTCTGTATAATAACTTGCACTATGTGCAGTTAAGTAATAAATACACTTTGGACACCTGTTGTACTTACCAGAAGACTCAGCCAGAAGTTGCGTTCATCTCTTCTGTTGTTGGATTTTATACTGTATCGCTTCCTCGGCTATAAGTAAAAGAGAGACAGAGATAATCTTGTTTATCTATATTTGAATTTATTCCACACATTTATTCCACATATAAAGATGTACCTTATATTCACTGTAAGCATTTCTTATTTCTCTTTTTCTTTCACATTTTAACTGTTGCATGCATACATGTGTGTATTATTACAATACAGTACTTAAATATTCTGTTGAGGTGTGTAGGGTAGTAGAGAAATATGAAATGTCGTCTTTTTTTTTTTGCTTTAAAAATACATATAACAGCTGAACTGCAAAGGCCAAAATGTATCAATTCCAGGAAGTGTGAATGTACTTTCCTGCTGAACTTTGTCTAATGGTATAGTAACTAATACTGAAGTAAAACAAGATGTTCACTGAAAACTTTTAAAAACTGGGCTGCTTATTCTTTCAGCAAAATAACCCCCCACTCTCCTCTCCCAGCATGCAATCTTAGTAGGGTGTGGTAAGTGTCATTCCATTGTACATGCAGCTAGAAATACTTATGAAAAATTGTTAGGCAATTGTTTTTACTTGTATTTAGGTATCTCTAACAAAAACTGTCTTCATCTAATTGTTTATCTGTTACATTTTCCCCTGCAATGGTAAACAATTCTTTACATCTGTAACTGAAAATGTTGTTTCATAACTGACATTTGAATATTATAAATAGATTTAGCGAGTTACCTATACAGATTATTATTTTCATACTCTTTACTGACATTTCTGTTTATTACTGTAACCTGTTCACACATAGTACTAGTTTTCCTTTCTCTTGAAAAGATGGATGTCTGATTTTAGAAATGCTACTCATGTTTTATTCATTTCAGCCAGAATATTGGCTCAAATACATATTCTCAGGCAAAGACATCTGACTGTGGAGGTACATGTACTTATGCAATTTTTAATTTACATTTATATATATAATTTTACTTACTATAGAATTCTTCCCTTCTCCCTGTATCCTGGTCAATCCATTCGGCCAGCTGGTTAGTATCATGCTTCTACAAACCATCATTCCTGTGATGGCACAGCTGACCGGAGTGGGATATAGCTATCAGGGTTAACAGATGGTCACCCAACTCCTGCCCCATATCAGTTTTCATTCAAAAAAATTGTGATGTTGCTTGCCAGGATATTCTCCAGGTATTAGTGATGCAAAATATAAAGCATTACTAAGGACTCATGCTAAGACCAGCCAGGAACATGGCCTCATGCCTTCACAGGTGCTGCTATCATTTGAAGAGCCAGAACCAACACGAGGAAAGTGTAGTGAGCCCTATATTAGGCAGGGTTAGAACTACTCCCTGTTGGATGTGACATCACCTTGACCAAACCATTTTTTGCTGGTATAGTCATTAGATAGTGATAGCATTTACAGGTTTGGTGTAACCAAAGCTGCTTTGTCAGTGTCTTTTCTTAAAGGAAAATAGTTACCTGACCTTTCTATTAGTAATGGATTATTTCTAAGTTTATCTATAATAAATGCTAACAGCAATGTTTATTGACAAAATTACATTTCTCTTCTCTCTTGCTGTAACAGCAGTATGTGCTATGCAGTGAAATGGGGTATATGTATCCCCCTTTTTAACAAAATGGTGGATAAAGAAATGTCAATAGTAATGTGAAACATTATTTCTAGAACTTTATGATATGTTATCACTTGTTAGGTTGTGACATACACTGTTGGCTGGATAGTAATTAAACTTCACATTGCTTTCAAACTCACAAGCGAATGACTCCATTTTGAATTTTGCAAGTATATTCTTATATTGGCTAGTTTAGGGCAAGCAGTGCATCTCCTCAAGTAGCTTGGCATTGCTGCAGAATGCTAAGGAGTTTGTAAATGTCCACAGGGCGTCCATATCTGTTTCAGATTCATTCATGTACTGTGGGATGTGCATTCACAATTGCAGAAAATCCAAAATACGCCAATGTACATCATAACATGTTTGTGTAATACTGAGATTCATAAGCATGCATATTGGTCTGATTTGCATACAAAATATGTAAATCGCCCCAAATTTATGTCACAAGGTTGAACAGCTCCATACTGACTCACCAATAGCTGAGATTGGTCACACATTTGTTAGGATATCGCAGACATCAAAAAGTAAGAAAAACTTTATAAATTAATCACTACTTATTAAGAGACAAATTAACAGTTAGTCTCATAATGTAAAGGTTACCTACAATACATTTTGAAGTGAAGTGTGCATTTAATGATATCATTGCATGACTGGTAATTCTGGTCAAGTGCTTGCAGTTGTTTGATGTGGGTGAGTTCGCTGAAATTGTACTAAATGGTCATTAGATCATTATAAAAGTTTCTGATTCTGTATATATGTGAAAAATGATTACTGCAGGTGAAAAATTGTACTGTGCACAGGGCAGAAAAACACGTTTGATCAAAGTCAAGTTTTTCTCCCCTCAGTGAGGAAGAAATGCATGGCATGTCAATGGCAGACTGTAGTCCAGTTTGATTTTGGTGTAATTACTTTTAGTACTGAATAAACAGAAGTTGTGCATTTTACATAACATTTCTGTTTACTTATTTATTTACTTCTGTTGGAGGCAGGAGTAACAGGCAAGAGGTTTATACTTTAACAGCTAATGTTATTCAGACAGTAGTGTGGCAAGTGTCTATCTGTATTTATTTATTTATTTATTCCTGTATAGTGCAGATGGAAATAAGGCATCAAGGTATACACGTGATAACTTTAATAGTGAGGAAAACTGTGTACTCATGGCAGCATTTAGGACGTATGAAAACTTCTTTTTTTAAAGGGGGTCCAGACAAGCCAAGAGGAGCAAAGCATGGGGTCCTAGTAGTTGTTGAAATCACTGCAGTTAGAGTCAGAAACAGATCTCTTGCATAGTGAAAAAAAAAGGCAAATGATATGGTAGGATGTGCTAGAAGCAAGGCCTGGCAGAATGCAATTTCCAGGACAACAATGGGGTGGGGATGGGGGCTCTGAATCTTATAAGTTCACCCCGGATGATGAATGCCTTCTGTCCATCCATGGGGATGACTATGATACAGAAGATGGTGCAACTGGAATAATTAGAGGTGGTGTGGACTGTTCCATCAAGCCAAATTCTGCAGTAGCATTTGCATTCCATCAGCTGCTGAAAGTTGGTTTAAAATGTACACCTTTTAAATAAGATTTAAGTTAAAATTGAATGGTGACAAGTACTGCTGTAATTAAACATGTCATGAGTCATTATTAGGTCAGCCTTGTACATCAGCAGCTAATGAAAATTAAGGCAAACTGCATGGTAAGTGTCCCACTGCCCCCTCCCCCTTAAAAGCATGCTATACTGCATGCTATTACATTGTTATTAATGTTTTGTAATTTCTTTTACAGACTTCACATGAGAAATAGTTCAGCTGTACCAATAAATATGGTTGAAGTCAGCAGTAGAATGGCTGTTACTGATGATGATGATGATGATAATGTAGTTGCATTTATGAGGCACCCTGGGAGAAGTGGCAGGCAGTCTCCCAGTCTAATGACAGGCTCCTTCACAGAGCAACATGTTAGTAACTACAGAAAGTGATACTGCATCACAAAGTCAAACACAGACATTCCACACAGGCTTGTACTGCAAGAACAAACCTGCACATCTACACCAGTGTCTCCACACACAGAACAGTTTGAAGATGAAGGTAGGCAGCCTGAGGCCACATTTCCCACAATGACAGCATTACAAAGAGGTGCCGGACACTAAAATCATTTGGATCTATGTCTGTAAACATCTAAAGCATTGTCCGCACAACAGGGAATGTGCAGTGACATCGTTAGGGCTCAGACCTCTTCAACAGAGAGTCAGCTAGAAATGATCAAAGTCCTACAGGGTATGAATGAAGATTTTCAACACAACTTTGAATTGGTGGAGAGCAGGAATAATGCCACAGTGTCACTGATGATGTCTTGTATGGGGGCACATGCAGGGATAATGCCACAGTGTCACTGATGATATCTTGTATGGGGGCACATGCAGTGATAATGCCACAGTGTCACTGATGGTGTCTTGTATGGGGGGGCACATGCAGGGATAATGCCACAGTATCACTGATGATGTCTTGTATACTGACACATTAAGCATCAGTTGCAGCCTCCATTCGTACACTAGTTAAGACATACCAGAGTCAAGCTGGGCTCAGCCTTACAAGGGGAAGGGAATTGGGTAACACGAGCTGGACTCAGTCTTACAAGAGGAAGGGGATTGGGTACTGTCAGGAGACATGAAGAGATCAAACAATACTAATGGTGGTTCTCAAGACAGTAATGTCAATACTCACATTGAACAACACATTTCATACAGGCCGTGTCAATGATCACCTATACCTCAGAGAACCTCATGTTCATGATGAAGGTCACAGCCACCCAGCAGTGTCAAGTCACTGACAGCAGGCTCACTTTCCTCCTCTAGATCACACTATTTCTCTAACTCACCTTACAGTTCTCATGATACTCCATCCTCCAGATCAATGGCACCATCAACTGGCCTATCAGTAGGAGATGTGCATGACTCATTTGATTTGGAACTACTGTGAATTACATTCATTGATAAATGTTTATGCTTACTAAAAATAAGTTTTTGTTGGGGGTGGGGGTGCACATATATGCAGTTATTCCCTTTACAGATATTAGCTTCCCTATACTCTAAAATTATAATTGTTTAAATTTGTCTAATTGCAATTGGATTCTGAGGAGGGAAGTTTATGTACATATCTTAAGTACATAAATGAACACTGGGGCAAAAAAATAATGATACATGATTTACCATTCCATATGCTTAAAGTTACATAAAAAATCACAATAACAATGAGCAAACATCCCCAGGTCCACTACATCATGTAGAAATGACACATTGAAATAATTATCCTGCCATATACACTTACCTCCTACCACTACACTCCCATCGCTGCACAACTGACAGTTTCTGAAGTCATAATTATTCTGAATGACAGTAAAAAGAAATCAGAAGTGCAGTGCAACCAAAATGATTACACAGAAATGGCATATGTAACTAAATTTGTCATTGTTGCCAGTACCGTTTTCTACTGCATATGTTGTTGCTGTTTGTCTTTTCCCGGTTAGGGGTCGCCATAGTGGAACTCCAGTCCGCTAATGATTGGCAGTCGATTTTTATGGTGCCAAGTTGCCAGCCGGATGCCCAACCTTCAGCAAAGGCACGCCCATTCACGCATGTCTTTCGGAGGCCACTCGACTGCGGGGAGGACATGCAGACTCCACGCAAAAGGCACTCCAGCTGAGATTCAAACAGGAGAACCTCTTGCTGTGAGGTAACAACGCTACCGCTGTACCACCATGTTTTCTATTGCATATAATTAAGCCAAAATGTTATTAAAGAAAGCAGGTACAACTGTTGATTTATTTACTGATTTGATGCCTTTCAGCATCACTGAACCAGAATCAGTGAGCACTCATGCAAACTGGTAGTTATAAAAAACTATATTTTGTTGAAAGAGAATGTCAGATGAACAGTGACAGTAGGCAGAGGTATCACTGCATGCATCAATTATACATTATATGTTTTTTATCAAAAAAGGAAACACTATTCTGAATGTCCTGGTCCATAGTTTTGGATGAGACACTGCCTCTTAACCTGTGCAGCCACATGTCATACACGAGCCTGCCACATGGGGTCCCTTACTACTGCTGCCAGCTGGTCATCACTAGTCAAAGTGGGACTAGAACTGGGAGCTGCAGTGACAGCATGGGTCACTTCATTGCCAAAATAGTGCATAATCATATTAGGCAAAATACAAAAGGCAGTGAAAATTCTACATGCAGTAGCTGGGTATACTGAAGGGCACCCCCAGACTCAACCAGGCAACTGAAATGGCTCTTCAGGAGGCCAAACACACTCTCATTCACAATATGGTTCTGAGACAGGAATGTGTTATATTTCTCCTCTGCAGGTCCAGATGGATTTCTCACTATAGTTATGAGACATAGCTCCAATAGATATCCAGCATCCCCTTAAAAAAAAAAAGAGAAAGATGGGGGGGGGGGGGGTCGGAAGACAAAATAAGAAAATAAAGGTTAATATACAGTAACTACATTTAACATGAAAAACGACTTACTCAAAAATAAAATTCAGATTACCAACAAGATGACCACTGGGCATCCTACCATGCAGGAAAAGGTGCCAAAGTGAGCTAGTGTGCCAGATATGGGAATCATGTGCACTGCCAGAATACTGGACAGACATGTTGGTGATGCACCCTCATGCATTACATACTACTGGCAATTGATGGAATGAATTGTAGCCCTTCCTACTGTGGTAGCACTCACCTTGTGGACCAGGACAGGTCCTAATTGCAACATGAGCTGCAGTCTGTCACACTGAGTACCTCAGGGAAGTGTTCCAACCCAAAAAAGGCATGCATATACCTAGCTTGGTTCTGATGTGACACCGTAAAATAGATATATTGATCCACAAGTGCCAAGATTACATCCTGGAATTGCTTCAGTATCCTTGAGGCAAAAGCCTGTGAGATCCCTAACGTGTCCCCATCTGTGTATGGAAGATCTCAGGATCAAGTATAGCAAGTGCTATACATACATGGTGTTGATAGAAATTGGAAGTCCACACATTCCTACACTGCACTTTCAGGGGTCAAACAGCCCACTTAAGGCCCTTATAATGTCCACTCTAAACATATCAAGGATTTATTGATTATCAAAATTATAATGAATTATCCTTTACTTATATTTTCACCTTAATGGCCCACAAGCACTGCTGGGCACAAACAGTTTTGCCCAGCCAACGTAAGCAACTCTAGCCTAAAAATAGCAAAACTCACCACAAGAGATACAATTTAAGCCAACAGCAACTCTGAGAGGTTTGACGAGCCTTCCCTTTTTATACTGCATCTGTACAAAGTGCAGGAAAGTAGGAAAATTTGACTATGAATTCCAAATGGTGTAAAATAGTCTTAATTAACATACAAACATTTAAGTCACTTCTCATTTCCACCTTATTATCTGCTTTTCATAACTAGATATGAGGACACTGCAAATTGAATTCTGGCCCAGCTGTGGCTGTGTTCGCCCCTAAAGTCCTTAACACACTTGTGCTATGAATATCGGCCTTGATGTTAAATTAGTTTTGTTAATATCTGTCACTGTATATTAAAGCTGATATTTTATTACAAAATTCTGAAGCAGTTGCATAGATTTAACTACACTATACCAGAATAATATTAACAATACAAAGAGTATTTTCTTACAAGGCAATCAGGTGGTCTTCTATTAATATTGTAAATATTATATTATAAAAGAATTCAGTTGTTGGGTACCTCATGTTGTTTTCTAATTTGTTGTAAATACAGAAGCATCTTTAAGAATTGTTGTTAAAACCTTAACTATAAAACTGCAAACGGTTAACTCCTTGTAAAGTGTATCCATTGTAAATGGTCTGACGTTTAAATCTTTACAGAGCTGTTTGCTGGCACAGGTCACGGCTGAAGCCCAGCCACTCAAGAAAATCAAATAAATAAATAAATATCCAGTCAGAAACCAAGCAACTCTCAGCAAGTCATTTATCCAGAATGTGTTCAGTGGTTACTGGTGAAAAGTTAAATATGCTTATCGAGTTAAGAAATAAAAATAAAAAGGTATGAGAAGCAACAGTGCAATAGTTTCTGTGGAGATTCCAACATATTTGTTAAATAACTGTTTATGGCTTACATTATGTTTGTTTGGAAGGAATGTCAACATGCAGGTTTAACAAATCTGTTTTTCTGTCTTCCAGTGCCGATATTTTGAATGGTGACTACAATGCTTGGCTTGAGTGCTTGTTCAGCGAGTGCCCACACTCTTTCAGATCAGAACATTGTCGGAGTGACAGAACATGATGGGGACTCTAGAAGGTACATCTTACCACTGCCTGAGGTAGAGAGCTGGCGTAAACACCGCATGGGTTTAACACAGACAGCCAGATCATGCAACCTGCTGGAACCAGATACGCTCTCAGAGACTCTTGTCTCCAGAACAGCTAGTTATGATGTACTTTATGAACTGCGAGCACAGGAGATGGAAACAGCATTTCCTTTTGAGGGTAGCAGCATGTTTGAAGTTCCAACTGTGGGTCTTGGGCCTGAATTTCCTGTTAGTCCGCACATCATTAAACGCAGAAGAGGTGGATTGATTGAACAGAGAGACATTATCAAAGCACATGAGGCACACAAAATGCAGAGCACTCCCCAGGCAAAGCGGAAAGAATGGGAGTGAGTAAACGCTTGTTTTTATTTTCTATTCGAATTTTATTTGTACTAAAAGTAATAACCTATATATAGAAAATGATATAAAAATACGGATGCCATTTTGGGATGTTCAAGAATTTAGTTAAATATCGCTATAGATAATTCATATTACTAATCATATATTTCAGAGTAGTTATCACTTAGTATCATTTAACTGACTTGGGCTCACTCTGGAGACTGCGTAATTACAATGTACCAGTTTATAAACTCCCCTCTACGCACACTGTAAGATTATATAAAATACTTATATAACCTCAAGAAATATGGACACATCCTTACAAACCTTGATAGCTCTTGCAAGTCCTATAGATATTTTTAGGTAGACATATTACTGGGAAAGCAACACGTAACCATGCCATGTTTCTTTTTAAAACATCAGTTGTTTTATTTAGCAACATTAAAGTACTGAAATCCAACTGTATTTTTCAAAAGATAAGAAACAGAATTTTTTTTCTCATGAAAAACTGAATGGCAGCAGTCACTACCTGTACCCTGTAACCTTCTGCATTTCAGTATTCAAGGGTTGTTTCTGTATCCACAGCTGCTTTAATATGTGCAGTTTAATGTCAGATAAGTAGGAAGGGCCTTCTTAAAGAATAAGACATGTTGTGCAAGAGACGCCTTCATTCAGAAGGACCCGAAAGCTTTGCAGAAAACTTTTGTTCTGTATAAAAAATAATGTATGATTAAATCAGCAGAAAAATTCTCAGTTGAATAATAATTCGGATTAAATATAATGGGATTGTCAGTAGCGTGCTGTGGCCTTTTATCATAAACACGAATGTCAGAGATGTCCCTGACTGATGTTTGTTAAAAGATGGTCATTATTTCTTTTTTTGTTTATTTGTTTGTTTTATTTATTAATGTGTTTGCTTGCTCATTTGTTTATTGTCAGCTTGTTTGTTTATCTGTTCAGGAGGAGATTGAGTTTATGCTCTAGCAGTCTAATTTAAAAAATTGTAAAGAAGCTGCAAACATGAATGGCATTTTAATGCTATACTATGATGGCTTATTATTATCATATGGAGTCTGTTATAATGCTTATGCAGGTAGGTTAAAACAATGTATTCATGAAATAAAAAGCAAAATGGTAATCTTACAAGTACACATTCAAGATTCTGCATTAAAATCAGAAAAGGCAATGAGGAATGCTAAGTGCTGCATGCTTTACAGATCTAAACTTTTCCATGGTTATTTATTAACTTTGTTGACCAGGTTGCCATCTAGTCCTAAGACTATTTCAGATATAACCTGGGTGATTTGGGCATTTGCAATTTCAACATATAGTTACTGTAATGAACTGTAATGCTATACAAAACAATGTACAAAATGGAGGCAATTACAAAGAAGAAACACTTGGCATAAATGCAAATCAATACAGAAGGAAGACAGAATACAATTGACATGTGGCAAATGTAGAAAAGAAACAATATAAGTAGTACTTTATAGAAACAATAAATAACATTTACAGTAGTATGAAATATGTGCACTATAGTAAGAGTGGTAGTTACCTTTTGTAGGTGGTTTTCATACATGAATGATCATGTGTAATATTAGATGTAAGAACTAAGGGTCTGTGCTAGTCTGAATTAACTGCTAAATATCACAGTTAGCCTGTGTCAAAACAGCGATATCTGTATTCCTCCTTAAGGTACTGAATCAGTTGTTTCTTGAATTTACTTATTTCCTGTTGTTATCTGGACGTAGGGGATATCATGCTGCAGGTGCCTGCTTTGAGAAGTCTGTTTCACCTATTTTTTTTTTGTTAATGGTCTAGTGAGGGAGATTGCATCTTCTGCTGATGAGAATAAGTACCTGGTTTGTTTATGCTCTAGTGTATGTGACAGAGGCGGGTAGTAAGAATAGTTTAAAAGTTTTTAGGTGAGGAAGTTACATAGTGGAGTTACCCTGGCAATTATTAGCAGCCATTTTGATTTTTCATTGTGCTATTGTGAGGCTCTCTTAAGCCTTCTAAGGTTAGGAACCTATATATTTTGTCTACCATCACCTGTAGAATGTGAATGTTATGTACTGAGTTTAGTACAAATAACAGTAGGCAGTATTCAGATCTGGTCATAATCATTTGCTGTGCTACAGCCTGCTTTGATTTGGATTGAGACGGTAAGAATACTTAAATGCTTTTCTTAGCTGACAAACTGTAGCTTTTGTGATAATTCGCACTTATATTGCAAAGGTGAAATGTTAATTAATGGTTATACCCAGGTGCTTTTTTTCAGTATGTCTAGACCCTGGGTGTCAATAATAACCTAAATTGAACTTTGATGCAATTTTTTTTTCCAAACAGCACAGTTATAGCATGAGAGGTGAGTTGTCAACATGTACAATCATTATAGCATTTGCACAAAGGGTAAAGGTTAGTTTAGATAAATAAAATCATTAGTTATTAATGAAAATGCAGAGAAGGATAGGGTGCAGTATCGAGATCTATGGTATCCTTGCTATAAAAGTATTGTCTTCAGATGTGGTTGACACATGAATGGTATGCAGTGAACCATTTTAAAGCACCTTCTCCATTCCCAAAGCTGGCTATGGTTTTGAGAATGAAGGTGTGCCTAACCCATTCAGATAATCATTTCAAGTCAGTAAATTATACTGTAGAGTAGTTTACTTTATGTGACTGAAAGAGAAACTGAGTCTGTACTGCTTCCTTTCAAGGCACTGCCAACAAGAAACAGAACAGTGCACCATATGATATGCTCGGTACTCTTAACATTTCCTTGTCATATGGAGTTTTAAATGCCTAATCCCATTTACATCCTGACACTACTTAAATTGTTATAAATACTATAGTCATTCAATTTGCATAGGACCATAGGAGTTTACTAGGCTAATGACCTTAGAGCCTTTTTAAGCCTAGCCGTTCATGTCCCCTGATGACAGATGTACCTCTCATTTATTAGAAAGCCTTCTGCAGAGAGTGTGGCTAAGTGGAAGGATGAGCTGTGAAACAGAATTTCTCATTTGACTAGAAATATTTTGTGGCATCTTTAGATGTTCTTCATTCCACATTGCTGCAGTCCTAACTATTGGGTAGTCCTCTGTCCAGTCGGCCCGAATACCAAAGTATATGGCTGACGTCGGTCACGGCGCATTAGACTGACGTCAGTACGTCAGGGTACTAATGCGCATGACCGACGTCATATCCTCAGTCTTTTTTGCCGCATGGTCCGATGCAGAAGCAATTTTGCGAGTGCAGGTTGGCGTTCTGAAAGTTTCTGAAGTCAGAGTTTCAGACCGAATCAAAGTTGGCTAAGTACCCCGTTGGGGAATATTTTGGTTTTTTCTTGCCTCAGTATTTAACCGGATGTCAGAAAAAGTGAATAACTGTATTTCTTGTGGGAAACAGATACCTCATAGGGATTACCATACTTTGTGTATACCTTGTTTAGGGCCTGAGCACGACGTTGTTGGATGCCGCTCTTGTGCTAGATTTAACAAACGCACTATTAAGAGAAGGTTAGACTGTGCCAGGTTAGTGTTTGGGAAGCGTTGTAATTATAAAATGCCGTTGGATGCTCCGACGCCGGCTTCGGCTAAAAAACGCAAGGACAAAGCAGCAAAGCCTAGAGTGGAAGAACCGATGGTCCCAGACGTCGGTTCTTTAGAGGGCTCAGTGGAGCCGGAGGTTTTGCCAGGTGTTTCTTTGGAGTCTCAGGGAGAGACTTTACTGTTACAGGATGTATCCTCTCAGGAAGTAGGCCAGGCTGAGGGGGCTTCTCAGGTGGCTGTTCTTCCTTCTCTTCCTAAGGTGGTTAGAGCCTCCCCTTCTGTTTCCAAGGCTTCTTTGAGGGGCAGGCCAAGTTTTGCTTCAGTGGGGGTTTCTCCTACTGCCTCAGGGTCTTTGCCTAAGAAACATATGCTTAAAATGGCAGAGGATTTGATTATTATGATAAGGGGTTCTATGCCCCCTCCTGATAAGAGGCCTAGGGTGGAACCTGAGTTTGAGAGTTTTGAGCAATGCTCGGAGGCTTCTGAGTCTTCGGCTGAAGACTTGCAGGAGTACCCTCCTTATTCTGATTCTGATGTGGATGATTCTACTCCTTCAGCTTCTCCTCCTGAGGATTTTTCATTTTCAGAGACTCTGCATTCCATGAGGGAGCATTTTAAATGGGAAGGGCAAGATTTCTCTGATTCCAGGAAAAGGCTTAGGGAATTCTTGTTTTTACCCCAGCATAGGCCTTTAGCTATACCTCCTGTTTGAATGTGGTGGAAGATGTTTTTGCAGAGGCTTCCCTGAATCCTGATTCTTTGCCTCCTGCCCCAGTTAAACCGGATAGGTATTATAGGGTGCCTGACGCTCATAAGTATCTTTTTAAGAGTCCTAGGGCAGATCCGGAAACTGTCTCTCAGGGGCCTAAAGGTGTGAAGGCCTCAGTTGTTAAAAATCCTGTCCCTCCTGATAAAGAGGCAAGGGCTTTGGATAGATGGGGAAAGAAAGTGTATACTTCTTCCACTTTAGCCATGAGGGCGTTGAATTGTCAGTTTCACATGTTAAAATATCAGAATTATCTTCTTTCACAGTTGAAATCTAAGGTGGATGCTCTGGCGGAAGGTATTGAGTGTAAAGAGTTGCAGGATTTAGTTCATGTGTCTGAACAAGTGGGTAAACATTCCTTGCAATGTGGTTTTGATGCTGTGCAGGCCTCCTCCAGGGTGGCTGCCACTGGTTCTGTTCTTCGTAGGCACGCCTGGTTGAGAGATCAGAACTTAGCTGAGCATGTTAAGACAAGGATTTTGGATGCTCCTTTACAGTCTGATGTGTTGTTTGGTTCGCCTGTGGAAGCAGTTTTAAAGAAAATGGAGGACAAGGCTAAGTCTATGCAAACTGTTAAGGATTTTTTGCAGGTGCAGCCTCTGAAGTTTAGTAGAAATTGGCCTACTAAGGGGTGGACTTATCCTGCTTATGATTCCCAGTCTAGGGGTAGGTCTAGACGTGGTAGGGGCAGAGCTCAAGGTTCTTTTAGGCCTAGGACAGGGAGTTCACCTGCTCAGACTTCTGGTGAGGGCAGGGGTCAGTCCTTTCGTAAGCAGACCCAATGACCTGCCTTTTCAGCTGCCAGTACCTTCTCGCCTGGCACCTCTAGGAGGAAGACTGTCTCTTTTCAAAGAAAATTGGGATTTAATTACCCAAGACAAATGGGTTCTGGATATCATTCACCACGGTTACAGGTTTTATTTCCATACCTTGCCTCCTTTCAAAGGCATGCCAGACATTCCTCCTCTACAAAGAACAGAGGCTCGCAGACAAATTTCTCTGTTACTCCAAATAGGAGCCATTCAGTCAGTTCCTGTGCCAGAAAGGGGCCTAGGATTTTATTCTCGCCTGTTCCTAGTACCAAAGAAGGGGAACACGTGGAGACCAATTTTGGATTTATCTATCCTCAACACTTATCTGGACATTCCAAAGTTCAAAATGTTGACGTTACAACAGCTTTTACCTCTACTGGGCAAAGATCACTGGATGGTAACTTTAGATCTCAAGGAAGCTTACCTTCATGTGCCTATAAGACTAAGTTGCAGAAAGTATCTGCGTTTCGAGCTGGAAATTCTCATTATCAGTTCTCTGCATTGCCCTTTGGCTTATCTACTGCGCCCAGAGTATTCACAAAGGTTCTGGCTCCAGTGATAGCTTACTTCAGGCTAAAAGGAATTCAAATCTATCCTTACTTGGACGACTGCCTGATTCTGGCTCAAGAAAAGGAAGACCTTCTACAGCATTTGGAATATGTCATAGCAGTGCTAAGATGCCTAGGGTATTCTGTGAACGAAATAAAGTCCAGTCTAGTACCCTCTCAAGACATGTGCTTTCTGGGTGTGAGACTGAATACAGCAGCCCAGATGGCCTTTCTAACCCCGGACAAACAAAAGAATCTTTCCAGTTACTTCCATCAATTATCTCTTCAGTCCGGGCTGACTGCAAGGACAGTCCTTCAAGCCTTAGGGTTCATGGCATCTTGTATTCTGGTGCTTCCCAATGCCAAACTGCATATGAGGAAGCTACAATGGTATCTCAAAATCTATGGACACAGCACTGCCAGGATTTGGACACTGTCATTCAAATAATACCTTGCATTCAAAAGGAATTTTGTGGTGGGCTCAGGAATGTCACCTAAACAAGGGACTCTCTGTGACCCGCCAGAGGCAAGTCAGATTCTAACGACAGATGCCTCAGACATTGCTTGGGGAGCTCATCTAGATGGAAAGTGGATACAAGACAAGTGGCCTGCCAGACTACAGCATCTACATATCAACATGAAAGAGATGTTAGCAGTCCAGTTTGCATTAATGGCTTTCAAGGAGTTACTTCTTCCAGGGCAGGTGTTGATTCTAACAGACAACACAACTGTCATGTGGTACATCAACAAACAAGGGGGAACACATTCTTACCCATTGTGCAGGCAAGCAATGATTTTATGGGAGACTGCGCTCAGCTTGCAACTAACTCTTCAGGCAAGGTTTCTGCCGGGAGCACAGAACTCCTTAGCAGATGTGTTAAGCAGACAAATCATGGATCCCCATGAGTGGAAACTGGATCTTCATGTATTTCAAAAATTGACAGTGTCATGGGGAACTCCAGACATAGATCTGTTCACTTCTCCACTAAACCACCAGCTGCCAAAGTTTTGCACGAAGGGATTTCATCACACAGCTTGGAAAGTGGATGCTCTTTCTTTCAGTTGGAAAAATCTTCATGTGTATGCTTTCCCACCTCTGCCTCTTCTCCCAAAGGTGCTTCTAAAGGTCAGACAAGACAAGCCAAGGATGATTTTAATAGTTCCAGATTGGCCTCGGCAGCACTGGTACCCATTACTGAGGAGTCTGGTAAGGAAGCCTCCATGGCCTTTACCCTTGATTCCACACCTATTGTCTCAGAGGGACGGTCATCTGCTCAATGTCAAGCTTCAAACTCTTCATCTTACAGCCTGGCATATTCTGTTTTGAAAGACAGCAGGTCTCAACTTCCTCAACAGGTTTTAAATGTGATTATGGAAGCCAGAAGACCTAGTACAAGGAAAGTGTATGCAGAAAAATGGAAGAGATTTTTATTTTGGACTGCAGCACAGAATTTGGAGATTTCGGAGCCTAATTTGAGTGTGGCTCTTCAATATCTTACTGAGTTATTGGACAAAGGTTTGTCTTTCTCTTCCATTAAGATTCATGCTGCAGCAATTTCAGCTCACTATGATTGTGACCCACCATTGTTTTCACATCCTTTATTCAAGCAATTTCTTAGGGGGGCAAAGAATATAAGACCCCCACGTAGAGCTCCTACTCCTGCTTGGGATCTCAATTTTGTGTTGGAGAAACTTACTCTACAACCTTTTGAGCCTGCAGCTACTGCTGACCTGAAATACTTGTCATGGAAGACTGCTTTTTTGTTGGCCATTACTTCTGCAAGAAGGGTTTCGAGTTACAGGCCCTTATGGCGGTTGAGCCTTTTTTTATTTTTCATAAGGATAGGGTATCATTACGTACTAATCCTTCCTTTATGCCTAAGGTGGTTTCTAGTGTGGCTTTAAACCAAACTATTCATTTGCCTACTTTCTATGCAGATCCCCAAAATAAAGGGGAAAAGATTTTGCACACTTTAGATGTACACAGGCAATTGCGTTATTATTTAAGCAGGACTAAGGATTTTAGAAAGTCTCAGCAGTTGTTTGTTTCTTTTGCTTTGAGTTCGCAGGGCAAGCCTGTGTCAAAACAAACTATTTCTAGGTGGATTGGGTTTTGCATTGCATTTTGTTATTCCCATCATGGCAAAGAGATTCCAGCTGGGATTAGGCCTCATTCCACTAGGGCTACTGCCACTTCAACAGCATTTCTAAGGGGGGTGGCAACTAAGGATATTTTGGAGGCAGCTACTTGGAGTTCAGTGCATACTTTCTCTAAGCATTACCACCTTCCTCTCTACTCTAAGTCTAGGGCTGGTTTTGCCACAGCTATTTTGCAAGGCATGTTATCAGCTCCTGCTTCCTTATGATTTGCCAGCCTCCCTTACCTCTGCTTTGGGATTCTACCCAATAGTTAGGACTGCAGCAATGTGGAATGAAGAACATAGTACAGTTTTGTACCTACCATAAATGTAGATGTTCGAGGATCCACATTGCTGCAGTCCAATTTACCCTCCCTCCTTCCCTCTGTGTTTAGGGGTGGTTGTGTAGGTGAGATTATATTCTGGTACCTTTGTATATATTGTATATGTTTTTGGTGCAGGTATGTTTGGTGTGTTTTGGTTTTGGCCTTGTCTTTTTAGGGTCTTCTGACATCTGGGGCAAGAAAAGACTGAGGATATGACGTCGGTCATGCGCATTAGTACCCTGACGTACTGACGTCAGTCTAATGCGCCGTGACCGACGTCAGCCATATACTTTGGTATTCGGGCCGACTGGACAGCGGACTACCCAATAGTTAGGACTGCAGCAATGTGGATCCTCGAACATCTACATTTATGGTAGGTACAAAACTGTACTTTAGCTGTAGGGTTTGCTTGACTTGCTGTCCTCTGCCTGACTATTGCTGATCTCTGTCTGCATTTTGCGGCTGTTGTGCTTTTAAAGTTTGTGGCTTTCAACTTGCCTGCACCTACTTCTTCCAGTCTCATCTCATCAGCTCATTCTACTGAGAACTTAGAGATCAGCTGGAAAGCCTCTCTCATTGTTTTAAACTTGAATTATCTTGTGTTTGCTTCCTTCCCTCTTACTAACAAAAAATGCACTTTATTCAGCTGCTTTTACTGTATTTATGCTCTTAAAGTGTTCAACTCCATTTAACCTGCTGCATTTATTAATGCTTGTTTGCAACCCGATTACACTGTAACTGTTATTCAAAGCCTCCTAGTTCTGATTTAAGCAAATGGGCTCCAACTTAGTTGTACATAAGGAAGGTTTGTGGTTTATACTCTTGTGGCAGGAGAGGTAGTTTACACTCTTCTGAGATGAGAATTTCTGTTTGAATGCTTATTGTGTCTGTTATTCTAAAAGTGCCTTAGGTCTAGTTTAAGCACTTGGGCTCCAAACCAGTTATTTTACATTAAGAAGGTTTATGGTCTACAATGTTGTGGGAGGAGAGGGTAACCTCCACCCTTCTGAGCTGTAAATTACTGTTGAAGGTTTATTGTGCCTTTTATTCTACCCTTCTGAGGTGAGAATTACTTTTGTAGGCTTGTTGGGCCTTTTGTTCTAAGTGTCTTTGATCTAGTTTAACCACTTGGGCTCCAAACCAGTTATTTTACATTAGGAAGGCTTGTGGTCTACACTCTTGTGGCAGGAGAGGATAATCTGGACTCTTCTCAGGTGGGAATTGCTGGCTGAAGGCTTACTGTGTCTGTTATTGTAAAACTGTCTTAGTTCTTTTAATCTGTGTAGACGTTGATCTCTTAAAGTGTAAGTTTCCATTAAAATACTCTATTTAGACAGATTTTTTTTAACTACTAAAACATTTAGTATGTACATAGTTGAGCATTGCTTATCATGTTCCTTATCTTACTGATTTATTCAACATTAAAATTTCCCTCACTACTACCTAGCAGATCAATAGCCATGGATATGCACTTCCCAATTCTCCATGTGGCCAGTCTGGTTGAGATGTGTATTCTGAGGCATTGTAGCAATTGTCTTATGTAGACTGACAACCTACTTATTCTTCATAAAACAGATAAAGTATGCTAGAGTTGTAAATACACTTTAACACTGGAGGCAAAACTCTCTCTTACAAGCAAAACTAATCATAGAGGTTGTCAGTGCACTTGCTCCATATCTATTGTACAGGGTTAAGACCCTATATATAAAACTACTTATGCTGAGTCACTTACAGATCACCTTCCTAAAACACTAAGACCTCCTGCACAGCACAATCAAAAATGGGTTCTTAATCATAATATAAACACTTAATTAAAACATCACCTACAGCTACACATAGTAACACTGTATCCAGAGTTTCTACTGCTAAGCCCTTAAGGCAAACCAGTGTATTGCCAAATGCGCTGGTCATTGGTGATTCTATAGTGAAGCACATCAATGTCCTCCTCACCAAACTAAGTAAGGAGAAAGTCACGGTTAGCTGGCCTTCTGGAACTAGGATCCATCAAGTCACGCAGCCACTCAAATCATTGAATGGCATGTACCAATATGATTCTGTCATAGCCATGTAGGTGTTAATGACCTGAGCTGTACCTTGCTTGACTATATGAACCAAGACATGTTCAAGCTCACTGATTATGGGTCTCAGACAGGTATGAGACTAGCACTGAGGAACATACTATTGTTGCCAAGCATGATGCCACATTGCCAACAGAAAAATATTGATTTTAATTGGTTAGCTTCTGGTGCCAGTCCAAGGGGGTACAATATTTGATGGTTTGGGAGGACATGGTTGACAGACCACTCTGCTTTACCACTGATGGTCTGCACTTATCCTGTCTAGGTATTTGGATATTGGCAAAGACCTTTTCCATCCCCACAGTGTCTTTTTTTGGAAATGCCAAACTGATAAACCTCCCAACTTAATTTAAACTGTGAAAGAACATCCGAAGGTGGTACTGTTCAATGGTATTAGTCTTAACAAGAAACTCCACTCCCTGCAAACCTTCATCTCCCTGGAGAGTGTAGATATCTGTTTAGAAATGGAGACATTGTTTAAAGTCATGGAAAGTATCCCAGCAATGCAAGGTTATAATGCCTTTCACACCTTTAGACCACCCACTGCACAGGAGGAAACTAAAGGTGGGGGAGTCTCAGTCTATATTAAAATTGACCTCACAGCCAGACTAGTTAAAGTATATGACCCACTGGAACTCATACATGTGCAACTCACCATAACCAGGGTTTTGTACCATATTTTTACAACCTATAGGTCCCCCTTCATGTCCCACGAAATCCATACTACCTATCTCAGTGTACTAGAGTCCCTCACCATTCAACCTGATACAATATTCATGGGAGATCTCAACTACCCCTCTATACATTGGGAATCCTACACCACTTCTAATGCACAAGTCCAGCGATTTCTGAACTTTGTTAATACCAACATCCTGGAATAGTGGGTCCATTCTCCTACCAGCATACAGTCATCCTTGACTATGTACTCACGACCATGGAGGGGTGAGGTTCCTCACTCAATGTAATGTCTTCACTTATCAGATCTGACCATAAGGCAGTATTGCTTGAAATAAAAATTAAATCCAAGTGTGACACAAGGGGAATACTGCCAGCTCAACTAGCTGGAATTTTGTAAATAGTTATATGTAATTTTAAATACCAGCATGATGCAATTGCTTGTTACAAAATGTATTAGAACTATATGTTATGCATATGTTAAACTACTGGTACAGAAGTGTGTATTGAACAGGGTTTGTACAGTACTGAGCTTCAGGGATGTGTCCACAGTGTACCCTGCTGGAAAAGAACAGAAACATAAATAAACTATATACCTGTGGAAATGTATATGTTTTAATAGTAGAAACTGGAACATACAGCGTTAATTTGCAGAACTTCAAGAAAATAAATTGAAATTAAATTGTTTTATGATTGTGCTATAAAAGTTGATTTCAATGCAGCAAGGAGACAGGATGTCTAGAACTAGGGTGCCTTCTGCATTGTTTTGTGTTTTAATTGTTTTATGTATTCTAGCAGCTGCAAACATTTGAAGGCTATGTATTTTTCACAAGCAGATATCAAATGCTACAGTGGGGGGTAGCTTGGGAACTTAAATCAGGTGACAAAAAGTGATGCCATCCAAAATAACACAGCAGTAATATTTGATATTAATTTAAGAATTCTCTCAGAGAGAGGCTGGGCATTTTGTATTTTGTCTTTGACCTAACAAGAACATCCACTCATCATCACATCTGCACTTGCATTGCTCTAAGTAAGTTTTCAGGGCATAGTAACTCTTTTAGATATAGCCAGGAATATACTAAAGATTAGTTTAGATGTTTTCTGTATTTATTTTAGACTGTCTTGCAATGCCGGTTTAAATATTTCCTGTGATTTTGAACTCTGATGTAACAGAATACATATTTAGTATTGTCTTGTTCTTTTTGTATTCATTATTAAATATATATATATATATATATATATATATATATATATATATATATACCTTTTCATTGTGGCTGGTCTGTTTTACAGATATTGAAGCTCTTCGAGTACTTGCATATCTATCTAATATATATATATATATATATATATATATATACATATATATATATATATATATATATATATATATATATATATATTTATATTTATATACACACACATATTTTTTTATTTTATTTTCTTTATTGGAAAGGCTAACCCAGATTCTACTACAGTTTGCTGTGAGGGAAAGGGTAGTTTGCTGTTTATTTGTTCTATTTTGTATTACTTTATTGCATTTTTCTATTTTATATACAATGATTTGTTTTCTTTACGCTGTGTCTTACTTGTATTCTGCTTTTAACTGCATACTAAAACTTGAAAAGAGACCACAGCTCTGTCTCTTGTGAGTCAGACAGAAATTAGAAGAGATCAATTAAGGAGTCACACATAAGTTACAACAGGCCAGCTAAGGTTAATTATCTGTGAGCTGAGGGGATAGAGCTAGGAACTAAACTTTCTATTTAAGGGGTAAAATAAAACATTTCAGAGCTTTACTGTAAAAGCTCACCCAGCTTCTGCTACAGTTTGCTGTGAGGGAAAGGTTAGTTTGCTTTTTATTTGTTGAGTTTTGTATTACTTTATTGCCTATTTCTATTTTGTATACTGTGATTTGTTTTCTTCACACTGTGTTTTACTCGTGTTCTGCTTTTTAACTGCATACTAAAACTTGAACAGAGACCACAGCTCTGTCTCTTGTGAGTCAGATAGAAAATTTTCCCACCATCCCACCCACTTACTGTTAGGTTCTTAAACACCACTGTCTTTCTAGTTGCCTGCCCCTTATGTTAATTTGACCATATATCTCATTTCCTCTCTGCTTTTATGGCTGGTGTGAGTAAGCACAAAATTGTCATTTTTGTGAAATCCCTCCCCTTCAGCTAGTTAAATTTATTGGCCATCCTGCTGTATTCTATACTACCAGAATACAAAATTGACCACCCCCTTTCAATTTATCTTGCTGTTTTAAAAATAGTGACTCTCCACTAAAGACTAACTTTCAGACAGGTAAAACTTAAATTACCTACTTTCACATCTACCTCCTCTAGTGCACACTGCAGTGTTTAGGCTAAACCCTTTTTTATCTTACTTTAAGCATCTATTGCAAGACTACCAGTTATTGTAGAGCCCACATTCTGCCTCTCAGTAGTCATCTTGGGGTTAGTGCTTCTATTTTCTCCTGGTGAGAGAAGGAGTGCAGTTTCATTATTTCCTGTAGACTGCTGATCACCAGAAAGATTAATAACTGCTTTGTAGGTGACAGTTTAGAATCTGTGCTTATATTCTGATCCTGGTGAGAGTTGGAGCAGAATGCATTGATTCCTAACTCTTTCTGGTTGGAGAGTGAGTGTCTGTGCTTAGCATACCTGATTGATCTGGTTGCTATTTGAGACATCTACCAGATAAAGGCTACAAGCCTGCAGACCCTTGCATCATCTGGGACAAGACTGTGGATCACCAAACAGGCTGTGGCCTGCTTCTCTTCTTGGGATTGCTGCTAAAACTAGCTAGTTTTAGCTAGAACTAGTCAGTTTTTTTAGTTTCAGCACTCAAAACTGTTTCCTTGTGCTCAGCACTTGCTCAGAACTCATTGTAAGCACTAAAACTACAAATTACTACAGCACTCTACTTTCCTCACTTATCAAGAGAAAAACAGTTCTTAGTACTTAAATTAATAAGCACCTATCCAGGCAAGTCCATGGGTCATATCCCGGTGTTTTCTCCTGTCCACTTGATGAGTCTGTGCATCTTGGGGCAATGTAGCAATTACCTCATGTACACTGACAACCCTCTCCTCCTACCACCCACCACTACAACCTGTGAGAGATGCACTTATATAGCCAAGCTGGAAACCAAGCTCTCTCTTGCCAAGACTGGACTAGACAGTCAAGAGGAGAAGGTTAATACCCACACCACACCACACTCAACACATAGTCCTTCAAAACCCACACTACCAAAACCCACATGTAGAAACACAAAGCACACACCCACCTTCATGGAGGTTCTTAATAAAAATCTGCCCAAGCAACAGAGACCTTCCAAGCTGAAACACAGACAACCACCACCCCCCAACACTACCCAAATGACACACAAAATCAGTGTTCCACTCAACCTCAGCCCATAAGACAAAACAACGTACCCAACACACTAGTCATAGGTGACTCTAAGGTCAGGCACAGATGTCCCACTCACCAGGCTAAACAACGAGAAAGTTACTGTCAGCTGCCTGTCAGGTGCCAGGATCTGTCACATAATGCACGTACTCAGGTCACTCCACAATAAGTACAAATACGACTCTATCATTGTCCATGTTGGTGTGAATGACCTGAGATGTACCTCCCTGGACTACATGAAAAGAGATATGGAGGAGCTCTCGGATCCTGTAGACCAGGTATGACCCTAGCGCTAAGTAGCATCCTACTGTTGCCTAGAATGATGCCACATTACAAGGACAAAATGATTGACTTCAACAATTGGCTAAGCTTCTGGTGTCATTCTGAGGGGAGCCAGTATCTGTCTGCCTGCGACGTCAAGGTCGACAGACCATGATGCTTTGCCAGAGATGGCCTACACCTACCACCCCTGGGATTCCAGATACTGGCTAAGGCTCTTGCCACCCCTATAGTGTCTTTTTTAGGCAAGGTTCAAATGCAAAATTCACTACCGTAACAGGTACAAGCAAGCAAACTCTGAGGGAAATGCTACTCAATGCAAGAAGTCTAAACCTCAAAATGCACTCAATTGAGGCACTCCTTAAAATGGAGAACATCGACGTCTGTGCTGTGACAGAGACCTGATTCAATGTCCCAGAGAGCACCCCTGCATTACCAGGTTATAATTCATACCACACCTTTCGGACATGTAACTTAAAATGAAACAATAAAGGTGGAGGCATATCCATATTCATTAAGGATATCCACATCTCCAGGCTAGTTGCTCAACATAATGCATCCACAATTATCCAAGTGCAACTAACACAGGGCAAGACTGCAATCCAGGTTGTAACTTGTTACAGATCCCACACCATGCCCTAGGATTCCCACTCTTCATTTCAAAAGATACTGGAAAATATTAAGGTACAACCCAATACCTTAATTATTTGCGATTTCAACTACCCCACCAATTGAGAATACTACTCATGTACCAACTCATTCACTCAACGTTTTCTGGAATTCATAAATTCCAATGTCTTGGATCAGCTTGTCCATACCCCCACCAGGAGCAGCAATATCCTGGACCTGGTCATTACCAATATGGGTAACTGGTGTTCCATGCCAGAGGTCAACTCCTCGCTGGTCAGATCTGACCACAAGCTAATCCCCCTAGATATCCATATCCGACCCCCACCCCCCATTACGGAAACCACTGTCGAAAACTACTCCAAAGCCAACTTCATGCTTCTTAAATCAGAAGTGGAAAACTTCACGACACCCATGCAGATGGAAAATAGAGGTACGACTGCTGAATCTTACACAAATGCACTGTATAAGCACATAAACAAATGCATGGATCGTGCCATCCCAAAAAGAACCAAGACACTGTCCTCCAAAAAAGGAAGCCATTCTGGTGGTCCCCTGCCATAAACAAACTCTACAACAGAAGGAAGAAGCTGTTGTAAAAATGAGTAAAATCCCAAGATTTGCGGAATTCCCTGGTCAGCCTCAGCAAGAAGTTGAGATCCCACATAAAATTCTCCAAAGCCAGTTATGAAAATAAAATTGCTACTCATTCCAAAGACAACCACAAAGCATTTTACAGCTATGTCACAAATCTCAATGGAAAATCTCAGATCTGCTCTGAGTTACAGCACAATGGCACTAAATATACAGAACCAACCGATATTGCCAACATTCTGGCAGATAGGTTCAGTGCTAACTTTACCCCTCTCTCACCCTCCAAAGGGCCCATCTTAATACCGGAAGAATGCAAAATCCCCTGTAATCACAGATGAACAAGTAAAGACTGCACTCACCAAAGCCAAGAACACAGCATCCATGGGACCAGACAACATCCCAGGCTGCCTACTGCATGAAGTACAGAATGAACTGGCACCCCCACCTAAGCACCATGTTCAATCATAGGCTCACCTCAGGCTATGTGTCTACTGAATGGTGCACAGTGACAATCATCCCACTCCACAAAGGGGGTGCCACCATGGACCCCAGAATCTACCGCCCCATTAGCCTGATTAGCCTGGTGTGGAAGGCCATGGAACATATCATCTTGGAGCTTATAAACAAAGACATAGGTAACCTACAAACCCTGGAACTCACTCAGTTTGGGTTTGTAAAAGGTATATCATGTCTATTAAACCTGATTAACTTCTTTGAAGCAGTCACTAGAACTGTAGACAAGGGCAAGGTAGTGCACACAGCCTATCTTGACTTCACCAAGGCTTTCAATACCATCGCTCACTCTGGAATTATAGATAAACTCACTAAACTGGACATAAATCCCTATGTCACAAGATGGGTGGCCAACTCAGTCACTGACAGAACCCACAGAGTAAAAGTAGCTGACTCCAAGTCTGACATCAGACCAGTGATGAGTGGAGTACCACAGGGTTTGTTCCAGTGTCTCCTCCTGTTCGGCATCTACTTCTCTGAAGAGCAGGCCAACACAGAAGGTCTTTGGCTAACAAAGTTCGCAGATGACTGCAAACTGGGAGCAGTAATAGAATCATGTAATGATTTAGACACTCTACAATAGGGCCTCACAGAGACAGATGCTTGGTGTCAAAGTCATGGCCTCAAGCTCAATGCCAAGAAGTGCATTGTCATCCCCTTTGGGAAAAACTCGGTACCCATGAACTACCACTTAGGCGGTAGCTCATTAAACACTAAAAGTGTGATAAGAGACCTCAAGACACAGTTGGACAGCAGTCTCTCCCTTGAAAACCACATCACCACAGTAGTCAGGAAATCCTTCCACATGGCACACTTCATCACAAAAAGGTTCTCCTCTAGAAAAAAGGAGGTCATTGTTCCTTTCTAGTCATCCCTCAACAGGCCCAATATAGAGTACAATGCCCCATTTGGCATGTATCTGACAAGATACCCACAACAATTGGAAAGCCCACAAAAATACCTCACTAAGAGGATTAACGCCCTCACAGATGCCATCTGCAGACTGTCTCAAAAAACTCCAGCTCTACTCCATTGCATATTGTCTACTCAGAGGTGATCTCTGCCAAACATACAAAGCTATGTCAAACTCAGAGCTGTTGGACATGCTACACTTAATCTCTTTGAATCACATGCTCCAGGGACCTAAACCTTATCACCACAATAAACAGAACATGATGGAGGGGTAGATTCCTGTCCCAGAGACTTCCCATACTCTGTAGCAAACTACCCATTCATGTCAAGCAAAGCTCCTCATTGGCCCTTTTAAAGAAAAATCTTGACGACTGGATGGGAAATAGAAAATTCACCCCGGGGATCACTTCTGCAGCACTGTTTGACAGGGGCACAGGAAATAATTTTCTTGGGTGGAGAAAGCCAAGGAACCTTTTTTGGCTAGGCTTATATAGGCCACAGGGCTGATAGCCTAGTACCTACCTATGAGATATATATATATATATATATATATATATATATATATATATGTATATATATATATATATACCTATGAGATAGATATAGATATATATATGTATGTATATACATATATATATATATGTATATATATATATATATATATATATATATATATACCTTTATGAGCTATTCCAAGGCTAATATTTCTCTACTAAGCTACACCTTGGCTAAATTCCAAGCACCTCCAAAGCCTTATCAAAACCTTAGCATATGCTGAGCTATTTACAAAATGTCTGTACAGACATATATATAGCTCTATACAGCAAGCAGTGCCCACTCAGATTTAGAATAATCAAACTCAAAAGACAAGCCACCTTGGTGGAATCATAGTATCAACTGGTTATAAAACAAAAAAAAAATCTTGACCAAGCTTGGGAGGAACAAAGCCATACATACTAAAAGTGCCCCGACCAATCTAAACAGGCAGCTAAGAGGATTAATTAATTTATCAAAGGCTAAATGTGAAGAAAAAATAGAGTCTCAGGCAAAATATAATCACAAAGCTTTTTACAGCTATGTCTGTAACCTCAGAGAAAATACACAATAATGAGCAGAACTTAGTGTAAATGGCATCACCCACACTGAACTAGAGAGCTCTGCCACCCTTTAGCTTTACAGGATCAGCTCAAATTTCTCCCCCACTCCCCTCAGTAGAATAAAGGAAATACCACATACCACAATCCCCCCAACCATTGCTAGGTTACAGGTTATCAATGCTCTTTCCAAGGCCAAAAACACTGCATCAATGGGCCCTAATCACATCCTGGAATGCTTAATAAATAACAGAAACATGACCTCTCTGGTCCACTTGAATCACTTTTCAACTGCAGCCTACAATCAGATTTCATGTACAAGGAATAGAAGATGGCTACAGATTTTCTTGCACAAAAGATGCCTAACCACTGATCCGGGTAACTACAGGCCCATAAGTCTGATCAGCCTCGTTTGCAAGGCCATGGAAAGAATCATCATGGACATGATAAATAAGGACATAGGTAACCTATTAACACTGGACTCATCACAGTTCAGCTTTGTTAAAGGAAGGTCATGCCTATTAAATCTGGTGGAATTTTATGACCGGGTCACCAAAACATTAGCTGAAGGCAAAACTGTGCACTCAGCTTACATCTACCTGGCCAAGGCTTTTGATACAATACCCCATTCAAACATTATAGATAAGCTCATTAATTTAAGTATAAACCCTTTTAGCACCCACTGAATAGCCAACTGGCTGATATATAGGACCCAGGAGCTCAGATTAGGTGACACCACTGCAACAAAAGACCGGTAACTAGTGGAGTGCCCCAGGGCTCAGTACTGGGTCTTCTCTATTTTGGCATCTGTTTCTCTGAAAGGGAGAAAATGCTGAAGGTTTATGGCTGACTACGTTTGCAGATTACTGTTATCAACTCCCCTGCAGACATTCTTCAATGAGCCCTATCTCTGGCTAACAAATGATGCCAAAGCCATGGTCTTAAACTCAATGATAGGAAACACAGAACTGTAGCCTTTGGGAAGTCATCCATCCTGGCTAATTATTATGTTGATAATACATACTTAACAGCTGACCTAGTGGTTAGTGATCTGGGTATGCACACAATCTCCAGCACATTCATAAGTCAAACAGTACCAGAAATACAAGGTTTAGGGTCATGAGTTTTGAGTGTGACTTAAACATTACATGCTAGACAGACAGATATGTTTCCCAGAGACTGCCTCTCTTATGGAACAGGCTAACATGCTGGGGAGACAGCTATGTTTCCCAGAGACTGCCCCTCTTATGATACAGGCTTCCCATCCATGGGAAGCTAAGTTCATCTATTACCCAGTTTAAGCTCAACCTAGACCAGTGGATGGGGAACAGAAAATTTACACAGGGCTTGGCACCCATCTCCCAGAGGCAGCTTATAAATGTCTGGTCCTAAGTGTCCTATTTGGATACAGCACATTATTACTCTTTTGGGAAAACTTGGTTAGGCTTAGAAAGGCCCCTGGGTCATTAGCCTAGTGACAATCTATGAATGTTTGATTAACGGTCATCCTACTGAGTGTTGTATAAAAAGGAGTGTTTTGGCACTTGTAGTCAGAAAAACTGACTTCACAATGTAGGTGGAGTTTGAAAAAGTGGTTCTTGATGACAGTTTAAAAGAGAAAAGAGACAACCTGGAAGAACATGAAGTAGACTGGAGGGTTTTCTTCTGCTAAAGATATGAGAGAAGGAAACTAGTGAAGTCACCTTCAGAATGTAGCTGAACTGGTATGAGAACTGTAAAATGTTTGCTGTTTTGCCAGTGCTGTGGAATATTCTGTACCAATAGTTTTTTTTCTTCTGTTTAATGAGTAGTTATTTTGTAGACTTTTTGTCTCTTTGTGTTTGATACCACAGTAATACACATATTTTAGATACATGTCACATATTAAAAGCACACTGACAATCACTGTTAAAATCATATGCCACACCCTTGCATGAAAATCCATAGATAAGTTATCTGGTACCTCATATCTAACTTGAAGAGAAAATAAATAAATAAATAAAAAGTCTTCTGAAAGTTGAGGACCAAAAAAGAAAAAAATAGCACTTCTGAAACTGTAGAAAATGGCTTGCTACGTTATCTAAGTTTCTAAATGTTGATACTGTGGTTGCAGTCACAGCTGAAGCGCTTCACATATGATACTACTCCATCTGCATCTGCCATTCACCACCCCCCCCCCCCCAACAGCTTGTTTCAGGGGCAGACTCTCCTGTTTTGCCCTGCCTAGTTGTGCCTCTGCTTGCTTGACAGTCATACACTATATAAACTTGACAGGTTCAGGCATATGAAAAAGAGTAGATATACCTCAACTTTACTTGGAACAAGTTGAGGCACTTTACCAATGTTCATAAGGCATTATGATTTATTTCATGAGCTTAAAAAAATGCATCATATACATGGGTGGGAGGTCAAGTGTCTTCCTTAAATAATCTGGTGCCTGTGTTGTAATGGCTTTGGGTCCAGACATAGTAACAAAAACTATGAAACCGGATAATGATTCTTATTCTAGAATGCAGTACTCAGTGCTGCAAGCTGGATGCTTAATTGCTTGGGTTTGCTGTTCCAACACCAAATTTGCAATGTCATTTGTTTCTCTATTTCTACATGTCATATTTTATTTGCATTTTATACTGTTATATGCCTGTCTCCATTTCATTGTCTCAAAAAGCTTCATTGCAAATAAAACAAGGTATATTAAATAGCAAAATTCCTAACAGTGTCTTTAACCAGAGGCAGTAGTTGTGTTCTTCAGCAGACTTGCTGCTCACTAACCCTAAATGTTTTTGACTGACATGCAACAGTTAGAAGTACTGAGTTTTCCTATTTCTGAACAGTTTATAACCAGCAGCAACATTTGCGTAGTTTAGTAACAGGAGTGATGCAAAATTCAGTGTGACAAAGGCTATCATTCTACTAGCATCAGCACTCTAACTTTTCTGCTAGTTGGTTACATTCCTCATTACGTTCTACAGTACACAGGCATCATGTGACCTTTAGCAGTTGGCTGTTCAGTACCTTGGCATGAGCTAGTCAGGTCTGCTAGGATAGGGCTCGGGGTCTAGCCCATGAGCAGAGAGTTATAAACATTTGCTACCAGGAAAAGGCATGGTAACAAAGTTGGTTCTTTTACTTCACTCATTACAAAAATATCTCCCAAAAGCATTTTTCTTATATGTGATCTGTAAACATTACCTCAGTTAAACACTATCAACTTAAATACTTCATGAAGCTAAATTATGTTTTTTTTATTAGCCAGCAGTACAATTTGATTTACCCTATTCCAAGCTTTTCTTGTTTTCCTTTATTACCTCCATCCTTGTGTCCACCAGTTCCATCCATGCCCTAACTAAAGCATCACTTAACAGATAATTCGCTCCCAAAATATGAAGTGCACTTAAATTTAAACATTCATTCCTCTCATTCCATTATAGCTTCTACACTGCAATGGTGAGTTGAAAAAATATAGTCATTGACAAAATCATGTCAGGTACATTAATAGATTAAAGGGGTTGGTTCTACAATAAAACTGGAATCTGGTAATTCTAATTAACGTATGTAAGAAAAAAGCATACAAGTCTAAACAACCATTGACCATTCAAACCTCTCATACCTCTCAACCTGGAATCATGAAAAATCTGGACAAAGGCTCATGAAAAATAGGCACAGCTGCCCAAAAATCTGTATGCTGATCAACAAAAAATTTGCATACATAATTATGTAACCACACCCACTCTGATGAAATTGTTGAATACAAACTGAAGAACAGACAAAATATGATCATGAAACACAAAACAAACAGAATAGTGTTTTATTTATAATATTTGAACTTGTATCAAACTTTGAACTTGTGCAAACTACAAAACTAAAATACAATTTTCTTTTTTAAAAATAAAATGAACTGCTTCAGCCTTCTACAGACAGAAAATAAATGAGCTGGATTTAAACAGAGGAAATCAGCAGATAGGTAGATTTACAGAATGAGCACTTTTTGGCAAATAAAATCAGTTCTTTCAAAGCAGACAAGTGTAGCAACTAATTGAATTTACTTTCATCTGCAGAGAAAGTGTCTGTTGCCCTTGAAGAATATATTGCCTATGTTATATTAAAAAAATGATAAGCTAGTAATATTGCAATAGGGAATGGATGGCAAACTGATAACAGGTTCATTACTAGGTATCTCCGCCGAAGAAGACATTGTCAGGATTACAGGATCCACCCCCTTAAAAGTACAACACAGTACAATATCAGCAATCTATCTACATACTGTGGGAGTAGAACCCATAGCCTTCTGCATCAAAAGGAAGTATACCACCTGTTGTGCTCTTAACAACACAAACAGACTTGATATAAGCAGCACTAAACTTCTCACCACCTGAAGAACTATGCAGCACATAACCCAAAACCAGGGACACATTTTAAAAATGTATAATCTTAGAAGGTTGCTAGAATAAAATGTTTTGTGTTACCATGCATTTCCTGAAAGATAGGAAGACTGAAAATTAAATGGCTATCATTATTTAGTTAATTTGGTTCTTACTGATTTGCTAGAAAACCATAACTTTTAAGAGAACAGATCAAAAGTATGAGCCAAACATTTCAGACATTCTGTGAAACTTTGGACAGTTGAGAACTATGGACTTAACTCCTTGAATCACAAGTGGTGGTATGGTTAGGGAATTTAGGGTCTTGCTTCTTGTACCCGAGGTACACGGTTTTGAGTCTGAGTAACACTAACCACCAGTTATGATTAGGTATGATTAAGAAGTACGCTTGAGATGTATGTTTTGTTCAGTTATTGGCACAGAGTGTAATGGAAAATGAAGCATTAACAGCTAGACATCTATTCTAAGGTCTGGTAAGATTTGTCCTAATCTTAAACCAAAGAGCACAAATGCTACATTATCTGATGAGAGTTTTCCTCTCTGGACAAAGGCATCAGAGTCTTGCACTTTAAATGCAGGAGGATTTGTAGTAAAACTCTAGAATTACAACTATAATTAGAATGACATAGCCTGTGCATAAACAAATCTTCCCTGCTGAGATCATGTGTTTTTGGTGAATTCTTGTCTGAATGATATTCAGGTTTTGGAAGAGGCAGCAGACATTAAAGACCAGCAGCCATTGTCTTAATAATGCAAGACTGAGCTGCATGTAACTCACATCAATGCTAACAACCTGTAACTGAAACCATAAGGCATTGCCAAACAGATTTATTATGTAACTCGCAGCAGCGCTAACAACCTGCAACTCAAACCATCAGACACTGCTAAACAGATTTAGTATATAACTGACACCAGTGCTAACAACCTGTAACTGAAACCATCAGGCATTGCTAAAAAGATTTAGTATGTAACTCACAGCAATGCCGACAACCTGCAACTGAAGCCATCAGTCATTGCTAAGCAGATTTAGTATGTAACTCACGCCAGTGCTAACAGCCTGTAACTGAAACCATCAGTCATTGCTAAACAGATTTAGTATGTAACTCACAGCAGTGCTAACAACCTGCAACTGAAACCATCAGGCATTGCTAAACAGATTTAGTATGTAACTCACAGCAGTGTGAACAACTTGCAACTGAAACCATCAGGCACTGATAAACAGATTTAGTATGTAACTCACACCCATGCTAACAACCTGTACTGAAATAATCAGGCATTGCTAAACAGATTTAGTATGTAACTCACATCAGTGCTAACAGCCTGCAACTGAAACCATCAGTCATTGCTAAACAGATTTAGTATGTAACTCACATCAGTAATAACAACCTGTAACTGAAACCATCAGGCATTGCTAAACAGATTTAGTATGTAACTCACATCAGTAATAACCTGTAACTGAAACCATCAGGCATTGCTAAATAGATTTAGTAACTCACATTCACTGCTAACAACCTGTAACTGAAACCATCAGTCATTGCTAAACAGATTTAGTATGTAACTCACATCAGTAATAACAACCTGTAACTGAAACCATCAGGCATTGCTAAATAGATTTAGTAACTCACATCACTGCTAACAACCTGTAAATGAAACCATCAGTCATTGCTAAACAGATTTAGTATATAACTCACATCACTGCTAACAACCTGTAACTGAAACCATCAGGCATTGCTAAACAGATTTAGTGTGATCAAGGGCTACTATTACAACAATGAATAGCTCTGCACAGCAGTAGGAAACTGAATATGTTATACATATTGCTGGTTTACAACTAGCAAGTTCATAATCTAATGTCCCAGGGAAATAATAATCCCCTTAGTCAGTCTTGTGACTCATTGGATTAATATAACTATTGCAATTTATTTGGACTATGTTATATTATCTCACTCAACAAGAAATCAAAATAAACTATTACTCACCCCTACACACACACACATACACACACACACACACATTCGAACTACAACAATGATTCACTGTTTTAATTTAACAAGCATCAGTATACTGCTGCCCTAGGAATTATATTTGTTACATTAGTGAGCACCAAGAACTTTCTTACTGGCAAATGAATATATGTGATAGGATCTATATTATATTGTCGAAACAGCATTACAGCAAATGCTGTTTCGACATATATAAAGTGAAATCTGAAAACAGCGAAAGCCCGGGTCACAGATTTTTTTTCCTAGGGAAAAAAAAATCAGACCAACAGGAGAAAACACACAAGTAAAAGCATTTCAAACTGGGGGGCTTCACCCCCCACAACTCCCAGTGTGGGGGGCTATGCCCCCAACTAAATTTACCAAATCTGAGATCACACTACAGTGGGGTAAAGAGCAATGTCATGGCTCAGGCCAACTGATTTTCTTCCCTATGAAAGAAATCGCTGACCTGAGCTGTCGCTGTTTTGGGATTTTGCTCTATATTTGTCATTGAAACGACATTCACTGTAATGCCATTTCAACAATATAATATAGATCCACATGATAAAGTGAGCAAAGTGGAATATCATAGTTGTACTACCTTTAATTTGGCTTTACAGTATTTTAAACACACCTTAGGTGTTCTGCATTCATTAGCAGTAACAAATTAAGTTCTAAACACAACCTATGACTGCTTGTTCATGTAGACCGTCATCACTGCACAAGAGCAAAGTAATGCATATTTATCATAATGAAAAAGCATGTGATGTATCAAATTCTGAGAACTCTCTCTAATGCCTAGTGAGAAGAAAAACAAAACTGATTCACAAGTTTTCACCACAGACCTTAACTGTCATCCAAGGACTTTTTCAGATCTGTCAGTCAGCAACTTACTACCAGTAATTCTAGCATTACTTGCTGATAAGACTCATGGCCAGACAGATGAGAAATGAGAAATGCTTCAACTGGCTCAGACAGTATGATAATGCTAAAGGCTCAGGTCCCTACTGCTGTGGCTCATATAAAATAATCACTTACTACTTACACACTCTGTTGTATTTTCTGCACTTTCACTAAAAGCTTTTGCATAAAATAGACATGATTATATCACCTAGATCAAGTGAACAACTTTCCAAAATATTTACAGTTTTGCAGAAAAGCAAATTCCAAAACCAGAGATATAATTAATCAAGAGAAGGTCCCATCTGTTTGAGCTGGTGGTAGCTCAGGTGAATGTAAAAGATCACTCGGCACCTATCGAAAAGAGTAGGGGTCCTTTATTTATATAAACAAAAATAAATCTTATTTACAAAGTATATATGTATTTACAAACATTTATAACTACATAAATATCTATATCTATCTATCTATATACACACACACACACATATATATATATTTATATATATATATATATATATATATATATATATATATATATATATATATATAAATGTGTGTATCTATATTCATATATATATATATATATATATATATATATATATAGGTCTACTTCTAAATTTTGAAGATTCAAAACTTTGAATTTCTTATAGTTGAGACCGTAAGGTTGAAGTTTTGAAACTTTGAAATGTAAATAAAAAAATAAATACAAATGAAAAACATAACAATTTATTTACTCTCAACATATTTTTTACTTCAGTTCTTATAATATCCATATTTAATTGTATCCATGTTTATTGTATCCACTTCTTTTATATCTTCAAGAAAATCTTCTTTGCACAGTTTTCCCCATAGCTTTTTTACTCTTTTGCCTTTCAAAAACACGTTCCGTGGTTTCTTTTTCTTGATACTCTAAACATATTCTATTACTTTTCTTTTTATATGGCCTATTTGCTTTTACTGGCAATTTATCTATTACCTGTCTTCAGTAAAAATCTTGACATTATGCTTTCTGATTGCACCATTTGCTTCTTATTTTTATAGCTTTATCTTTTTTCCTTTGTTAGATGTTCCCATAATTTTATTTAGTAGTGTTTTATCATTACACTCTCATACCATAGTTTTCTATCTTTTTCTATATCATCAATTTTTGTTTTTCACAAAATAAATTTTTTTTGTAAGATTTTATTTCCTCATTTATACACATTTTCCTCTTACTCTTTTTTTTAACTTTCCCCAAAAGTTCATACTTATGTTTATACCATTTTAATACTAATCTGTCATCTTCCTCTTTTATCGACTTTAACACTTTGTACAAATTTAATGATGCAGAATATACCACTGGGTTAATTAACCCTAAACCTCCTCTTTCTTTATTTACATACAAAACTCCCATTTTTACTGCATTTAATCTAGAATTCCATATAAATGAAAAACATATCTGCAGTAATTCATTTTCAAATACTTTTGGCAACATAAATACACTTGCTAAGTATGCTATTTTACCTTCAGTACTGAATTTCTCAAATAAGCATTTTTTTCTGAATGATAATTGTTCCCCAGACAAGACAGATTTTTTTTTTTATTTTTTCTATTGTTTATTTTTCCATTGCATTCCATTCTTGGGAACAGACATAACATGGACATTTCATTCATTGTAAAATATATTTCCTTGATCTTTACTACATCACCTAAACCTTTAAAAATAGTAAAAATAAATGCCATGGAGGCTCCACAAATGGTTTAAAGACAATCTAATATTATACCATAAAACAGTAAGCACTTCCATCTCCCAAAAGAGACTTCATCAGAATAATTATCACCAACCCTTATGTTCTCCTCTGCTTTGTTCCCCTCTTTTGAATTTTGCGGTATGAGGACCTGTTGGGATTCTGCCCCAAGTCGACAGCAAATCTGGAATGACTCACCAGCCTCTCTGACTGCATGTGATTCTGAAAATCCTGATGTTCATCTGTAAAGACTTCACTGTTCCTTAAATCAGTAGCTGACCCATTCACCCACTTCCTTCTCTTGCTGTGGAATTGAAACCCTCTCCAAAATTAACTTTTTTAATAAAACCTGTGTGTGTGTGTGGGGGGGGGGGGGTTGATTGCATTTATTTTTACTATTTTCACCTAAACCTTTACTTTTCTCCTTACTTAAAGCCAACTCTATCATCTCTAGACACTCATTTGTGTAAATTATTACTTCTTTTATCCAAAAAAAGTGTTTTTGCAATTATTATAATGTCATCTGCTTATGTTAACAGAACTTAATTCTTAACCCTTCAGGTGTTATATGTCCCACCTTCTTCATTTTACAGTTTATTTCAGACTATCACATTCATAACTAATGCAAAGAGTGTACAACTCATTGGACATCCCTGTCTTACACCACTCTTCAAATGTATGTCTTGGCTTAACCAGACATTTACAAGTATTTTTACTTTATTATCACTATATATTGACATAAATAATTTCCTAACTTTGTAACTTATATTATATTCTGTCATTATTACCCATAAGACTGCATGTCCCAGTTGTGTCAAATGCCTTATTAAGGTCTCCTATCATGGTTTTCACTTCTTCTTTTCTGTTCATAATATCATCCACAATTTTTCTAACTACCATTAGTAATTCTTGATAACCCTTCCTTTCAAACGATATATGCTGATTTTCATCGTGTTACACTGCTGCAGTCATTACACTTGGGTTATCCTGCCGTCAGGCGGTCCCGCAGTCGGCCAGAGTTCCAAAGTCTTGGTCTGGCGTCGGTTGCTGTCGCTTCTTCCCTGATGTCAGTGTGCCAGGGGTATATAAGATGCATCCGACGCCATTTTCTTCAGTCTTTCTTGCCACGCGGTGCTCGAAGCAGAAGCAGTTCGCAAGTGCCAGCCGGCCGACTCCTGAGATTTTCGAAGTTGAATTTCAGATCTGAAGTCTTTAATAAAGCTAAGTACCCCGTTGGAGAAAGTTTTTTCTTGCCTCAGACCAATGTCAGAAAAAGTTAATAATTGTATTTCTTGTGGAAAGCAAATACCTCATAAGGACTTCTACTCTTACTGTATTCCATGCCTAGGCCCTGATCACGACGTCACTAGTTGTCGGTTTTGTGCTAGATTTAACAAACGCACTATAAAAAGACGTTTTCATTTTGCTTTGCACTACTTTGGCCGAAGGTTCAATTATACGATGCCATCGGATCAGCCAACGAGTCAGTACCGAAAAAACGCAAAGACAAGGATAAAGACAGGCATCTGAGGTCCAAGACCGACTACGAAACCTCTTCTAGGCCAGTTGCCGGTTCGCCGGTTCTCAGTGAGGTGCTTTTGCACCCGCTACCTCAGAGCCACAGGCCACTTCCGACTCCCACGTGGAGACATCTAGGACTCTGGAAACTCAAGGTATTGGGCCTACAGAAACTAATCCCTGAGCAGGCATCGGCTTCTGAGGGTGTTTTCAGACCATCACAACTTACCATTAAGACAACAGCCAAGACAAAGGTAAAAAAACTGAAGAAAATTGTGTTGGATGCATCTTATATACCCCTGACACACTGACATCAGGGAAGAAGCAACAGCAACCGCTGCCAGACCAAGACTTTGAAACTCTGGCCGACTGCGGGACCGCCTGACGGCAGGATAACCCAAGTGTAATGACTGCAGCAGTGTGAACACTTGAACATCTACATTTATGGTAGGTACAAAACTGTACTTTTTCCAGAATATTTTCCATTTTAGTTTCAAACCTTTTTTGTATTATTTTCATTATACAATATTATTGGTCTCCAGGTTTAACTGTCTTCTGTCTTCCTTCTTCCATATGAATTTAAGTATTCCACTACATAATTCTTGATACATAAAACCTCCACGTAACTATTTATTCAAAATCTTTAAAATATAAATTTTTGGCCATTCCTTTATATTTTATACATTTCATACCTTATTCCATCTAGTCCTGCAGCAGAATCTAAACTTTCTTGTCATAATACTTTCTCTAGCTCATTTAAACAAATTTCTGTTTCCGACTCTATTCTCTCTTTCTTATAACTTTTTTACTTTCCATGTTTTCTTTTCACTACTTTCATTTTTTTAAATATTTCTTGTACATATTTTACTACACTATTCATAATCTTTTCCCGAGTTCTTTCTATTTTTCCTTTTACATTTTTTATTTCTCTCATTACACTACCATCTTCCTTTACTAATATGATTAAGTAACTTGATACTTCTAGCTTCCTTCTTCCATATGAATTTAAGTATTTCACTACATCATTTTTATACATAAAATCTTCATTTAACCATTCATTCAAACTCTTAAAAAAATATGTTTTTGCCAATGCCTTAGCTTTTTATGCATTTCGTACCCTATTCCATCTGGACCTGCAGCCAACCCTTTATTTACTTGTTCTAATACATTGTCTAGCTCATTTAAAGAAATCTGCTTTTCCAGCTCTTTATTCTCTTTTTCTGTTAACTTGTTTTTTTACTTTCCATGTTTTTTCACTATGTTCTTTTTGTTTCCTTAGACATTTCTTGTACATATTATACTACACTATTCATAATCTTTTCCTGAGTTTTTTTTATTTCTCTCATTACACTACCATCTTCCTTCTCTAATATGCTGAAGTAACTTGATGCTTCTTCTCTTTTTCCTCGTAAAACTATCTTTGTCTGTATAACAATTCTTATATTTTTTCTTGAGTTCTTTCATATAATTCTTTTTCTTTGTCAAATCTTTGTTAAATCTTCCAAGGCATAATTATAAGTTCTTTCATATTTTGCTTTATTTACTTTTCTCACATCATATTGCCACTGTATAAATAAATGTATCTATTTCCTAAAATATCACCCACCATTCAGACCAATTTTTATAAAATGTTGTCATAATAATATGATCTTTCCATGACTGCATTATTCATCTCTTTCCTTCATTCCATGCTTTCTCATTTATCACTTTTATTCATTTGCCCATTTTATACATTCCTTGTTTTCCTTTATGTCTAGTCATATTGCAAGACGATCAGAAAATCCTTTTTCAACCACCTCCCTTCTCCTATAACATCTTCTGATACTATAAAATAATCTATTTCAGTTCTTAATAGCCCTTTTGTAAGTCCATAAATTTTTGTCCTAGAGTTTTAGCTAACCATATCTTACAACTTCTAACATTTTTCTTATATCATTTCCATTCTTTTTCTGCTTGCCTCTTAAATCATGATTAACGTATCCTGTTTATTATGATATGCATATTTATCACTACATAGTCTAAAATCTGAGGAAATAAGTTTTTCCTTTCTTTACAATTAGTATAAGCATATGATGTTATAATTACCTTTACCTTTTTCCATTTTAAATCTACAATGGTCAATCTTATTTTTGCTAAAGTTACATCTAATATTTGAACTGTATTTGTACAGAATGCAACTATTCCAAACACATCTTATTTCCCAAATTCCCGATTATCTTTCCTCCCCATAGTTTTTCTGTTTGTAGTCTTTCTTCGTTTGTTAAAAGTCTTGTGTCTCCTAATATAATTACATCTACATCACATCTATTATACCACTCCAAAGTTCCTGTTTTTCTTACTATATTCTTGATATTATTCACATTTACAAAAAGCAGTCTAAAATTTTCAGCGCACTAAAACTTTCATTTTTCCCCTTTTTTAATTCACTGGTTTCATAAGTTTATAGCTTATTTCTAGGTTAGCTTTCTTAATAGGCTATTCTAAGCCTACCCAATTTCCTTCCACAAGGTGAGAATCAAACACTGCACTTTGTGTCAAACACCTTAGCCATTATACCAAGCCACAGTCATTAGCTGTATATATTCTTTTTCATCCACTTCCTTTCTTTTAACTTCCCCCTTTTACTACCACACAATGTATGTCTTCTTCATCACTTATTTCAGAACCTCCTTCTATGTCCTCTTTATTATTTTTTTCTCATCTATTTTTTCTTCTATTTCTACTACTTCTAAAATTTCTTCTCTGTTCATTTTCTTCTCTTTCTTTTTTTTTCCTTACTCTTATTTTCATTTATGCGATTCATCCTTAAATGTCCAGTTTTGTTACATTTATAACATTTCAATTTACATTGTTTTGCATCGTCCCATTTGTTGTAATTATACATCCATCATTTGCTGAATTATCTAAATCGAACAGGTTTCTTTGAAACATTTCCTCAGAAACCTGCACACATTCTCTCATCTCAGTATTTGCTTTCTCCTTCATTTTTTCACCACTCCATCATCTCCTTTTCTCTCCATCTACCTCCCTGTTTCTCTGGGCCTCTTCAGTGCCTGGAACAGAAACAGGAAGGGCTTTTTCAAAATGGGTCCCACTCATGAGAATGATGAGTATGGGAATCCTCCTGAGAGCCCCCAGTCCTAAACTTAAAATATGTTACAGAAGAGGGTGGATACCAATAGGTTTGGAGGATTACTAACATTATAATTCTTAAATAGGTTTTGATATAATAGCCAGAGGCTGTAATGCCCTTAATGATTTTTTTGGAGAATGAGTTGACTTGCTGATATCGGTACCCATGAACTACCACTTAGGCGGTAGATTATTAAACACTGAAAGTGTGATGAGACCTTGGGACACAGGTGGACAGTAGTCTGTCCTTTGATAACCGCATCGCCACAGCAGTCAGGAAATCCTTCTACGTGGCACACCTCATCACAAAAGGGTTCTCCTCTAGAAAAAAGGCAGTCATTGTTCCTCTCTACTCATCCCTCTTCAGACCCATTATAGAGTACAATGCCCCATTTGGCATGTATCTCACAAGACACCTACAACAATTGGAAAGGCCACAGAAATACCTCACTAAGAGGATTACCGGCCTCAAACAGATGCCATACGCAGACCGTCTCAAAAAACTCCAGCTCTACTCTGTTGCATATCGCCTACTCAGAGGCGATCTCTGCCTAACATACAAAGCTATGTCAAACCCAGAGCTGTTGGACATGCTACACTTAATGAAATCCCAATCTCTCTGAACCACACACTCCAGGGACCTAAACCTTGCCACCACAATAAACAGAACATGCTGGAAGGATAGATTCCTGTCCCAGAGACTTCCCATACTCTGGAACAAACTACCCATTCATGTCAAGCAAAGCTCCTCATTGGTCCTCTTTAAGAAAAATCTTGATGACTGGATGAGAAATAGAAAATTCACCCGGGGATCACTTTTGCAGCACTGCTTGACAGGGGCACAAGAAAATAGTTTTCTTGGGTGGTGAATGCCAAGGAACCTTTTTGGTTAGGCTTATACAGGCCCCAGGGTCGATAGCCTAGTACTAATGAACCCATTAGCTCTTCACCTGCATTTTCTGCCTTTTTTTCAGTGTCATCACTCGCTATTTGGAGTGCCAGCATTTCAACAGAGATCCTATTTACTGACATTATCAGCTAGAACTTTTAACATATATAGATGTTTACTGACAGTCAAATAGTAGAAAACAGTCTAATGGCTGTGTCAGATTACTCATTGTCCCTACTAGTACAGAGAACTGTTGTCATTGTCTAGCTAATTGCTTTGAAACTATATCTTAATTATCATCTATGAACTTTACTTTGTGACATTTTAGGAATAAATACTTGTACACACTTTCATCTGCATATTATGTACATTAGTACGCTGTATGCATCAGTAGGATTGTTAAGATATGTACAATCTAAAGGATTCAAAAAGATTTTCTCTTCCTGTTCTGATTGGACAGTGTGGGTTGAACAATTATCACATTGCAGAGAATTTCCAGTTCAGAGACTTGGCCAAGTCACATAGAGAAATACCTCATTAATGTCACTCCTTTAAACTTCTTTTTTTTATTATTTTTTCAGAGAGAATCCCTCCCCACACCCCCTGAACTTATTGTTGTTTGTCTTTCGGCTTTTTCCCGGTAAGGGGTTGACACAGCAGAACTCCGGTCTGCTAATGATTGGCAGTAGATTTTTTTAAGAAACGTCAAGGTGCCGGCTCGACACACAACCTTCAACAATGGCACGCCCATTTACGCACGCATGTCTTGCGAATGTTACCCAACTACTGGGAGGACATGCAGACTTCACAGAGAAGGCACTCCCAAGCCAAGCCGAGAATCGAATGGGAGAACCTCTTGCTGTGAGGTAACAATGCTACCGCCGTACCACCGCAGAATATCCCCCCTGAACGTGTATATATATATATATATATATATATATATATAGATATAGATATATATATACATATGTTACATATATACCAACTCCGAGATCGCCAGACCTCAGAGAAAAGGGAATATTCTAAGAAATGGCTGTCTCTGACTTAATAAATGTAAGTCAGTTTTTCAGCTTTTTTGGCCATTTAATTTCTGTGTTTCAAGACTCACTGTATTATCCTAACATTTTGAATTTCTACCAACTCATTACTATTTGTCTGAATTAAGATCTGCAGTGTTCTACCAAACTGTGCTAACATCACTTACACAAACAAACATATATCCATGCATCCATAAAAAAGAATTTACTGACTTGCTTACACCTTTGGCACTATTAACATGCCACCATGTACTCTCAAACAAACATATGCACAGCCACACATACGCACATACATACACAGAACCGATACATGTGTACTGGTATCCCATAGTATGACCATCAAGTACGCTACACATATATGCATACATGCATGCACACACACACACACACACACACACACACACACACACACACAATAACACATCAATCGGGCAAAGTCATGCCCAAACAGTCACTGATGCACAGATCCCTAAGACTCTGTTGTACATATCTATAGTCACAGCATAAGCCTTGAGCTATCACTCATATATGAATGGTTGTAAGCCATCACATGACAGTATACACATTTTCATCCCCTGTAAGACAATAACTCAGTAGAGTACTTCTGAATCACTTTCTCAACTTACTCCAGAACAACTGCCCTTTCTTGGGAAGGCCACATGGTGACTGGCATTAGCTTCCCTTTCTGGATTGAGGAATTTGTATACAGGCTCACCCGTGTGGCTGCCTTCTATGCTACAGTCATCAGCAGGGAGTATCAGTAGTGAGAAAGTAGTCTTTGATTCAGAAAGACTGACCACAATACAGAGACATTCTGATTTAATGCTTCTGCATCACAGTAAGCCTTTTTGAATCCTGTCCAATGTCAAAAAATGACATTTTTCATAGGTTTGTAGGTGTTTACTAGTCTAACAACCACAAGGTTCTTCTTAAGCCTAGCCATGCACCCCAAATCTTTGACATGTTCTGATACCCTTGATAAGTGTAAGCAGGGGGCTTGAGAGATGAAACATTTACAAAAGGGGACTGAGAAATGAAACTGTACAGGCTGCTTGTGCTCATTAGAGACATGTGTGCCAAACCAGGGATGAAATTCCTGTTCCCCATCCAATTCTCCAAGTTTTGTTTGTATTGGGTTAAGTAAGAACTCTGCTTCACATGGGGGGCCTGTTCCATGGATGGGCAGCCTATTCTGTTAGTCTCTGGATACCTACCTGTCACTCCGGTAAGTCCTATTCATTTCACATGCCTAGTTTAAGCCTTTAGAATAGGTAATTCTAGTGTTGTCTGTTTTGCAAATATGCCGGAGGTCCATCAGGGTGCAGTCTGGCAATGCCTTGCATGCCACTCATAGATCTCCCCTCAACAGCCTGTGAGACACCGGAGACCTTGAGGCTAACTGCATAGAACATGTTAGTTACTCCCAATATTTTACTGAAGAACCTCTGTAGACATTCCAGTTGTTGGATGTGCCTAGTTAGGTATATATCAAAGGGGGCTTTATACTCAACAATAGGTCTGATGAATACTGAAAGCAATGCAATAATGTCCTCCTTGGACCTAGATGCCATACCTTTGTTTTTAAGTTGCACAACATAGAAAGATTTTCTCACTACTGTAGACATGTGATGGTCAAAGGCTAGATTACTGTCCATGTGTGTCCCCATGTCCCTGGCTACTGGGTTGATTGTTAGGGTCTGTTGTCAATATGATAGTTATCAGGGACTGATGACTTCTCAAATGATATTATTTAATATTATGTAATTTTGGCATTTAGTTTTACTACATGGCTCAGACACAAGTTAATTGTCTGTGTCAGCCCAGCCATTGGTGTTGGTGTGGGATTCTATAATTGCTCCTAATTTGCAATCATCTGCAAATTTAGTAAGCCAGAGGCCATTGACATTGGCTATGACTTCAGAGAAGTAAATGCCAAAAAGGATAGGTCCCAGGACCAATCCCAGAGGGACTCCGCTTGTGATTGGCCTCTTTGTAGAGGTGGACTCCCCAATTCTAACTTCCTGGGTCCTGTCTGTGAGTCAGCTGGCTATCTGCTGGGTGCCATAAGGGTTTATACCTAATATCTTGAGTTTGTCGACAATGGCTGAGTGAGGTATTGTGTCAAATTTCTTGGCCAGGTCAAGGTAGGCACTGTAAATAGTTTTGCCCTCATCCATTGCTTTGGTGACCTCAGGAAAGTCCAACAGGTTGAGTAGGTATGATCTGCACTTGACAAAAAACAAATTGGATTTGGTCCAATGTTTGGAGGACTTCTAGGTCATTATTCATAGGTTCATAGGTGTGTACTATGCTAATGGTCCTGGAGCCTTTACAAGCCTAGCCCATAGAAGTGCTCTGGCATTGTGACTCATGATGTTAGTTCCCAGTGCCTCTATCAAGTAAAGCCAATGGAGTGATCCATGGGGTGAACTTTCTATTTCCCATTCACTCATCAGGATTTCTCTTGAAGAGGGCTAGTGATTTCCATGATAATTCTTTCCATGGTTTTGCATATGAAACTAGTGAAACTTTTTGGTCTGTAGTTTCCAGGATCTGTAGATGGCCCACCTCTGTGCAGAGGGATGACTGTTACTGTTCTCTGTTCATGAGGCATAAAGCCTGTTTGGAGGTTACAGTTAAATGGCAATTCCTAAAGGTGGGATAGGTCATGTTTCTTGCTATTTGAAGGCATTTTGGAATATTGTCTGGGCCCATTGATGCAGGGTTCTTGGCCTTAGAGAGGGGATTGAGTACTTGTTTCCTAGAGATAGTAAGGGAAGTTATATTTGATGGTATTTCCTAAAGAGAGGTTGATGGGGAGAGAGGGGTAAAGTCAGAGGTGAATTTGTTTGGCAGTAGGTTTGCTATATCATTTGGCTCGGTATAGGTGACTGCATTAACAATGAGTTCTGCGCACAACTGTGTATTGTCCTTGAGGTTGTAGACATAGCTGAAGAATGCCTTTTGGTTGTCCTTGGCCTAGGATGCCAATTTTAACTCAAATTAGACTCTAGTAGACTTTATTTGTCCTGTGTTATTTGCTTAGTTTTTTGATTGTGCTTTGATTCTTCTAGATGCTACACCTCCTATTTTTTATATGGTTTTCTTCCTTCTATTATACAGCCTGATGATGTAATTCAATCAGGGTGGCTTGCTTTTTTCAGTTAGTTCTGTATTTCTTCCTGGTGGGTACATCAGTCTCTATGCAGCTATTAACATGCTCATATAAGGCTTCTGTAAACACTTCTGGATAAACAGCAATGTTCTCAGGGTTTATGGAGGCTTGAAATTTTGCCAGGTTATCACTTAATAGTGGGAAGTTAGCCTTAGAATAATTCCTGAAGATTCAAGGGTTAGCTGAGGTTCCAGGATTTATTTTTACTTCAAAGGAGACTGTTTTGTAATCTGACATTGCTAGAGAAGACATTACATTTAGGGGTGTGCAGCACTCTCCCATGTTAGTGAGCACCAGAACCAGTACATTTGCACCCCTGGTTGGCGTACTGACATATGCTTCTTAGTTAACAGTCGGGTAATTAAAGTCACCCATGTATATGGTATTAGGTTGGATGTTGAGTGTCTCCAGTAAGCTTAAATAAATGTTATGGGTTTTCTGGGTCAAAGAAGACGAACTATAGCATGCAAGGAATTGGTACAGGACTTTGCCTATGGTGATTTGAATGTGGAGAAGCTCATGTGTATTGTCTTGTTTGACCAGCCTTGAGGTATATTTATTTTTATGTAACTTGAGACACATCCACCTTTAGTCCCCATGTGTATATTAGCTAGTGTAAATGTGTGGAAGCATTATAGCCTCACACTGCTGGTGTGCTCTCCATGGCTTAGAACCATGTCTCAGTGACTGCACATAATTCATAATTCTCTAGAGAGAGGAGAGTTCTTGTTTAGACTCCTAGCTTTGAACAGTAATACCTTTAGATTTTCTTGGTTTTGATTTGCTATGTCAGAAGTACTTTCAGTCTGGCATTGCCTAAAAAAGGCACTATGGCATATGACAGTGTTTTAGCTAAAATTTGAAGGCTTAGAGGAGAAAAGTGCAGATCATCCCTGGCAAAACAGCATGGTCTGTTGACCATCTCTTCCCATGCTACCAAATACTGCACCCCCATAGAATGCCTCCAGAAATTACACTAGTTATTAAAGTCAGTTATTTTCTGTTCATATTGTGGCATCATCCTTGGACAAGGTAAAATGCTGTTCAGTGCTAGGCTCATACCAGCCTGGGACACATACTCTGAGAGCTCCATGAAATGTCTTTTCATATATTCTAGGGAGGTACATCTCAGCTCATGTATATCCATATGGACTATGACTGAGTCATACTGGTACTTGTGGTTCTGTGATCCATTGACATGAGAGCATGTGTAGTGTGGCTGATCCTGGCCCTTGAAAAGCAACTGGCCAAGACTTTCTCTTTACTTAGCCTGGTTAGAAAAACATCAGTTTGTCTCACAATGAAGTCTCCAATGACTAGAATATTGGACTGTGTGGTGGCTTGCCTTATTGGCTTAGACGTAGAGGCGCCATGAGATATGGCTGTATGCGTTGATGTGGGTGTTATTTTGAGAGTGGATTTGTGGCTGCTGTGGATATTTGTTATGTTTGCTTTACCTAGGAGGTATTTGGGATTTATGAAGGTTATATTTAAGTGCCTCAGCATATGTGAGACTGTATGTCTGCTTTAAGCTCTATGTGATGAATGCAACTCATGTACTACTGACAAGCTGGTTGACATAAGCTGTTATGTGAGGGCTTTGCCTCCAGTGACATTGTGTAACTACATCTCTCACATACCTTATCAGTTTGCTTGAGAATTAGTAACCATGAAGCAGTCTCTACATTGCCTCAGGATGCCCTATTCACCAATCTGGTAACCGAGGTAGTGGGAAAGATCATATCTATGGCAACAGGCCCTTATTGTCCTGGTCCACTTCAATAAACATACAACACCGAATAACATTTGATGACCTTTATTAAACTTCCATAAATATGATTGTTAACCAATAGTTATAAAATTCAACCAAAACATGACACAGGTGATAATAACATCCTTGTAAGAAAACATAAAATAACCATAAAGACAGCGTAACCACTCACCCTTGATAAGCAGCATCCCCCACTTGCTCACTTATCTTTGCACTAACAAGGCAGCATTATCCCGCTCACCTTCAATTTATTGAATTACACCACCATCCAAATAAGCAGCTCTGCTTGCTTATTAATTTATCCAACAGAGCAACCGCGCACTTTCCTTCCCAACTTATTGAATTCCATATACAACACCAGAGTGGGAACAGAAGAGGGCAAGCCTGTCCCGCTTCTCTGCCTTCCCAAACTGAAATAACCACAATCCCCACTAATAAAAAGGGGGAGGGCTGGAAGGTAGCAAGTTCATACCAAAAATGTGACTCATAACTCAAGTACACTTGACAAAACCCTCTAGGCCCCTCCCTACCATTACCTCATTTCCCCCTAACATCCCTCTATCCCATTTAACCCTATCCTCCCCTTATTCTCTTAGGTCCTGCTAATCTATGTATCTAACCCCACTTGAAGATGTCCCAAGACAAAATATTCTGTTCCAAACCTCATCTGTCCTGGTCCACTTCAATAAACACACAACACCGAATGACATTTGATGACCTTTGTTAAATTTCCAAAAATATGATTGTTAACCAATAGTTATAAAATTCAACCAAAACATGACACAGGTGATGATAATATTCATGGAAGAAAACATAAAATAACTATAAGGGCAGCATAACCACTCACCCTTGATAAGCAGCGTCCCCACTTGCTCACTTATCTTTGCACTAATAAGGCAGCATTACCCCACTCACCTTCAATTTACTGAATTACACCACCATCCAGATAAGCAGCTCTGCTTGCTTATTAACTTATCCAACTGAGCAACTGCTCACTTTCCTTCACAACTTATTGAATTGCACATCCAGCACCAGAGGGCGAACAGAAGAGGGCAAGCCTGCCCCTGTTCTCCACCCAACAGCCTGACCTGGCTGTTCCCCCTCTGTCTGAGCAAACTTCCAGTAATCTAACCCCTAGTAAAGCACTTGGTCAAACATCATTTGGTGCAACCATCCTCCCTAACCAAGCTGGATCCAAGCAATTAACTCCTAACCCTATACATTACTAACAGAAACAGTCAACTACCTAACAACTGAAAGCAAACCACTGACCCCTCACCTATGCTAAAGTAGAAAACCAATAACCTCATCACCTATCATAACTACTGACATGATGTAATTAAACCATACTACCTGACCAAAGGAAGCCTCGCAATGATACCATGAGCCTTACCAACCACTGGACCCACTACTAAGCCCCGCCACTGAAGCCCTAGCGAGGCAAATGCATACCACCATGCCACATTGAAACCCCATTGTACCACCCTCTCTTTTTTTTTTTTTACTGTCCAATGAATGTAATAGCCCTCTTAGATCTCTTCAAAATTCCATTTAATAAAATGGTGCCATCACACCAACTACCCATTATAAACAATAAAGCACTTAAAACACCCTCATGGCTTGTAGCAGTATGACCTCAAAAACACCACCATCATGGCCGGCATCACCAACAGTAGACCCAGCCAAGCAAAATGAACCAACACAATATCCCATCAAACTAGAGAATGTCAGATCCCACCAGGTCACACAATGTCCATGGCACGCTATTACCATCCTGAATATAGTGAAGCAACCCAGCCCAGTTTATCCTGAAACTGCAGTAACTCAAAGCTAAATCCTCCAATCAAACCCCCCATCTAGCTCACAAGCCTAACTGATGCAATGCAACCCACTACCCCTGATGTCTACAATAACATCTGACCCATTCCAAAGAAGACCCCTGCCACCCGTAAAACAAAGTAAAATTCCACACTGATGCTCCCCAAACAAGATCAAACAAAAACAAGACATTACCTTGTGACTGCAGGGAAAAAACACAACTCTGTATTTGCTGCACTGCTGGCATCCTGTGGCCTCTTGTCGTACAGCTCCATCAGCTGAAACCCTCCTCAGGTTCTTCTCTCACCTGTCAAGTCCACATTTCTTCAGTCCACCAAGTAATACCAACTCTGCATGCCCCAATCTGCACTCAGAGTCATCTGTAAAAGAAAAGACTGCAAATACTCTACACACGCATAAACCAAATTCTTAAAGACCATCATACCCCACTGAGGGCATATCTCATTTATCAGCTGCATCAAATGCCAACACAACCAGATGCAAAACACCCCTGAAAATTAAATGCCCTACCATGATCCCATACAATTACCTCCCAACTCCCATAAATTACCTCCTGACTCCCATAATAACAGTACAACAGATACTCCTGTGAAATAAAACAAGGTCTTATTTTATAGCTAACATTATCACTCTTCTACCAACACAGGAGGTCTCAAAGAAATCAATGAGTAGACAAAGAAAAATTAAAACTGCCCACAATCCTGCAGTACCCCCCACTTACAAAAACAGGGATACAAAGTCGCCCTACGACTCCACATTTATGCCCTTTGGACAAGGACAACATTCACCCTTGCCCATTTTAACAACAAGCAACATGGACTGCAGTCTGGATTGTGAAAACGCACTTTCCTGAATATGGCTAGGTTATGAAAAACCTTAGAACCATTAGTCTGGAAACCACCCCCAAGTGCAGAATAACAAACTTATCCTCATACTGTTTACCACACCTCAACCCTGCATCCCCCGCAGCCTACCCTATCTTACAAATGAAATTGCACAATAACCATAACTAAAACACTGATAAATAACCGACTAAAGGCCCTAAACCATTAACTTATTAATTTGTTCTGCTTATGATGGCTGTGCATCCATCCCTCCTGCAAGAATCCCCAGACCCCTCGTAAACCACAACACCTACATACCTAGAGTGCTCCATCAAACCCTTCCTAATCTTAAGTCATACATACTGAAGGACCTCCTATCAGCTCAGAGTACAAGTCACAAACTAATGGGTAACTAAATTCTGCAAAAAGTGTCCACCCATGTCCATCTTGAAATAGATCATCAGGTGCTGCATGTAAAACACATTGAACTTGATATCCCCAAGCCACCACATATCTCAGCGAGACTCCAAATACTCAGCATCATTGTTGTTCCTCTAATCCTTGGTCTAAACAACCCCCAAAATTATACCCCCCAAACCCAACACCTCCTATAAAATGTGTAAACAAAATGAAATTCCCCTTGACCAGTCCTATCCGCCTGCCCCAACAGCCATTCCAGTGAACTGCCCAGAGGCAACCAAATGGTAAGTTACACCAACGTATTAACCTCTTCTGGTACCAATGCAAATCCCATGAACAATCCAGTACATCTACCAAGAGATCAACTTCTTTAATCCACCACTTACCCTTAAATTCCCCTTTAAAACTTCCCTATTAATGTGACACCTTTGTGTACAGCAGCAACACTAATTTGGCCCAAACACACACTGACCCACAATGCTCCCCCAAACTCTACATATCCTTAAGTTGCACCTGAAACTTGAATAACCTACCCCTTCCTATACCACTGTAGCTTCACAAACACTACCTTCCTTGTAAGAACAAAATAATCCTACTTTTTGGCCCCAACACTCCTTGATTCAAATAAATAAAATTGTAGTCACACCCACAATGTAAACTCAACCAGAATGAGTAAGTAAAATGACATTGGTACCTGTGACCTCATTCCCTGCAACTCAAGCAATGGAAAGCCTCTTTGTAGCAACCTCCATCACCTCAGAAGATGAGTGACTGCCTTACATAGCACTCCAAGATCTAAAACACACAATATGACACCCCCTTCTGCAAAGAAAGAGAAAATGGAAATCATCTGAAATACAACACACTTGACAACCACCCCCCCGTTCCCTCAGTATAAAGATCTAGGCACAAGCAAGGTGTGATCACTTCCCCTACTCTCCAACCTCCAAAAATGAAACAATAAAACGATAGCCCTCCACTACAAAATACACCCATGAAAAAAAATAAATAAATATTTTTTTATTTTTTTACCAATCTTTGCCAAACTAGAGACAAAAATTAAACACTGCTCCTATAAGCTTAGTAACAGGATCTGTATCAATAGACCTGTCTGCGGGATTTGATGTCTGAAACTTACCTGTATGCCATTATTCAGTGACTGCACACATCAGCTCATGCCTGTAGTTTGAGCAGACCCCGACCTACAAGGAATAGCCCAAAATATTAGGCAAAATCCGAACATTTGAGAGGTATGACCACCACACCGCTTCCTCCAACTTAACCTGATGAAATTATTTGCATTGGCACAAATAACCTGAAAGAGTCATAGTTTGCAGCTCCCCTGTCTGCCATTATATTCCTATATATATAATCTGCAACATGCCCCATTGGTTCCATTAACTGTCCTACACTGAGGAGACACTTCCCCTTACACTGTACTTTTGCATAAAAAAAAAAAACACACACATTGATGTGGTGGAGCCCTTAAGTAGTCTAAACTGTCCACACCCATGTCTAACATTTGGCCATAATGCCCCCAAGCACATCTGCACATCAAAACTAACACCCTACAAATGAACGAGTATTCCAACCACACAGTTAATATATAGGTCGAGCTGGATTACTTCACTGAATATTCATGAGCTGAGCAACCCTGACCACCATTGCACATGCATCTAATCTCATCCCCCACAACTGGGAGCTTATTAGATCAGCAACACAGTCTTAATAAGGGCAGTACATTATGCTCAAATATTAACCTTGCACGAGCTAAAAAAAAACCCTAACATAATAGACATTAAACCTGAGAAACCCCCACTGAGCTCCAAAGCTCAAATCTGAGCATTCGACTATTAGAACTTTGCTAGAGTAACAGGGTCTGCTTTAGCATACATCCTCCTAAGGATCGGAATTCTGAAACCCAAATGCATGTCACAAACTATATGGAGGACAGACCAAAATATGAGCCAAAATCTGGGCTATTTTGCAAAAATTCTGGATAGTTGAGAGGTATGACACATTCCCCACCGTATGAATGCAACTGGCTACCATGCTGACTTTTCTATACAAATACGAGGTTTTGCATTAGCATGAATTTTCTGAAGGGTATGAAGCCTGAAACTCAAATGTCCATCATTATTTGGACTTTAGTCCTCAAAGATTTGCCATTGCCAGCGGTTTGTGAGAAACCACCATTTTGAGATGCACACCAAACTTATGAGGCAAGAATGTGGACATTCTGCTAACTCTGTACAGTTGGGAGGTCTGCATCTGTCTCATACCTAAAGCTGCCCTGTGAGCCATGCCTTTCACATCAGAGAGCAAGAAATCTGTACAAAGCCACAAACAATGGAGGAACCAAACTGACAGTTAAATTTGGTCTGACAAACTCAGAAAGCACTTCTCTACCTCGGACAATGTGCCCGCATTACAAGTTCATGTCATGAGTCAAAAGGCAGGTTTTACACTAACCTGAACTCCAAAGGGAAAGCTGGAAGTCATATGTGTGATGTACCCTAATTCCCCGCTGTGACCACCATTGATTTTGCAATGCTCTGCCAACTGCTGTAACTTTTATTAGAAATCTCCCCCCCAAAAAAACAAACATCAGGGAAGCGGAACAGCCGAGATGAATGCCCTCTATGAATTTGCATAGCTGCAAGTACGGCCACACTTCCATGCTCTTTAGAACAACACAACACACATGAAGAAGCAACCACACTTTACCTCTCTCTGAGCCCGTGAGAAGCCACAATGCAGTTTCCTCAGCAGGAATCCCCTGACAAAGAACAAAACACCTCCTAAACACCGCTTATGTCTTTTTAATTGAGTGGACAAAAAATGCAGGAACAGATGATATCACAGACTAATCCAGTGTAACTGCTGAGACATGTACCCGCCCAACAGGTGAGTAAGCAGCTCGAGCAGTCTGGCATGTGTTATCATAGAGGTTGCGAGGCAGAACCGAAAGACTGCTTTTACCTCAGTTCAGCCTACAAAGTGGAAGGGGACCAGTGCCATGTCTAACTTGCCTCAGCCAGGTTAAGTAGGGCTGAGAATAGTCAGAGATACTTCAATCTGGCAAGTAAGCACTGCAGCCTCAACAATTTTTTTTGTTATACTGCACAAGCCCCTCATCTACATGTGGACTACTTGACATTGTTAACCCGAGCCCCTTATCATCAGCTCCTACAACCACAACCCTTTTCCCCAAGAAAAGGAGCAAAAAAAATATATATATATATATATATATATATATATATATATATATATATATATATATATATATATATATGTACACACATATACATACCAACCACCTGCCTCCTAAACCAGCACCAATCAATTACCCAAGGCCTACTTGTGTTCCAGGAATACTTACAGGTTGTCTTGGACGTGACCCTTGCCTTTGCAAGTTCACACCAAGAATGTGACTCCTAATTCAACTACACTTGAGAAAAGCCTGTCCCTACCATTACCTCATTTCCTTCTAACATCCCTCTATCCCATTTAACCCTATCATCCCCTTATTCTTTTAGTTCCTGCTTATCTATGTATCTAGCCCCACTTGAAGATGTCCCAGGACAAAATGGTTTGTTTCAAACCTCATTTAATTGATTAGATAGTTACAGTGAGAATATAAAGTAATGCTAGGAGTAACTTTTTGCAACTCTGGGGCAGTGCCTCTCACTGCAAACTAGTTTCTTTTTATGCAATTAGTTATTGGTGAAATTTCAAGGGTGCTTTTACAGGAAAAATGTCAGCTCAAGTTGTCTGCATCTATATAAGGCACTGCCAAACACTTGAGAGGCAACTAATAAGTAGATCCTGGTGATTTATAGAGATATTCCAAAGTTGGGTTAGACAGCAGCTAATGAAGTAGTATTTCCTGGAAAGAAAGAATTTGCTTTGTCAAAAAATATTAAAAGGGAAGATTAGCTAATGCCTATCTACTAGTGCTGAAATGGGAATCCTGAGGCAATGTAGCAGTTTACCTCATGTATACTGACATCCACTTGCTCCTAAAGCAAACAAATACAGTATGTGAGAGATGTAATTATACTATGAAAGTTGAATCAGTCCTATCATGTAACGATAGACAAGACATCAAACAGGATGTCAGCACACATACCTCTCCACTCAAACAAGATAAGGTCAAGACACATAAACCCACCTATGCGGAGGTACTCACTAAGAGCCTACCAAGAGACCAGAGACCTCTGAAGTGGAAACAACCTACACATACTGGTACACAAACAGAATCCACCACTACACATAACACACATATCAGTGTCAAAACAATTAAGACCCTAAGGCAAAATGGATCTACTTTGGTTTGCCGAATTAACACATAACCGAAATTTACAATGTTGAGATGATAACATCAAAAGGTTTCAAGCATGACAGTTCAGATGATCGAACCAAGTATACATTTTAAATGCAGATCACAGTGCAGTCAGGTTTGGGAAATCTACCCTTTTCCTCACTGTAGTTAGATCTTGGAGTTGGTATATGTAATTTACAAGTATTTGTAATTTGTTTTATGTTTTTGTAGGGGGGGGCAAGTCCCCCTGTATCCCCTACATCCCCTACAAATTATATATACCAACTCTCAGATCACACTACAGTAAGGAAAGGGGTAGATTTCCCGATCCTGACTGTACTGCAATCTGTGTTTATAATGTATATTTGGTTCAATCGTCTAAGTTCTCATCTTCTGCACTCTCACTCTTGTAAACGTTTGATGTTATCTCAATGTTGTAATTTTCAGTCATGTGTTAATTCAATAAACCAAAATAGAGCCAGCAAAAAAACTCAAAACCTAATGGTGAAGGCTGCCAGCCCAACTAGCTAGAATTTTGTAAATAATTCTATGTCATTTGTGAATAGTAATATGGCTTGTATGCTTGTCTTACAAATGTAAGTAAACTATATGTTATGTGCTGAGCTTCAAGCATGTAACCACAGTGTACCCTACTGGAAAATAACAGAGTTAATTTGCAACCTCTAAGAAAATAAGTGAAATTGTTTACAACTGTGGTATCTCTCGGTTTCTGCTAGAGGACAGGATATCTACAGCTAGGAGTTCTTTCCATTGTCTGGAAACAGAAATAATTACAGGTTTCAAAGGTAAAAGTATTTAACTGTTTTATGGCTTCTAGATACAGGCAAGCTTCTAAGATATTAGTATTTTTGACACAGAAGTGCTAAATGTTAAGTTTCTCTTAGCCTGGGAACTGAAGGCAGAGGTGACAAATAGTGATGTCATCTAGCTAACCCAGCAGTAATGTGTACTACTAATTTAAGGACTATCTCTCAGAGAAAGTCTGAGGATTTTGTATTTGCCTTTAGATCTTACAATATCCTCTCATCAGCACTTGTCTTGCTAATAGTAAGTACTATATTACAGTGATTTCTCTTAGAGATAGATAGGAAGATAGGAGGATTAGTTTAGATGTTTCTGTATTTATTTGAGACTGTCCTACAATGTTGTTTTAAAGTATTTGATGTGATTCTGAACTCTGTTGTCATTGTGTTGAGTTATTGCATATTGTCTTGTGCTTTTAATATTTATTATTAAATATATTTAAACCTTTTAATTGTGGCTGGTTTGTTTAGAGATATTTAAGCTCTTAGTGTACTTGCATATGTATTTGATGACACTGTATAGGCCACTCTTAAATAACCTTGCTGTTGGACACACTTAACATTTGGATAACAGTAATGTTACACAGTAGAATTGGTCACCTTTTGTAAGGGCCTTATAGTAGCTGATAGGGGTGGTTTGTATATAAATCAAATCTCAAAATGTGTGTGTGTGTGTGTGTGTCAGCTACTTGGGTAGGGGCACAAAGCACTGGTTGGGCAGAAAGGGTGATGGAGGTTTTGGCTTGACTACTCAGCTGAGCTCTTAACCCTATAGCTGTGCCAGTGGGGAGTCTTATTGAGGATCTGGACAGAGAAAGGGAGAAACCAGCCCCAGACTGATTGTGATCTCTGTGTGCTCTTAAGGGGAAATTGTACTTTACTGTATGTGTATTTGTCATCCTCCCAATGTGCATGTCCCCCACGGGTGTTAGTGGTGAGGATTGAGGCTTCTTGATTACTGGGTCAGTGCAGGGGCATTACAACCTGGTTCGATCTTCTATGTTCTGATCTTCTGCACTCTCACTCTTGTAAACTTTTAATGTTATTGTCTCGATGTTGTAATTTTCGGTTATGGGTTAATTCAATAAACCAAAATAGAGCCAGTACAACACCTCAAAACCTAATGCCCTGGTAATAGGCAACTCAGTAGTGAGACATACAGATGCTCCTCTCACCAGGTTGAACAAGGTATAGGCCATGGTTAGCTGCCTGTCTGGTGCCAGGAATCCATCAAATTATGCACTCACTCAAATCAGTCAGCAACAATTACTTTTATGACTGTTATAGTACATGTTGGAGTGAATGATTTCAGACGTAACTCTCTGGACTTTACGAAGAGTGACATGACTGAACTCAGATTATGTGTCCCCGGCAGGTATGTCCCTAGTCCTAAGCAGCATTCTAAATGTACTTAGAATGATGCCACAGTACAGACAATGTTTGATTTCAATAATTGGCTTAGCTTCTGGTGTCACTCCAGGTGAATCCAGTATCTGCAGCCTGGGCAGTCATGGTTGACCGACCATGCTGCTTTGCCAGAGATGGCCTTCACCTGTGTCCTTAAGGCTTTTGGATACTGGCAAAGACACTTACCTCCTCCACAGTGCTTTTTTAGGCAATGTCAAAACAACAAAACTTCTGATGTAAAGAAATCCACTAGAGACAAACTCAGGGTCATGCTGCTTAATGCTAGGATCCCAAACAGTAAACTGCACTCCCTGAAAACACTCCTCACCTTGGAAGATGCTAACATCTGTGTAGTCACTGAGACTTGGTTCAAGGCTGCAGAGAGCACCCCGGCTGTACAAGGCTACAATGCCTTTCATACATTCAGACCCTAAAACGAGCATGAAAGAACCAAGGGTGGAGGTGTTAGCCATATTCATTAAATCCAAATACAACTCAAGACTGGTAAATCATATGACTCTTGAGCTACTCCAGGTTCAAATAACTATAGGTAAAATACCATACCCCATCATTGTCAGCTACAGGTCAGCCACCATGAGCTAGGAGAGGGACACTGCCTGCACTGTACTTGCTAGAGTCACACAGTATACAACCAAACATCTTGGTCATGGGAGATTTCAACTATCTTTTCATCGACTGGGCAACTTACACAAGCACAAACACAATCACTATGAGGTTCCTGGACTTTAATTCAAATGCCCAGAACAGGTGGTCTGCACCCCCACAAGGGGCTGAAATGTCCTAGACCTAGTGCCCACCATCATGGGGGGACACTGCACTAATCCCTGTGTGTTGCCTTCCTGGTAAAGACAGACCATAAATCTGTCTCGTTTGAAGTAAAGATCCATCCTGACACCCCTATAGGAGAAAGAAATCTGAAAAAGTTCTCTAAAGCAAACTATAGCCTACTAAGTGATGTTATAAAAAGTTTCAAAGCCCATGGCAACACAGCCAGCAATGACTCTTATGCAAAGTAGTACACAAACTACTGACTTGGCTGTACCTGACAGGAACAAAATCAGGTCCTCCAGAAAAAAACTATCCACCTTGGTGGACTGTAAGTATAAACAAGTTATTTAACATAAGAAAGAAACTGATATCTAAGAAGAAGAGGGAACTTACTCAACAGAGGAAGAGTACCCTCCACAGCTTGAACAAGCAAATCAGATATCTTGTAAAATCCTCTAAGGCTAGTTCCAAGACTAAATTAGCATCCTTATTTAAATACAATCATAAAGCATTATTTATCTACATCCAAAACATAAAAGGGAATGTCCAGCTCTGTGTTGAACTTATAGTGGAGGTACCACTCACACTGAACCTGAGGAAATTGCCAACCTGCTAGCTGACAGATTTGGAAATAACTTCACCCTCCCATCCCCACCTACCATACCCCAAAGCATTCCTGACACCTTCCCTCTACCGAGTATCTCCAAAGAACAGTTCATACAAGTGCTCTCCAAGGCCAAAAATATGGCCTCTATGGGACCAGATAACATCCCAGGCTGCTTAGTAAACAGTATAAAACAAGACCTAGCAGAACCACTTGGCACCCTGTTTTACCACAGCCTGAGCACTGGCTTTGTTCTAGCAGAGTGGAGAACAGCAACAGTAATCCCCTTGCACAAAGGGGGTCCATCAACTGACCCTGTGAACTATAGGCCTATAAGCCAAATCAGCCTTATCTACAAGGCCATGGAAAGAATCACCATGGATCTTATCAAGAAGGACATAGATAACCTTCAAACTCTGAAGCCAACCCGGTTTGGTTTCATCAAGGGTAGATCTTGCTTATTAAACCTGGTGGACTTCTTTCAGAATGTCACCAAAGCCATAGATGAGGGCAAAGCAGTACATACCACCTCTCTTGATTTAACCAAGGCTTTTGACACAATCATCCACACAGGGATTATTGAGAAACTATCCTATCCCAGCTTGGGATTAACACATACATCACTAGATGGCTGGCCAAATGGTTCACTGACAAAAAGTACACTGTCAAAGTTGGAGAGTCCACCTCCAACAGTAGATCAGTTACCAGTAGGTTACCACAAGGATCTGTTCTGGGCCCTCTACTGCTTGGAATCTATATCTCTGAAGCCCAGGTGAGAGAAGATGGCTCGTGGCTTACCAAGTTTTCAGAGGAGTAAAACCTGGGTGCAATCAAAGAGCCCCCCAATGATGTTAACGTATTACAGAAGGGGCTGATGTGGACAAATGATTGTTGCCAAAGTCACTGACTAAAATTAAATGCAAAAAAAGCCTCATTTTCCCCTTTGGCAGAAAAGAAGCCCCTGCTAGTTATAATATATATAGCACCCCTCTAAGCTCAAACTCAGTGGTGACAGACTTGGGAATGCAGGTCGACAGCAATCTAAACTTCGAACACCATGTGTCCACAGTGGTGAGGAAAACCTTCTACATTGTGCATTTCATAAATAAGGGCATCACATCCAAGACTAAGGAGGTTATAACACAGCTGTACTTGACCCTTATCAGACCACTAATTGAGTACAATGCTCCCTTCTGTATGTACATCACCAAACACCTGCAGCAAATGGAGAGACCACAGATGTTTCTAACCAAGAGAATCTAGGGCCTCTAAGGCATAACCTACATGAAAAGACTGAATGGCCTGTCACTGTACTCTGTATTATACAGGATGTTTATAGTTGACGTGTGCCTAGCCTACAGAGCAGTATCTGACCCTGCCCTAATGGAAATGCTGCACATCCACAAATCAAATGGGACAAGCATCACTCACTCCAGGGTGTGTCAACCTAGCTTGTGACAGTAACAAAACATGTTGGAGGGACAGATGTATCTCCAAAGATTGCCACTCTTCTGGAATAAGCTCACGTGTCACATGAAACACAGATCCTCAATTACCCTATTTACGTGCAACCTTGACAATTGGATGAGCCCCATAAATTCACCCTGGGTTGGCACCTATGTCCCTCATGAACAGGGATAGTCAGTGTTGATCACAGAATCACTCTGCTAACAACTAACACCTAACTATGGTCAATTAGGGTACCACATGGTTAGGCTTGTAAAGGCCCTAGGGCCATTAGCCTAGTAACCTCATATGAACCGTGGGAGGGAAATTAAATTTAAATAGCTGAAAGGCAGTGATTTCACAAAATAGTAATTTTGCACTTACTAACAATAGCCAATGAAAGAGAAGAGGAAAGAAAATATGTGGTCAAATTAATACAAGAGACGGGGAAATAGAGAGACAGTTGGGTTGGGTTTAAAAACACAACAGTTCAAGGGTGAAAGGGTGGTGGAAAATTTAATTTCTGTGTGACTCACAAGAGAGACAGCTGTGGTCTCTTTCCTAGTTTAAATATTAGGGTTCAATCAAACACCCTGATATTGGGCGATTTCAGCTACCCCACCATTAACTGGGAAAACTATTCATGTACCAACACCTTCGCTTGGTGCTTTCTGGAATTTATAAATTCCAATGTCCTGAATCAACTTATCCACATCCCCACCAGGGGAAACAATATCCTAGACCTGGTCATTACCAACATGAATGACCGGTGTTCCACACCTGAAGTCAACTCCTCGTTGGTCAGATCTGACTGTAAGCTAATCACCATAGATATCCACATCCCGCAACCACCCCCCCCCCCCCCCATTAAGGAAACCATGGTAAAAAATTTCTCCAAAGCTAATTTCATGCTTCTTAAGACAGAAGTGGTGAACTTCATGACACCCATGCAGATGGACAATACAGTTGTTGTTGTGTCTTTCGGCTTTTCCCGGTTAGGGGTCACCACTGCGGAACTCCGGTCCGCTAATGATTGGCAGTAGATTTTTATGTGACGAGTTGCTGGCCCTGACGCACAGCCTTCAACGAAGGTACACCCATTCACGCATGTCTCCACACAGAAGACGCTCTAGCTGAGAATCAAACTGGACAACATCTTACTGTGAGGCAATACAGTTATGACTGCTGAATCCTACACAAATGCACTCTATAAGAACTTCAATGAGTGCATGGATCGTGCTATCCCAAACAGAACAAAGATGCTATCCGGCAAAAAGACAAAGCCAATCTGGTGGTCCCCTGCCATAAACAAGCTCTACAACAGAAGGAAGAAATTGTTGCAAAAGAAAGTAAAATCCCATGAGTGGAGAAGCTTCCCTGGTCAGCCTCAGCAAGAAGCTGAGATCCCTTATAAGATCCTCCAAAGCTAGCTATGAAAACAAAATTGCCACTGATTCTAAGGGCAACCACAAAGCATTCTATAGCTATGTCAAGAATCTCAATGGCAACACCCAGATCTGCTCTGAGTTACAGCACAATGGCACAAAAATTGCAGAACCAACTGATATTGCCAGCATCCTGGCAAATAGGTTCAGTGCTAACTTTACCCCCCTCTCACCCCCTAAAGGGCCCATATCTATACAGGAAGAATGCAGAGTCCCTGTAATCATAACTTCACAGGTAAAAGCATCACTCTCTAAAGCCAAAAACACAGCATCCATGGGAGCGGACAACATCCCAGGCTGCGTTTTACACAAGCTTCAGAACAAACTGGCTCCCCACCTAAGCACCATGTTCAATCATAGCCTCACATCAGGCTTTGTGCCCACTGAATGGAGCACAGCAACAGTTATCCCACTCCAAAAATGGTGAGCCACCACTGATCCTGGGAACAATCACCGTTAGCCTGACGAGCCTTGTCTGCAAAGCCATGGAACGTATCATCATGGAATTCATAAACAAAGACATTGGTAACCTACAAACTCTGGACCCCACCCAGTTCAAGTTTGTGAAAGGCAGATCCTGCCTCCTGAACCTGATTGACTTCTTGGGTAAGGTGGTTCACACAGCCTATCTTGACCTCGCCAAGGCTTTTGACACCATACCACATTCTGGAATTATAGATAAACTCACTAAACTAGGTATAAATCCCTATGTCACGAGGTAGGTTGTTAAATGGCTCACTGACAGAACCTACACTGTAAAAGTTGCAGACTCCAAATCTGACTTCAAACCAGTGACAAGTGGAGTACCACAGGGTTCAGTCCTGGGACCTCTCCTGTTTGGTATCTACTTCTCTGAAGTACAGGCTAACACAGAAGGCCTCTGGCTAATGAAGTTCACAGATAACTGCAAACTAGGAGCTAACGTCAAGTCCCCAAATGATGTGGACATCCTACAGAAGGGCCTGACTGTGAAAGATGCCTGGTGTCAGAGCCATGGCCTCAAGCTCAATGCCAAAAAGTGCATTGTTATCCCCTTTGGTAAAAACTTCGTACCATGAACTACCACATAGGTGGCAGTCTTCTTAACACCGAATGTTTGATAAGAGACCTTGGGACCCAGGTGGATAGTAGTCTCTCCTTTGATAATCACATTGCCACAGTAGTCAGGAAATCCTTCTACATAGCACACCTCATCACAAAAGGATTCTCATTAGGAAAAAAGAGGTCATTGTTCCCCTCTACTTGACACTCATTAGACCCATTATAGAGTGCAACACCCCTTTTGGAATGTACCTCACAAGTCATCTGCAGCAGCTGGAAAGTCCACATAAGTACCTCATAAAGAGAATTACTGGCCTCAAACAGATGCCCTACACTGATCATCTCAAAAAACTCCAGCTTTACTCTGTAGCATATCACCTACTCCAAGGTGATCTCTGCCTAACATATAAAGCTATGTTAAACCCAGAACTGTTGGACATGCTACACCTAAAGAAATCCCAATCCCTCCGAGCTACATGCTCTAGGGAACTAAACCTTGTCACCAAAATAAACAGGACTTGCTTGAGGGATAGATTCCTGTCCGAGAGACTTCCCATACTCTGGAACAAGCTACCCATCTATGTATAGCAAAGTTCCTCATTAACACTCTTCAAGAAAAATCTTGATGAGTAGATGGGAAATAGGAAATACACCCTGGGGATCACTTCTGTGGCTCTGCTCTACAGGGGCACACAAAATTAACTTTCTTGGGTTGGCGTAAGCCAGGCAACTTTGTTGGCTAGGCTTACTTAAGCCCTTGGGCCGATAGCCTTGTACCTACCTGTGAATCTATGAACCTAAATATGCAATTGAAAGCAGAATGCAAGTACAACACAGTGTAAAGAAAATACACCACAATATAGAAATAGAGGAGGACAATGAAGCAATACAAATTATAAGAAATAAAAAATAACCTAACCTTTACATCACAGTAATCGATGGTAGGGTCTCAGTGAGCTTTTCCGGTAAACTCAAGAACTGAACTCCTAGATTTCTGATATTACAGAAAAAAAGAAAAGTGTGCTACTTGTTGAGCCACTGATGCTATAGCACAATTTGTTTTCCTGATGCTCGGTGGCGCATTTTGCCTTTTCAATATGACTGTTTTGTGTTGCCATATTCCTAGTGAATGAAAATGCTACTTTTTAGATAAATATATAAGATTTTAAGCTCAGTTGCAATTCTGAATTAGAGCAGATATACACATTTATTGCAATAGTCAACATTTTAAACAAGTCCTATACCACTACTTTGCCTAATTTGAGAATTGTGGACTATTACATAATTCCACTATTTTAGCCAGAAATGTATCTCCTTGTAATAAAAGGGAAAACAACAACATCTCCCTCAAACACCTCCTGCTTGAAAATTGTGGCAATAGCAGGGCACAGTTTCAGAAATGTAATAAAAGAAAAACATTTAGTCTAGTCTTGTAGCACAGAAGAATGAACTTCTGACTTAAATCCAGAGTATTCATGTTTGAGTCCAACTAGAAGCATATGGGTTAGAGCTTGGAGGATTCAATAAAAAGTATAGGAAGAAGCAGGCACTTTTAGCTTTCTCATCCTGGGGGGAGGAATGTAGTTTTCTTTCACCATTTGTGTGATACGAATGAGTAATACTGGGTAATGCAACCATTGAGTATAAGCCTACTGAGTACAATCTGCAGGCACAATTACACATATTCCAAGGAAGTCATATGTGGTTGTGTGCATGCACACAGGACATGCAGCATTTGTGCAGCTCAAAGGAATTACCACAAGGGAGGGAGGTCCACACGAGTAAACAGATTGGCTCATCCTTAAAAACTGACTCTCACCTCTTCTGTGAGAGAACAGGCTGATAAGGCCCTCTGGTCATGGAACAAATGAGACTTCGGCTTTCATATATATGATTACAGTTTGAAATAGTGTTTGCTCATGTGAGCAAATGGTATTTCAGGCTGTAAATAACAGAAAGTGCTTATATACGTGAATGTTGTTTTCAGTGGTGTTTTTTGCCAAAGGCATTTTGTATGGAATTGTGGTGCAGAAGGATAAGGAAATTGCCCTTACCCCTCTCGGCAGTGGGCAGTGCAGGTGGCTTGTCCCTCTCAAAAAAAAAAGATTTTTAATTTTTTTTTGATCATTTTAAATTCATTTTAGAATTAATGTAAAATGATCATTTCCTTTGATAGTCAGCATTTTGAATGTTAAGTGTTTGATGATATACTCGTGTATACACACACACACACATATATATATATATATATATATATATATATATATATAGATATATATATATATATATATTTCAATGGAGATCACAGTACAGGGCGTATCAAAAAATGTACCGTTTTTATCACTGTAGTGCGATCTTGGAGTTGGTATATATAATTTGCAGGGGGTGAGGGGGCATGGGGGGACTTACACTCCTGCAAAAAGTTAAAAAAGGTAGATTTTTGTGCTTTTTTTTTTTGATATTCAAGTTTTCAGAAACTCGATCATATGGTCTTGACCATATGAATCTTGAGTTTCTGCAAAACTTGATTATTTGACATAGACCCATATATATATATATATATATATATATATATATATATAGAGAGAGAGAGAGAGAGATAGATATATAAGTATCTATATATATATATATATACACACACACACACACACACACACACACACACACACACACACACACACACACACACACACAGTTATACATATATGCATATATGAACATACATATATGTGTGTGTGTATACACACATATATGTATACACACACACACATATATGTATATTTATATATGTTTATACATATTTATATATTTATATATATATATATATATATATATATATATATATATATATATATATATATATACATATAGGTATTTCTGTGTGTGTGTGTGTGTGTGTGTGTGTGTGTGTGTATATATATATATTTGTGTGCGTATTTTTTAATTGATGTTCCTTTGAATCTCAGTGTTGGCAACATTTTTTACTTGTTACATGCAGCTCATTAAGATAAATGTGACTGAATACTCGAAACTGCCAAAGTGTTTTAAGCTAAATTTAGCATATTCTTACTTTTATTTTAGTGAGTGCATCACTTGTATTCACTGCTTATAAATTCATTATCCTTCCTAGAAAAAAAACAATACAGCTGTACTGAACTAATTTAAACTCACAGTGGTAATTAACATATTCATAATAGCGAGAAGATAATTAGTTTTATGTCAGAAGGACTACTATTAAATGTGGAAAGCTCCTTTTATTATCATATAATAAAACCTTATCTATCATAAAAATAAGTTAGAATGAAAATGTTCAATTCTTGTTGTAAGTTACATGATAATAGTTACGTTACAGCGTTCTGATAAAAATTAACTGCATTATCTGTGTTTTATATATATATATATATATATATATATATATATATATATATATATATATGCAGGAAGCCCTTGCTTTTTACTCTTTGACATGGCTTTAATTAATATCGCTGTTTTTGAATTTGCGTTGAAGCACATATATCACTGAAGGAGTTACCAGTATGTGATAAAAATTATACATATTTTACTCATTTGAACTACAAAAACACTTAAAATGAAGTTCATATGCATTGGAGGATAACTCATACATGGCTGAGTGGAGTGACTTAAAGAAAGATAGTCAATAACATGAGAAATCATACATTGCTATTCATTGCTTAGTACATTCATTTCTTAAAATGTCCTGGCATAGAATAAACAAAAGAAAGGAATTCCTCAAAACTATATACTGGGAAACTGAGAAACAAATCTGTGCAAAGAGTGGGAGGGCGGTGATTCAGAGGCACAGGTAGCATGTCTGTGCTACCAGAGATATAGCATTCCCTTATGTATAATGACTACATAATGCCATACAAATTAGAGTTAACATGTTTATAATGGCCATCGTGCATGCAGATGAGAAATACAATCATGATGGAGTGTTTCAGAAGTGTATGAATTTAGTAGCAGCAGCACATATATATTCTGAACAGAATGATTTCTCAGTGAACAGGTGCTTCACCCACATTGTGATGTTAAAAGCAGCTTCAAAATTAACAGACTAAGTATCAGGGGTCCAGGGAAGTAAATAGTGTGGGAAGAAATAGCCAGGGAATTGTTATGGCTAGTTGTATAGGCCCTAGGGCCAATAGCCTAGTACCAAGCTATGAATCTATGAACCTATGAACAATATTATATTGTTGCCCTCCATATCAAACATGGATCAACCAGCAGATGACATATCATCACCTGAGTGACTTTGGCATTGCTGACTGCTGCCATGTGGACAGAGATACCATACAGGAGTCTGTAGGTGTGCTGCCCACACACTGAATAAAGGGTATTCCATGATTTGCCTATCCTGTCGGGATCAAAGTTTCTATAGCATTAACGATACTTGCTATTTGGAATTTGCAGCATCCAGTAGGATATAGTTAGGAGTTTTGCAGCATTGGCTTCCTAAATTTTACATCCATTCCATAATATGATGCTGCACCATGTGGTGGAGCATATATGGTTTCCACAAAGATCAAATGATAGAACAACCTTTATGCGAGCACTCTGTTTGTCCCATTTCCCTGACATGGGGCCATTGAGTACAACCTTATTTCCATCACGGCTGTGCCTGCTCTGTGTGTTGTCTCATATATCAGCTGGAAGGGCTTCCACTCCATCACCTGCCAGGTGGTGTGCAATGTGCAGAATATTATATATAATGTGTGTATAAACCATCCAGGTAGTTTGCCTGGTTGTTTCAGCCCCTAGCCAACATCCATCTTAAACCAGTATTTCATATGGGTTGACTTTTCACAAGGTCATCTAGTTGGTAAGTGCAGATAGTGCCAATACAAGAGGCAGTGAAGATTTGATCACATGAACTTAGGCAGCAGCCTACTTATGACAGTATTTGCTGTTCTGTGTTGTATGTTTTATTTTCTTATGTCTTGAAGTCATGGCGAATGATGCTAAGGTACAGCTCCAGGAAGTAGCAGAAACTGCAAACAACACAGCACTGGCACAGACATGGGACATCCAGAGACATATATTTAGAGAGCTGATGTCCTGCACTTGTTTTCTGGGTACATACGGTGAAACGCTGTATTTTTGTTCAGAAATTTGCAGCAAGATATGTGTGGTGCTCACTGTGCTACACAACACAGTGCTACAAGAAGCAGTTACGGCAATGGGAGGCATTAGACCTGGCTGACATACATGCCCCAGCAGTTGAAGAGGAGTCAAGTGAGTAATTAGAGGAGGCTGCAGTCACTGCAGGCCCTCACGTGAGGCAGAGCTGAGAACAACATGTAGTAGAGGACAAAATGAGATAGTGTCTGGTAAACAACTGTGTGTCGTTGCAAGGCAAACACTGAACAAAAGTGACACATATATCTATACAGCAAGGCTAAGCATTGTAGTAAATTGATTGTCCACACTCTGACTCAGACATTGCCATGACAACAGTAGTCAAACAGCTGGTCACGACACACTCATCATCATTTGCACAGGTGGAAGAAGCACAAGGGCATAGGGCTGTGATGTTAGCATAGTTGGAAGGGTCATAGGTGGTGCCTAGGTTAAGCACACACATGGCTGGGAGGGTTCTGCGATGTCTGTGATCATGATCTGTGGTGATGCTTTGGAGTCTCCTGTCATGTTCATAGGCATTTGCTTCAGGAAAGTATATAAGACACTGTTTGCATATGTGGGAATGTAGCCATGATCACCACTATGTGGTATTAGCAGATAAATATCTACCATGTATGATCAGGTGTATGTATCATGTGGGGATCCTTATTTAGGAGTTGACTGCTGTCAAAATTAGGGACACTAAACAGGATGCCTAAGTCAAGTGTGCTGACAGCAGAGCTGGCAGATTAACCATATCCATGTGACCATCTACGACCAGGTATAGAGGCCACACTGAAGGTGAGCATCCATTGGCAATATCTATGTGACCATTCACAGTAAGGAGTAGAAGTCAGAGTGTAGGCCACTGAATGTTGCCATTTTCTACATGACTACCCACAGCCATGGATGTAGTCTACAATAAAGCCAAATAATGGTTGCCCACATCCATACCTTAGCTATGGTTGCCCCTTGAAAGCAACCGCACGCATTAATGACTGCCATGTAGGGTACTCCCAAGACCCCTGAAAACAACTGTAAAAATTACAAGACTTGAATGCAATGACTCCCTAGATGCCAAATAGGAAAAATAAGTCCTGTGGTATACCACTGATATATTTTTGCTTCCAGAAGTGGCACCTGTAACTCTTACCAAATGACTTCTGCCAGACAACTAATTAGCTATTCACCACACATGGTAAGGATTTATATTTATATTTACAAATCTGTCAATAATATCTGAAGGGAGATAGTGTCAAAGACCATGGCCAGATCCAGATATGCCGTATGCACTGCATAACCAGTATATTCTGTTTCGGTGACTTTTTCAAAGAAATTAATGATGCTGAAGAGGAATGACCTTCATCTAATAAAGCCAAGTTGATGAGAGTCCAGGTTTAATGAATTTTTATTGCAAGATTAGTGAGGTCTGTGATACATTCAATACTTACAGATATGAAGCTCATGAGACTAGTTTGGCTATAGTTACCAGGTCTGTTTTGGCACCAACCTTCTATAAATCTGAATATATAGTGGCTGTTTTCCAAACTTTAGGAATATAACCAGTGTAACGGCTTAAATTAATGATGTAGAGGTTCAAATAGGCCATATTTGACACTGACTGTCAGGCAATTTGGTAGAACCAAATCAGAGCCAAAACTCTACACTCAGTAAAAAGATAAATCCAGAAGAAAAAACAAAGCTCCCAAGGCAAGTCAACACTGCACACTTTAATGTTAGCCCTTTCATTCAAAAATGATAAATGAACTTCATCAGGCAACCGCTTCCTGTTTTTAAACATTAAATACTAATAGCAATACTGCCATCAAGTGGCCAAAGAAAGAAAACACATTTAAATCATCAATAAATCTTCAAATCATTCAATGAAACAAAAACACCATTATACATTTAAAAAACATTAAAAACACACACACATTAGCACTTTGGTACCTTTCCATTACAACTTGCCATTTTTCAACATCAACAAACTAGAAAATGACATCCTGTCATTCAGCCCAGGAGTAGCCGCAGCATCCAACTATAACTGCCAGTGTAACTCTAGAGCCTACAGTAGGGCAGCTCAGCTACCCCCTCCCTAGGCAAACACAAATACCAAGTCCCAGCCACTGATGGACATGAGTTTGTTTTTAGAGTACTACAAATAGTGCATGTGGGTCACTGGGTGGGGGGGGGGGGTGATCTCACAAACTATACTGAAACAGTAGAACTTAAATGGATCCTAAGGCTACAGGCTGATAAACATCCTGGTATTAATGCTTGTGTCTCTTTAAAACCTGTGCTGAAAGGGAGGAAATTGCTTTAATGAAGTGATGAATTTACATAGCTGATTGAACATCTAACTGTTTTTAAACTGAGCTGTGATTTTGTGTTTTTATGGTCTGAAGAAGCGTTGGTTTTACAATGTGAAAGCATTTATCTGGTCCATTTTTACAAATAAATACTTTTACTGTGTGAAGCTGTGGTGTTCCTGCCACTTTTTATGTTTTAGAGTTACCCCGTCTCTCTGATGGTTTAACCTTCTTGAGAATGAAAAAAAAATTTTTTTTGAAAATCAGTGCATTCTATGGAATGCATTCTTAATGTCTTTTTTCAGATATAGCGTAAACATACTGATAAATTCTCCTTTTTAGGGGGCCCTTCGTTTTACCTACATAAATTGCTGTTCAGGCTGAACAATGTGCCAAATTGCCCACCCCTTCCATGTTGCAGTTGTATTTACCATTAGGGGCAAGAGCTTTAGGTACATGTTCAAGCAGTAAGTTATTCCCCTCCCATATGTATCTGCGTTGTCGGCAACTACCACATCTATGTGTACCTACACTGCAATTCACTCTGCGGTTCCATTGAGAATTTTAAAAATGTTTCTTTAAACTACTCTTGTTCCTATAAACCATTAAAGGTTTGTCCCCCCAAAGTGTTTTTCAAATTCATGGAGGGTAATAATAGTTGACCAGTTCCTCTCTAAGATAGCCTAAATCTCAATAGAAAAACCAAAATTACAAACCATGGCTCTGCTGAATTTTCCAGAGTTGTCAATACTGTCAGGTTCCTTCAAGATAGGTCAAAATCTTACCAACCTCCCTTTGATAACTTCACGTTTGCATATTTTCTACCAAACTTGGTGGGTAAGTTCTATTAATAAAAATACATGCTACATTATCCAGTTCCATGAAAAAACAAACATCATCCAATGTTAGCCTACAAATCCTGATCATTTATCCTTTTAAAGCATTCCATTTTTGCCAAGGTGGATGGCTGCTTCTATAGTGTAACACATTCCAGTGGGTGAGATTTCTATATATTTTGGAGGAAAAACACAAATTGGGAACAACCTTACATAACATAATGTCCAAATAATTAATTTGAACAAAATCAAATTGCATAAAAAAAAAATTAAAATGTGATAGTATTTCTAATGTAGTTAAATTCATTCAACTGTTCAACTGTGTCAGACCATAAAATAAAAATGTTGTCAAGGTATCCCAAAAAAGATTACTAAACACTTAAAATTCAGAGGAAAAAAACATATGGGAAAAATCATATAGGATTGGACTAATTTACTGCTTGAATGTGTTCCTAAGGCTCTTGCCCCTAATGGTAAATCAACTGCAACATGAAAGGGGTGGGCTATTTGGCACGTTGTTCGGCTTGCACAGCAATTTATGTAGGTAAAACTAAGGGCCCCCTGAAAAGCAGAATTTATCTGCATGATTATGCTATATCTAAAAGAGATGTTCGGGATGCTTTGTATAAACATTCCCCAGAATGCACTAATTAAAAAAAAAAACTTCTTTTTTCATTCTTGAAAAGGTTACACCATCAAAGAGAGGGGTAACTGGGCTGCCCTATTGGAGGCACAAGAGTCATACTGGCAGTTATATTTGGAAGGTGCTGAATGACATGACATTGAAAAATGGCAAGTTGTAATGGAAAGGTACCAAAGTGCTAATGTTTGCATGTTTTAAATGTTTTTTAAATGTATAATGGTGTTTTTCTTTCACTGAATGATTTGTAGATTTATTAACAATTTAAATGTGTTTTCTATCTTTGGCCACTGGACGGCAGTGTTGCCCTAATATTTAAGGTTTTAAAAGCAAGAAGGGATTGTCTGATGAAGGTCATGTATCATTTTTGAATGGAAGCGCTAACAATAAAGTGTGTCCTGTTGACTTGCCTTGGGAGCTTCGTTTTTTGTTCATGCAATCTTGTAGGTTCTATATATCATAATGTAATCCCACTCCTCTGAAACAAGCTTCCGCTACATGTCAAGCAGAGTAACACCCTTTCCACATTTAAGCTAAACCTAAATTATTGGTTGGGTAGACGCAAATTCTTACCTGCTCTGTCTTATACTGTCCTCCTTGGGGATGCTAGGAATGTTTGAATATGGGTTATGGAGTTGTAATCGCTAGCAGACTGACTGACTAGTACTTTATTAACACCTATGTGGTGTGGAATGTCGCACCTCTAGCAGCCTACACACATTCTGCATTCCAGAGCATTTTCTGAAAAATTGACTTAAAAAACAAAAAATGAACAAATGTAAATATTTTGTGAATGATAAAAGCCATTAAAACTGTATAAATAGCAAAGTTATCAGTAAGAAGTATTCTTATCAGTGATGATAGTACATTCATAGTCTTTTCCATAAATACTGTAATAAATTATAATGCACACAATCCACAAATTATATTTTATCATAAACATTCACAAAGTTTCATATCTTGAAAACTATACAACAGGCATATATTATTAGAACACATTTGTTAACCAGACATAAGCTTTCACATAACAAAACAAAATTCCTCTATGAGTGCATATTTATTTAGATATTTACAGAAATATGAAACATATGTTTAATTGTATAATCAGCAATACAGATGATATCTATGAAGGTTTACAACGTACAGTGCAATTATACTATAACAACTCATTCCCATTCAGAAACGTGTATACTGATTGGACAGCCGAACCAGTGTGCCCATTGTAAATTGAACGTATCCCAAAAGAAGAAAGTCTACCACTTTGAGTGACCAGATGTTTCTACTGGCATATGCTTAGAGGACAGATCAAAACAAAAGAAAAATCAGGTATGTTCTGCAAAACTAAAGAAACACAAAACATACCTGATTTTCCTTGTATTTCAGCTCTGTCCGACGTAAAGTCTTGGCAGACACTCGTATTTTTCAACTATCCAGATTTTTGCAGAATGTGCAAATTTTTGCCTCATAGCTTTCATCATTTCTGTTAAAAAATGTAGTTTTATGGCAAGCCACTGTGGACTGAAGTCATTATATAATGACAGACATTTAAGATTTATGCTTCATACCCCTCAGAAAAATGCACAGTAACACAAAAACACATATTGCAGTAATGTTCTAAGTTTATAAGAGCATTAAAATCTGTCCCTATTTTTGGACGTTTGAACCCTCTTTATGTTGGGCATTCTCTAGGTTTCCTGGAGTAAGAGCCCATGATAGCAGGGGGAGAAAATAAAAGCAGCAACGGAGAAAAGCTGTTATTTTTCCAAAACCACACTGATGTACTGTGCAAGCATAGGAACAGAACAACAATGTGCATGTATGCAATGGGAATGCAGCTCCCATGCACATTTTTTATTTTATTATTTAACATTTGTTGACCGGGAAAGTCCGACTAGGTTCCACAGATCCTGTTTTCAGCGGAGGCCCAGGGAGAAATGCTCCAGAAGCATGTCTTTAGAATGTGGGAGGAAACCGGAGTACCCAGAGGAAACCCACGTGAACTCAGGGAGAACAGGCAAACTCCACACAGAAGGCACCCCAGCCGAGAATCGAACTGGAGAACCTCTTGCTGTGAGGCGACAGCATTAACCGCTGCACCACTGCGCCGCACATGCAATGGGAATGCAACTCCCATGCGCATATAATGGGAACTCAACTCCCATGTGCATGTAATGGGAACACAACTTCCATGCACATGAATGCAATAGGAACAAAACTCCATAGGCATGCATGCAATGGAAACACAACTCTCATGCACATGCACAGTGCATCAGCAAACATGGAAGAAAGCAGAGGAGCACTGCAACAACATTATACAAAGACTTTAATTCAGAAAGGTAAACAAACTCTTTCTTAAATGATGTCATTGTATAATAGCAATAACCCATGACTGAGTGTGGGTATCACAGGATTAATCTGTGATTGACTTTGTTAAATCACTTGGGCAACCATGCCATCCATGGGTTAATCCTGTAATACCCACACCCAGTCATGGGTAATTGCTTAAGTATCAAATACAGTTTTCTTCAACAACATCTAAAGTTTCAATAGTATGTATAAGTCGAACTGCTACAGTAGAAGGAAAATTCTACTGTGGAAGTTCAACTTTTTATACATACTATTGGCTGTGAGGTGAAGACCGAGCTGTTCGTCTGGTACCTGTGTTTTTGTTTTTCTCTAACATGTAAATTTCACCTAATGCCATGCAAAGGTTTGTACGTCTCCTGGCTTTTGAAGTATTAAGCATATATGGGAGTATTGCATATTTGCATAAATATATGAATAACAACTAGCAATATTTTAAGTGAATTGTCCTGTCTCCTACACTGGTGTTTCACACTATAAACCTCAATAAAATGTAGATATCTCAGTTAAGAAAACAGGAAAATATTACTAATAAGTGGCAAACAAATATTAAGTTCTCCACTGCAAGACATCATCCATCCATCCACAGCCCCCTTTCCCATTTTTGCACATGGGGCCAGGGTATCAATCCAACAGTGACAACAATCCAGAGCCAAGGTTCAATCCTAGACTAACAGTATTAGTGTCATTTTGTATCTATCTTATTACCCTTTCCAAACTACCTATTATTACATGATAATATTATTAGTTAAAGAAGCTATGTCCCAAAAAAGCTATGCATGCCATAAGGTGATATGGGTATGAACTTGAAATCTACTAAAAGGCATAGTAGGCTTGAGTGAGTTAACCTATGAACCATTACCTATCTAATCCAGTACAGGGAAACAAGGGACACAATTCTGGCACATGAAGTTATCCTTAAAAATGGTGTCACCACATCACAGGATACACACACACACACACACACACACACACACACACACACACACACACACACACGCACACACACATTATATTTATTTTTATATATAAATATATATATATATATATATATATATATATAGACACGTATGTGTATTTATATATGTACGTATATATCTATATATAAATATATATATATATATATTTATATATATAAATATATATGAACTTATGAAGGAGGTTAATGAAAGTCTGATTGCAAGAGATGTTTTATTCTGCTAATCTGAAAGAATTGGTGTAACCTATAGTCACATTTTTCTGTTATTATTTTATGCCTTTTGCTGAATTAAGCTCTCTCTATATATGTGTGTATATATATATATATATATATATATCAGGATTGATTTCAGATGCTCAAATTCTTATTTATCGAAGCAGTGAAAAGACTGACAAAAGTGATTGAATGTTGGCCCTACCTCCCTTGACTATATGAAGAAGGGAAGAAGACTTGATCGAGCTCACTGATTGTGTCTCAGCCTGGTATGAGCCCAGCACTGAGCAGCATTCTACCTTCTCCAAGGATGATGCCACATTACCAACAGAAAATGACTGACTTGAACAATTTTCTTAGCCTCTGATGACAGTCCACGGGTGGTACAATATTTGATGGCCTCAGAGGACATGGTTGACAGTCCATACTGCTTTCCCAGGGATGGTCTGCACTTACCTCCTCCAGGCTTCTGGATATTGACAAATACCTGTTGTCCTTTTTAGGTAATACCAAATTAATAAACCTGCCAATTTAACTGATCCTATGAAGGGATATCTGAAGGTGGCACTGCTCAATGCTAGAAATCTTAACAAGAAACTCTGCTCTCTGCAAGCCCTCCTCTCGCTGGAGAGCACAGGCATCTGTATAGTAATAGAGACATGGATCAAAGTCGCTGACAGTGCCCCAGCAATGCAAAGTTATAATGCCTTTCACACTTTTTGGTCTATATTAAGACTAATCTTGCATCCAGACTACTCAAAGTGTATGACCCAGTGGATCTCATACATGTGCAACTCACCATAAACAGGGTGTCATACCATATCCTTGGAACATATAGGTCCCCCTCCATGTCCCAGGAAACTCATACTACCTATCTTAATGTACTAGAGTCCCTTGTCATTCAACCCAATATGATATTGACGGGGGATCTCAAATACCTCTCTATAGATGGAGAATCCTACACCACTTCTAATGCAGAAGCCCAGCGATTCCTAAACTTTGTTAATACCAACATCCTATTACAGCTGTTTCATTCTCCTACCAAGGGTGCAAACATCCCTGACATTGTACTCATTAACACAGGGGGCCAATGTTCCTCACCCAATGCAATATCTTCACTCATCAGATCTGATCATAAGGCAGTATTACTTGAAATAAAAATTAAATCCAGGGATCCAGCGAAACCACAGACATTTAGGAACCATTCCAAGGCTAAATTGTCTCTACTAAGCAATACCTGGGCTAAATTCCAAACACCCCCAAACCCAGTCAACATCATAGAATACACTGAGATATTTACAAAATCTTTGTACAGTCATAGTGATAGCTTTATAGAATGAGCTTTGCCTACTCATATTAAGACTGAGACAAACTCTAAATGCAAGCCACCCTGGTGGAATCACAGTATCAATCAATTATAAAACAAAAGAAAACAAATCATGGCATTGTGTAGGAGGAACAAAGTCATACATACTAAAAGCCCCTAACCAATCTAAACAGCTAAGAGGGTTAGTTAATACTTCAAAGGCTAACTTTGAAGAAAAAAATAGCTTCTCAGGCAAAGGACAACCAAAAAGATTTCTACAGCTATGTCCATAACCTCAGAGGAAATACACAACAATGCGCAGAACTTATTGTAAATAGCATCACCTACACTGAGCCAGAGGTCACTGCCAACATTTTGGCTGACAGGATCAGCTCAGTTTTCTCCCTCCACTCCCCCTCAATAGTCCAAAGGAAATACCACATACAATCCCTCCAAGCATTACTAGAGAACAGGTCATTAATGCACTTTACAAGGCCAAAAACACTGCATCAGTGGTCTCTGATAACATCCTGGGATACTTAATAAACAGCATGAAACATGACCTCACTGGTCCACTTGAATAACTTTTCAACTGGTGCCTACAGTTGGGTTTTGTGCCCAAGGAATGTAAGATGGCTACAGTCATTCCCCTGCACAAAGGATGTCCCACCACTGATCAGGGTAACTACAGGCCAATAAGTCTTACCAGCCTCATCAGTAAGGCCATGAAAATAATTAACATGCACATGATAACTGAGGACATAGGTATCCTGAAAATACTTGGCTCATCACAGTTCAGCTTTGTCGAAAGATGGTAATGCCTATTAAATCAGGTGGATTTTTTGAGTGGGTCACTAAAGCACTGGATTGAAGGTAAGATTGTGCATACAGCTTATCTTGACCTGGCCAAGGGTTTTACACAATACCCCACTCAGGCATTATAGACAAGCTGTTAAAATGAAAAACACAACAACTAATGAATCCAAAAAAGACCAAAAAAAACACCAAACCAGCTGCAAATAATGTTAGCGCTTTTGTTTACTTCATAAGAAAACTTCATCAGACAAATAATTAATTACAACAAGCTCTTGTATATCCCTCCAAAAATTTAATTAAAACATTAATTACACATTTAAACTATCCTTAAAGAAACATGAACATAAAAAGCATATATATATATATATATATATATATATATATATATATATATATATATGACATTACTATAAAAATCCAAACATCACTGCTCACACAGCAAGTTACATTTTAGTGAAATTAATAATTTCACATTAAATTCAACTCATCTAAAACATGATTTTAGTTTTAACAGACATTTAATGGATAGGTTGTCATTCAGCCCTGGAAGGGAATGTGCATTAAACCTCAGTTGCCATATTAATTCCCTTTCATCCAATTTCAGGGCTATAGGAGCCCCCCCCCCCCCCCCCGTCCATATCAAGCACTTGATCAACGACAAAAAACAGAAATGCATGTGATGGAAACTGATAAATATGCCTGGCTAGGGCATTATTCAAATTTAATTTCTTAATATTGTACAAATGTTCGTAGATGCGTTGCTTCAGACATCTTTCTGTCCTTCCAATGAAAAATGCAGGACATGCCTGGCATACTGCCATATACACAACATTTTTAGATAAACAATTGTACTTGCCCTTAAGCAAATAGGTCTTCCCATGCATCTCAAATGAATCAATGACATTAATAAATTTACAAAAGTGGCAAAAGCCACAGTTGGACGTTCTACCATTATAGATAGTATTTTTACTATTCCTTTCCAAGACATTTTTAAGACTGTTGCCTTTTCCAAAAATAATTCCAGGTCTTTCCTTAATCCTACTATTAACAAAGTGTCCTCCCTTAAAAAAACACCAATTTTTGTTAATAATATACCTGATATTATCTGCATCAAGCGAGAATGCCATAATAAACTCGCTCTGTCGAAGATCATCCACTACATTTACTTCAGACGTTAATTCATCCATATCAGAAACAATAGTGACCATACCATCCTCAGGTAAAACATTCCCCTCAGCACAGAGGGCATCCCTTAATGGTGAATCAATGTGTAACAGGGGCTTAAAAATCCCCCTCCTTCTCTTAATACTGACTTCCCCAAAGATATCATTATTCAAGGGAGCTGGATAACTCCTTTTAACAAACATTTCTTTTAATAGGTTACATTCCAAAATGAAATCAGCTTCAACCATAACCATTCTGGATGCTCTAACCATCTGCCCTTTTATGACAGTTCTCTTTTGGTGGTAGGGGTGGGCACTTGACCAATGCAGGAATGCAGTAGAATAAGTGGCCTTCCTGAAGATCTTGGAAATAAATCTTTTATTCACTAAATCCTTACATAATTCAATGTCCAAGTATGAGATGGAATCCATTTTGAAATCTCAAAAAGTCAGTGATGTTGTTCATACATTGAATGAGGGCCTCAGCGGTCTCTAAACCACCCTTCCAGACCATAAAAATGTCGTCCAGGTACCGCATATACCAGATGACATTGTTCCTAAATAGGGTATCCTTAAACAAGAACTCCTTTTCCCAGTATGTCATAACTATGTTCGCAAAAGTAGCACCACAAGGAGAACCCATCGCCACCCCAGTTTTCTGCAAGTAAAAGTCCCCATTAAACATAAAATAATTATTCTTTAGGACCATTTCCAAAATGTACACTAATAAGTCAATCTCTTTACCATCCACTCCTTTACTGATGAGGAATTCTCTCACCCAAACTAAACCTATTTCTTGGGGTATAATAGTTTATA
>NC_056744.1:521759444-521821944 GCF_019279795.1 Protopterus annectens | reverse complement strand
TATATATATATATATATATATATATTTATTTGTTTGTTTATAAATTTATTAATTTGAATATGTTAACCACTATAGGGTACTGATCACAAAAGCCCAATGTCAGTCTCACCCCTAAAGAGAAGTAAGTAAAGAAAACAAGTAATCTAAAACATGTATAAACATTACAGTATGGTAGTTAATGATGAAGCGTATACAATATAGAAAGACACAATCACTATTTATAATATGGAGAATTACAGCCAGACAAGTAGAGGATTATACAGGACCATACCTCTCAACCTCTTAGAGCAAGATATCTGAACAAAGCCATAAATAAAATTGCAACAAAAGCCCAAAAATAGGGACAGTTTTTAAATATTGCTCTTATAAACTTAGAAAGTTGATAGAATTAAAAAAAATGATAAAGTGCCCTAAATAAACAACCAATAAACCCAAAAGGAAGGCACTGGTAAGGCAAGCTTGATATCAGTCAAGAAAAATGTATTGTTGACACCAAAGCACACTGACAAAAAAGATAAATCCACGCAAAAAAGTGTCCTTTCTGCATATATTAGATTTAAACTGTCTCCCTAGCTTTTGAAATTTTAACATCCAAGTAGTTCATTTCATTGTAGGTTATTTTATATGTAAACCTAAGAAATTCTGTATTATTAGTTAAATAATCTAAAAACTTCTCCTCAGAAGCAATCCAAAAAAGGCAAATGTCATCCAGAAAACGGGCATAAAACTTCCAATATCGTGTATATTCACAGTTAAAAACAAACTTATTCTCCCAACATGATAGAATTACGTTTGCATATGTTGGTGCACAATGTGCCCCCATTGCTACCCCCCTCAACTGACTGAAATATTCACCTTCAAAATAAATAAAATTATTCTTCAGAACCACATCCATTAAAGTTGAATATATACGAGAATCATTAGGTAAAATATTCCTGTTGTCACATAAAACTTCTAACCACTCCATACCAGTGTCATGGGGTATAAAGTTGAATAAGTCTATAACATCTATGGTTATAAATATTAAGTCCTCAGAATATAAGCCATTTTTAATTTTGGATAGCAAATCCCAAGAATCTTTAATAACATTGGTCACTTCCAGTGATATTTTCTTTAATTTTGAATCAATATATTTAGCTAATGGAGCTGTAACTGAGCCTTCAGCAGAAACTGTAGGCCTGAGGGGGGATTATGGACATCTATTTGGATCTTAGGGATCCTGAAAATGGAAGGGACCCTAGGCTTGTCCACATGAGGGAAAGCAAAAGTGTCACTATCTATAAGTCCCTCAAACAGTAAATCTTTCAAACACACATCTATTTTTCTTGTAGGCTATATGCACTTCATTTAAAGAAATTCTACTGTATTTACTGTCATCACTTAAGATGTCCAACATTTTTCCTTCATATCTTATTTTGTCCATAAAAATTATTCCCCCCATCCCTTGTCAGGCTTCATAATTCTTAAGTTTCTGTTTTTCTTACATGCGTCCAAAATATTTCTCTCTTCCTTTGTTAAATTAGGTGCCACCTTGTTTTTACTGAGGGCTTCTCTGAGTTCCTTCTCAACCATTACTTCAAAGTTCTTAAGTTGAGGGTTCAATGGGGGGTTAAAAATGCTGCCCTTGGTTAACTGTGTGTCTGAATTAATTTGTCTATTCTGCTCCTGGAAAAATAGTTCAGGGTTATTTTTTTCTAATAAATAATTTAAAATTTACCAGGAAATTTGGTATATCTGTCTTCCTTCTAGATACAAAGGTGAAGCCTTTTGAAAAAGCCCAAAATGTCCTTTTTCTATTTTTATATCACTATAGTTAAATATGTTAAAATCCTGGTATACATACTTTGGGCCAAAACAAACGATACCATTGTCAAGTTCTGCGTCTGATAATCCCTGTATTGCCTGTTCCATGCATTGTTCCTGTAATTGACTGGCCCCTTGTTTTTAAGTCTCTCTGATCTCTGAAGTATTGGAAAATCCGAATAACTCTTTAAATTGAACGGAGCTCTCTCCCCATTTTCATCATAACTCACTTCGTCATACCTTACCCCATCTCTGTTGTCCTGATAGTATGCATGTGTTCTTACACTTTTAGGTTTGGGGTAATGAGTATCGTCATGATATTCCCTCACATCCCTATTTATTTTATTCAGTTTCCTATTGTGCACTTCATTACATTTCACATCAATACCAGATAAAATGTTATTTTCCACAGTGTATAACAAGTCGTTTACATGAGCATTGTTGGTACGCTCAGTAAGTTCCATTAAATTAGTCATTTCACTTTCATTTCTCTTTATAATAGCCCTCATAATGTCAAATCAAACAATAAGTTCCTTATGAAATGCTGACCCTTCTGTTACATTATTTGGGTACTTGCATACCCTCAGGCCTTTAGGTACAATATTCAGTAATAAACATTGTTTTAAATACAAATTGTCCATTTCCAGCATTTTATATTTTGATAAAAACAAATCAGACTTGCTTAAACTGTTATGGCTATCATAATGCATTTCTTCCCCCTAAACACAAATTTACAGTTTAAAACATCCCAAAATAATCTCTGTGTACCTTGTTCATTAATAACAAGCAAATTGGACTGTCCACCATCAGTAGTTCATGTTTCTCCTTTTGTAACATGTTCCCTTCCAGTTTGCACACTCTGTTGAGTATTAAAGATGTTAGGAAGTCCTTCCAAGCTGTCTGGTATCACCAAACTGCTTCCATTTGCATTTAAACCACCATTAAATGCTCCGTTGTTTTCGTCACCGTTTCTGCCATTTGCCTGATTCAGCTGTGCTTCCTGGTTGTCAGGAACTATAGAACTGCTGGCCAGTGTGATCACTGATTGCCAAATGGGGGTTAGAAGTCCCACCAGTTGAGTAAGCTGACCAATTAGCTTACAAACTTACATACTCCTTTTGGGTTTATTGGTCATTTATTTAAGGCATTTTACCATTTTTTGGAATTTACTGGTTTTACTTTGGTTATGAAAATTGATAGAATAACAGGTTTTGCATTATCCTGAATTTAAGTGTATGAAGTCTGAAACTAAAATGTCTATCATTATTTTCTAACTTCAATCTCTAACAATTTGCAACTAATTTGCCAGAAAACTACAATTTTTTTGAAAAACAGACCAAAATAGGCAAAAATCTGAGCATTCTGTGAAAATCTGTACAGCTGAGGGTATGTGAAGTATACACATGATGTTATGTACAGTGCAGTGCAGAGTGACTCTTGAGATGGCTGCATTTATAAGGGGGTATCATGCAAACTTATTAGGAGTGAAACAATTGGAGTATAGAAAAATTCTGTTATAAAATATGTCCAGAATGTTGGCATTTAGCTGACACTACCCTGAAGATAATGTTTTAGTTGTATTCAGATTGTTTGGTAGGAAGTAATGATCTATGCATTGGAGTTTAGTTTTAGGAGCCTGTAGGTCTTTGATTTCTGAGTTTGTAGGAAGAAACTTATTTTATTAGTTTTGCTTGCCAGACAGGAAATGTTTTATGACTGTGTAGGAGTTTGAAAATTTGAAAGTATAAGAGTTGTTCAGACCTTTGACTGGCTGAAAGCCATTTTGCTTTTTGCAGTGCTGTGCAGTGTGTCCATACTTTGTGAAGTAATGACAAACTTGTATATTCGGTCAGTGATTGTCTAAATCATGGAGGAATTTCTTTGTAAGGTACATGTTTTTTAATTAGTGTCCATATTCTACTTGAATTAGTAGAACACCTTTCCTGTTTGCTCCTCTTGACTATTTGGAGAGAAAATTGAATATTTTCTGGCTCAGAATAGTATTAAATTAATGTTTTTACTATTTTTTTTCTATGTACCTGCGGTGGTGGTGCTGCGGTAGCGTTGTCGCCTCACAGTAAGATGCTGTCCGGTTCGATTCTCAGCTAGAGCGTCTTCTGCGTAGAGACATGCGTGAATGAGCATACCTTCGTTGAAGGTTGTGTGTCATGCCTGGCAAGCCGGTATGTAAAAATCAACTGCCAATCATTAGCGGACCGTAGTTCTGCTGTGGCGACCCCTAACTGGGAAAAGCCGAAAGAAACAAAGACTATTTTTTTCCATGTGTGGGTTGAAATTAAGGGATGGGTCTAACTAATTCCTAGGTAATTAAATGAAAACCTATTTTCTAATGCAGTATCATTATGATTAAAGATGGTGTTGGGGTTTGTTTAACTTTGGCTTGGTTCCAGCTAGCACCGTTTACATTTTGGAAGAATTGAGAAGTTGTTTTTTTTTTTACTTCTGATCCAAATGTGAGTACGATAACTGTAGTTTTTTCTGAAGGATTGCTAAGGATTTGTTAGATTGAACAGCCCCACAGGTGTAAGAAGTACAAGCTATAGAAGAGAGGAACATGAAGCATTTCTCCAAAGAAATAGGGTATGGCTTGCATTTTGTAGACAAATGAGAGTCATTTGTGCATGTCAAGGAAGGCATTTTAATATATTTTACTAAAGAAAGATTTTTTTTTTCTGTTTCTATATTAAATAATACACATTTTACGTTGGTTCATCTAAGCTGATACCTCTTGTTATGTCACAGTACCTTACTGATTGGCAAACTTGCTTTGGAATTTATATATTATACTTGTTTTTTTTTACATAGCAATTATATTTATAGACATAGGTACAATAAACAGTAAAAAAATCCACCCAGGAATTCATAGAGGTTCATACCATGAGCCACACAAGGCCCTTGCAGCACAGCAGTCCCCTTTTTGTAATTCAGGAACATGCTAATCACAATGAGGAAAGATCTCACACCTCTACCTTGTGGTAGTTAGCTCATGTACCCAAAAATGATTACACACAAGCGCAGACACACACACACATGTACCACAATCCCTGTACCTGTCCCTCCTCTATCTACCCTCTGTGGTTTCTCATACCCTTGTAAAATATTAGTGAAATTACACACATATGTAGTAGGCCCTGGTGGTCTAGTGTATCCTTCAATCCCCATTATGATGCCGGTGCCATTATGGCACTTTGACGATGACTCCCTCATTGTCTAGTGGTTCCTCCCACCCCCGGTTAAACTTACAATGTTTGTGCCATTACAGCACTTCATTTTCTACAAGTGTCCAACTGGTCCCTCTCTCTCCCAATCCTTGTACTACCATTGGTGCCATCATGGCACTTTAAAATGTATTCCATTGTATCCACTGGACCCCCTTCCCACTTACATGCCAGAGTACCTTCATGAATTCAGTCCACATTGTCATACACCTTACATGAAACATGCACATTACGAATCTGTGTATGAATAATATAAAAAAGTAATCAAAACACAATCTTGTAAGATATGTAACTTAATATTTTTTTTGTTGTTAAAGACATTTTACATAACTTCAGAAGTCTTGACCCTTCTTTTTTTAACACCTTAGAAGAAAAAAAGTAGTAACATTTATCTGACAGTGTATTTACCTTTTACTAGAGGGTGCATTTTACAGCTGTAATATGAAAGGGATGCATTTCCCAATACTTTCTTAATCACTAATGCAAGAATGCAAGGATATTAGACCTACTGCATGTTGCCTAACCATTCCACTGACATAACTCAAGGTTAAAGGTTGTAATAGAATCATTTGATTAATGGTTATTCAGAAGGCCTTTTGCTAAGTCTTTTTAAGTTATAGTAATTTTTTTTGCTGCCTGCCTTTCATCTGGGAAAGTAATTTGTGATATACAATCATCAATTCAGAAATATACATTTTAAAAATAAATGTTTATAGCTCATAGTGTTATTCTAGGTGAATCATTAAGGCCCAATGACAATACCATATATCTTTATTCCGCATAAGACCTTCTATAGAAGTTGACACATTGTTTCTGTTCTGGTGAAGGCAACTCATGTTTTTGTCATATGCTGTCATCTTTTCAGCACCTACACTTTCTGTCCTTGAAGAATATAGCAGTATTGTGAGCCTTGAAAAGATTTAGTAGAATAATTGACTACACAATAAAAAATCTCTGCATTCCTGAAATAAATTTTAGTACTCTAAAGGTTAACAGTATGAGATTTATAAGTTTGCAAAATGGTGTAGCAAATGGTACAAATGCATTCTTATATGGTCTATACATTGAAATAATAAATGTTAATCTGAGTCAAATTTTCTTGAAGCAAAAACAAATGACGTTTAATATTTTTTTTGTACAAAAGTATTTATGCATGGATATGGATGTTTATTAACGTAAGATTTAAGTATTATATATGTATGTAAGAGTGGTACAGGATATGTACGAGGGTAGTGTGACAGCGGTGAGGTCTGCGGTCAGAGTGACTGATGCGTTTAAGGTGGAGGTGGGGTTACATCAAGGATCAGCTCTGAGCACTTTCTTATTTGCAATGGTGATGGACAGGTTGACAGACGAGATCAGACAGGAGTCCCCATGGACTATGATGTTTGCAGATGACATTGTGATCTGTAGTGAGAGTAGGGAACAGGTGGAGGCGACCCTGGAGAGATGGAGATATGCTCTAGAAAGAAGAGGAATGAAGGTCAGCAGGACTAAGACAGAATATATGTGTGTGAATGAGAGGGAGGATAGAGGAATGGTGAATATGAAAGGAGTAGAGGTGGCAAAGGTGGATGAGTTTAAATTCCTGTTTAAAAGTAAAAAAAAAAGTGGTTGAAAATTTCCACCGATCAATGGAATCCAATAAGACCTCTCTAAAGAACTGCATTCAATTTGCACAGAAAAGGGAGAGGGCGTCTGTCTAAAGGTCTTTAGTTGCACGTTAACTAGGCTGAAACAGACTTTCCACAATGAATAATGCTTTTTGAATTCTTAGTTTCTTACTTTCCTTTATCTGCGGTGATTGAGGCTGTTGAGTCCAACTCATAGCTCTCAACCATACAGACTTTTGCAGAATGTTCAGATTTTTGACTCATATTTTTGGTCTGTTTCTCGATAAAATTGTGGTTTTCTGGAAAATCATTGGCAATTCATTAAGGATTGAAGTCAGAAAATAATGGCATACATCTGAGATTTAGCCTTTATACCACTCAGAAATTCATGCTAATGTAAAATCTGTTATTCTATCAACTTTCTAAGTTTTCAAGATTAATACTTAAAAATTGCCCATATTTTGGGGTCTTTCTCCCCCCCATTATTTAATGCTTTGTCCAGATTTCCTGCTGTATGAGGTTGAGAGACATGGTCCAACTATAGTACTTACCTTAGATGAGGGATGATACAGTGCTGAAAAACCAGACCAAGCCACATCCACTACAAGCATGTACCCTCAACAACTGAATGGTCCCAAAAAAGGCATGGACAGGACCACCACCAGACAAATGTGTGACCCCAGCCCACTTGGCATGATCACATACCGCATGACCAACTACCACCAAACTCCCACTGCCAACCAAAACCCCACACATAAAACAAATAAACCAAGCAGTCCAATGAGCCACAGGAAACCAAACCAACATCCATATTACTGGCTAAAACCACAATCTACAGAACAGATAAGGAATTTCTGTAAATGCTAAAAAGTTATAGTAAGTTTTTTTGCTGAGAAAGGGGTAAGCCTCCCACACTCCTTTACTTTCTTATTCTCACACCAACGTTACTCTAAGTTGATCATTCTTAAAATACATAAATGATAATCACCATTTCTCTGCTGCCTGTGTTCTGAACAGGTTATAATCCAAAATTATATGTGACAGACCAGGGTTACTGCCTTGAGATCAACATTGGAGTCACAGGATTATTTGTGTTGGTATAGGCTTTAAATCCACTCAGCTAAACCCAGAAATTATAAAAAGGGAGTCTATCATTTAGGGTATAGTTAAATGTTCACACCTGTCTAAGATAATAGTACAAATCTACCACTTCCACTTGACTTTTGCACTGGTGATCTATAGATCCAAGTTATATTCTCTGGTTTCCTGGGATTTCTAGCACCTCAAACTTAACATAGTTCCTTTCAGTGCAATCTTACCCATAGTAACTGAACCATGGCAAGACTGTTTTGGAAACACACACAGTAGCTTCCAGGAGAGGGATAATGATATATTTTCAGTACCAACACTCTTTCCTCATCCTTGTGATAGTGCTGCCATCCACCTGGAAATGCAGCAGCATATCAAAAACATACCTGTTGATTACCCTTAACAATAGCCCACCATTAAATACGTCTGCGGCAGCAATAGCTTGAGAAGTAACAACCATAACCTATGAAAAACACAAATCATTTGCACAAGCACATAAAACTAAACAAAACAATTGGAATAAAATATTAAGCATTGCATTTGATAAAATTAAATATGAAAACAGTTTTAAAATTGATAAGGGAAACAAAGAGCAAATATGCTTGTGCAGATAGTTGGTTTAAAGATGAATTTTAGCTAACATCTTGTCTGGATGTATTCCTCTCGATAGCTAAAGAGACTGCAATCCACCTGTGCAATTCAGAATTAAGGCAGTGTCTGACTAAATATCTTTTGCTGCACATAAAATAATGTAAACCAGACCTTCAAAAGTGAACAATGCTTTTCCTGTTTTCAGAGTCTTTTATTTCTGGTTCAGGAATCTAGTCCAGCAAGATAGTATCCAAATAAGGTAATGCATTTAGACATTACAAATGTTTGCTCTTTTGGAGAGCACATCTAGTTTAAATTTTAACAGTTTTTCTGCCTTTTAAGGAAAGTAATTTTATACTCAAAAAAATAATATTGTTTACCATTCTATACAGTTCATATATTTTAAATACTGCAGAATTTTATAACCACAGCTTTTAAGGCAAGTATTAGTTTACTAAAATTCATGTACAAACAACAGCAATTCTGTGAACATAAAAGCATGAAGAAAAATCTAAACCTTACAAACTTTAAATATTACATCCAAATGAAAAAAAATAACATGTTAACAGTGAACATAACGAGTAGTGAAAGTGAATATAGCTTAGACAGCGTAAGCACTGATTGTTGCTGTGTAGTTAGTTACACTGAATACTCAGCCTAGCATACAAGGTATTCCTTTTTCTGACTAACCCCTTAAATTTAAGTAATTTGGATGCAGGATCTGCATAGTCATTCAATTTTAAACCTACCTACATCCAGAAGACATAGTAGGGGAAAAAACTGAAATGAAAAGTTGATACCACCCCCAAGGACAAGCTAGGAGAACTCATACAGCTCCTTTCTACATCTACCGGGTAGTCCACTTGGAGATTATCTTTTGCCTAATTGATATATTTTCCACTTTTATCTCTAGATTCCTGTTGTTATTCAGCATTAACTTCAAATATTTTACCTCTGTGGGATCTTCCTTTCCCAAGATCTTGGTATAATCTTTTTGTCAGTTAGCTTGATTAGTTGTATAATATTTAACTCCTGTTGGAGGAGAGTGAAGTCACGTGCATAATCAATAAGAGAAAATGTAAACTTAATAATACCTGGCAATGTTTCTCACACGTCTCCTGTCTAGTGTATTTCAGGGCAGGAACAATCCCAGTAACATTACATCCAACTTCTCATCTTCACATCTTCAACACCAGCTTGATATAGTTTGGAATATATGAGATGTTTTCATTGAGGTGTAAAATATTTAAAAAGACATTGCCAACCAAAAAATCTAAACCAGTAAGATCTTATGGCAAACCTTGGGAAGATGATTGGTCTATCCCAACATTCAGAACTGATTGATATATCCCCTTATTGGTGTCACACTTCCTTATATGACTCTGATAACCATGGTATAGTACTTAAAAGAATGCTGTGTCCCTCTGATTTTTTTTTAGGTTCTGTTCTGTGTCTGCATACCACCTGACTCATAAAGGTCAGTCCTTCTTTGTGTGATTAAATAACTTAATATTACCTATCATATATCTTAATAGGCACAGTCATTTCTTATCCATTTCTGTTGTCCAATATCTGTTTTAACTTGAGACCAGGTTGTAATATAATCCCCTACTAATATTTGTTCTCAGAACATTAGATTGTGATTCTACCTCAGTGCCATTCTCAACTTAAGGTTATCAATTACTCAATGCCTGCAAATTTTAAAGTGTTTAAACTTTCCCATCATGCCCCTGTCTTAGGTTTAACAAAACCAGTTTTATATTCTTAACTAACTCAAAAAAATTAGTGCTCTTGTTTCTAAATGAGTCTGCTTTCTCATACAGTAAAACCTTATAAAAACAAGTGTCTCTGCCAGCTCACTCAAAAACATGTATTTCCAAATTGCCTTAAAATGTCCTGCTAGTAATACTTGCAGAAACCTAAGCTTATAAAGCTATGAGATTGTCAAGGAGAGGCCTCCTAGGGTGTGGAGATAGTCAAAAAGCCCCAAGAAAACCTGATTTTCTGGCCCTTACACTAGAAAGAGGCACACATTCTCCTAATTGTGGACAGGCATTCAGACTCGGGTGGATGGAATAGAAAACCTTTGGAATGCATGCCTTAACAGTGAGTAAAGAAATCAGTTTAACACAAACTCTTTATTGAAAGTCTGACTGTAGCCTCCCATTGTTCAAAATAACTTTTTTTTTTATTTCCAGTATGATTTTCTAAAAGGTCAAGGTGACCAAACCTTCCAATGTGTCCATTAATCTTATGGTTATTGAGTTGAGAAATGGGAACTTTCATGTTAAGTCTCCTGGGGTTGAGACATTTATTTTGACTACCTCAATTTTTTTCTTGTTGATTTTATATCCAGAAGCCCACCCAAAATGCTTTCAATACTTCAAAAGCTTTGTATAACCAAAATTTTATGAAAAAAGTATAATTATATTAAATTATATATTAAATTTAGTTTTAACACATTTTCTTCACTACCCATTGGACTCCAAGTAAAATAAAAGGACATTCTTTCAAACATTAACATACTGCTACAGTAAGTAGTGAATTATGAACTAATGGACAAACAGTATCCCAAGACTGCATGCTTGAACAAATAAAAATATACAAGCTGAAGTCAAACAAATGGGTCTACTTCAAGTGCAAGAGTCACGGGTGCCCAAGTACTACAATCTTGCGGCCAGAGACTTGGGAAAATTGTAGATCACACAGCCATTGACTCATGCACAAACTCGACTACAGGTGAGAGGTGTTAAAGGTGAGAGGTGCGGCAGCTGTAGAGAGAGAGAGAGAGAGAAAGAGGAGCAGCCACACGTCACTCCAACATTTTTGATGATTTTGTACAAGGTTAGCACTGTAACCATGTGGAAGGAGAATGCAGGTTAGGGGCTCAGGCAGTGATCAAGAGGGGGATTTAGCTTTAGTGAGGGAGAGTTATTATAGGTTTAGGGGAGGGAAGGGAGTTTTAAGGTTTGTGTTAGGGAATGGGGGGTGAGTAAGTGTACTACAAGCTATTAGAATGAGGGCATGCATATATATATATATATATATATATATATATATATATATATATATATATATATCCACTCTTAGGACCTGTGATAACCTTGAAAAACTTTAAAACTCTTCTTCATTCTCACCGTTACTCAAACAGGAAATGCAACTGTACTCTTCACCCTATACCTCTCAAGGTCTCCTCCACTTTTACTCCTGGCTAACCTCTCACCTAGCTATCCTTGCTCCTTTGTATTATGTATAAATAACTATACTGTAAAATCTAGCCTCAAGGCCATTTGCCTGTCTTTTACACCTAAGCAAAATTGTAATTGTTTGTTTCTTAATGAATGCTACCTGTTTATTTGTCAGTAATGCAAAGTTTCTTAGTAATTATTCATGCAGCTATGTATTGTTGGAAGTTATCTCCCCAGACCTCCACTGAAAACGGGCTCCCCGAGCCCAGTGGACCTACCCGGTCATCAAACTGGAATAAATAAATAAAATAATAAATATATGGGTCTACCTGATATGGTCGACAGTTCATATGGTCGAAACTCATTAGGTCGATGACCAGTATTCAAGGCACTTAACAAGGATTTGCCCCCCTCTCCAAAGTTGTGCGACTGTGGAGTTGATATATATAGTTAGGGGTGTGTGGGGGGGGGGGCAAAGCCCCCCACACATATTCATTTAAAATGTTTAGTTTTTGTTGTATTTTCATGTTTTAAATGACTATTAAATGAATATTAGTAGGGGGCTTCGCCCCCACACCCCCCATTGTGAGGGGCTGTGCCCCCACCCACCTAACTATATGTATATTAACTACAGGGTCACACAACTTTGGGGAGGGGGCAAATCCCTGTTAAGTGCCTTAAATACTGGTTGTCAACCAAATGAGCCGTCGACCGAATGAGTTTCAACCATATGAACTGTCGACCATATCAGGTAGACCTATATATATATATATATATATATATATATATATATATATATATATATATATACAGATGGAACTGTAAATATAGCCATAGGTATAGATATAGATGTAGATCATACCTCTCAACTGCCCAGATTTTCACAGAATGTCCACATTTCTGCCTCATATTTTTGGTATGCTCCTCATAAAACATTTGGCTTTCTGGCAAAATGTTGGCAGATCATTGAGGACTGAAGTCAGAAAATGATGTCAGATATTTCTGTTCCAGACTTCACACTCTTCAGAAGATTCATGCTGATGCAAAATCTATTATTCTAGCAACGTTCTATGTCTGTAAGAGTAATATTTAACAATTGTCCTTAGTTTTTGGCTTTTGTCCACCATGAAATATGGTGTTGTCCAGATTTCTTGCTATTAGAGGTTGAGAGGTATGATGAAGATGTAGATACAGATACAGATATATAGCTATAGATAAAAATATAGATATAGATATATATGTAGATATAGATATATAGATGTAGATATAGATATATATAGATGTAGATATAGATATATATAGCTATAGATGTAGATATACATATATAGATGTAGATATACATATATAGATGTAGATATAGATATATATATAGATGTAGTCATAGATATATATAGCTATAGATGTAAATATAGATATATAGATGTAGATATAGATATATAGATGTAGATATAGATATATATAGATATAAATATATATAGATGTAGATATAGATATATATAGATGTAGATAGATATATATAGCTATAGATATGTATATATATATATATATATATATATATATATATATATATATAGATGTAGATATAAATATATAGCTATAGATATAGATATAGATATATAGCTATAGATATAGATGTAGATATAGATATATAGCTGTAGACAGATATAGATATATAGCTATAGATATAGATGTAGATATAGATATATAGCTGTAGATATAGAAATGGATATAGCGATAGAGATCTAGATGTAGATATATAGATGTAGATGTAGGTATAGATATAAATGTAGATGCATATATATATATATATATATATATATATATATATATATATATATATATATAGATGTAGATGTGGACATAGATGTAGATGCAGATGTACACGTAGATATACATATATAGATGTAGATAATATATCTCTCTTTTTAATTTCTCCAAATCATTTGGGTTTCTAATACCATGATGGGAATGGAACCTATTCCTAAGTCAAAGTATATTTAATGTTTATGAAATTAGTATTTGTTTCAATCTTTTACATCAGCCTAAAGTGCTCTTCACAGCACCCACAATGTGCCCAGTAATGACTTCTTCTGCAATTCGTACAGAATTACATATGTTGGTAGCATATCTAAATATGATTGTAGATTCTTTTTTATAAGCCCCATTGCTCCTACTACTATTGGAACTGTCGGGGTGCTCTCATTTCTGCCTGCAAATCCTGATATTTTATGACTTTGTGTAGATATAGCTATATAGATTTAGCTGCAGATATAGATGTAGATGCAGACAGAGAAGTAGATATAGATGTAGCTATAGATGCATGTATATATGTAGTTGTAGATGCAGATGCAAATGCAGATATAGATATAGACAGACATGGACATAGATATAGATGTAGCTGTAGATATATAAATAAATATATATATATATATATATATATATATATATATATATATATATATATATATATATATGGGTCCTATTTGTATTGTCGAAAGTACGGTTCATCGAACCATACTTTATTGAACAGTTTATTGAAAGTGCATTTTATTGAAAATGCACTTTTGCTAAAGAAAAAGAAAAAAAAACATGCAGTTTGCATGTACCGTTAGTTGTACATCAACGTATACTGTTGATGTACAACTAAGGAAACTCCTGTTGGGATTGTGGTACAGTGGAGATAAGGGAATATTCCCTTTTCTCCACTGTAGTGCGATCTCTGAATGAAAATAATAAATTGGGGGGGGGGGAATGCAGGGGGACTTGCCCCCCTGCATAATACTGTTTATTTTGCTATTTTTTTTGTCTTTTTGCTTTTTTTTTTTTTTTTTTTTTTACATTTTACTGTTTTTGTTCCGCAAAAGTGTATTTTCGATATAATGCGGAAGTGTATTATCGGACATATGGTTACACAAACATAGATGTAAATGAGGATGCAAGTGCAGATCTAGATGCAAATGTAGATATTGATATAGAGATCGATATTTTTTACTTGTAGTCTTTCATTTCTGATAATCATGTGTCATGTTTGAACAAACTGATTATAAATAAGCCAATTTTTGCTGAATATATATATATATATATATATATATAGACTTTACAAATGGATTTAGAAGTTAGAATGGAGTTTGTCACACTAAAAAATGAACATACAGTAACATCTACTTCAAAAACGTTAAAGCCCGATTGAAGTCTCTCTTTATTTCTCCCCATTTATTCTCTGACTCAGATAAAAAGATAGCAAGAATATTAGCATCAGACAAATTGCTTTATATTGTATGTGCTACTACACATACACAGCCCTCCCACCTGATCAAACCCATAGAGATACTTACCCATACAAAACACAGGAACACACCTTCCCTTCCTATCCCTCCTTCTCTGACCTCCCTGACTGATACAGGCAGACACACACACACACACACCTTATTCCAGTCTTCCCTCTAATACAGTCACACATGCAGCCTTGACACACACACATACACACACACACACACACACACACACACACACACACACACACACACCTCAAGACTACCTATCTGTTAAACTCTCAGCCACTAACTTGTAACACGAATGGGAAAAATTAGCTTTTGGTTGTGTTCTTTAACACAGACAGCTGATATAACTTATGTAGTTGAGAAATTCACTGATTTGCTTGGCTGCATAAATGCCTTACCCCAGTCATTTGTAGGGGTACAGCACATAGCTGACTAGCCTTGGCCACTCCCACAGAATGCATCACTAACATTTTTGGTAGGCTGCAGAGACACCCAACCCACGTTCACAGACCTGCACTATAAAGTGATGTACCACCATGGTATGGCTGCCATTGAATCAGAAAAGGTTTCTGTGAGGTGTACTCTAGGTATATTTTTCATGGTAACCTTTCTGAATGTAGATCATGATTTCTTAATATGAAGCCACCACATTTAAAAATGTCATTTGAAAATCACCATATAAATGAGTTATTTTATATTTGCAACAAAATGTGTAAAAAAATGGACATTGGCTATATGGTAGAAATATTTCTGAAGAACACATAATTTCACAGTAAAGTGGATATATTGTATAATGTGAGTAAAATTATAATTATGGCAGTTCTTTTGTGATGTATTTGGCAATCTGCAGTGGGAGTGAAAGACCGCCAAAAAGAGAAGAAATAGATACATTTTCAAGAAATATCTATGAATATCCTGTAGAACACAACAAATATGCAAAATTGATAGAAGAAGTAAAAGAAAGAAAAATAAGTTGAAATGTACAGGGTATGAAGTGGGATGAAATAACAGCCAGAGAGATTGAAACAAAGTTAAGAAAAGCTCCTGATTGGAAACCCCTGGCTCTGATGGAGTAATTAACATCTTTACATGAAGATTTAACCATGAGTAAGAACTGTTTGTATACACATCCCAACAGATACCAACCTGATTAACAACAGGAAAAACAATGCTCCTACTTAAGAGCAAACCTGCAAGCTGTCCTTAAAACTATAGACCATTAACTTATCTTCCGATGACGTATAAACTATACACTGGAATTGATGCTGACAGAGTTTATAGTCACTTTGAAGAAAGCTCATTCATGGCAATAGAACAAAAGTGTAACAAAAGAAAGTTGTATGGAACAAAGGATTATTTGTTGTTAAATAAAGTCACAATGGAAAACTGCAAAAAGGGAAAGAATCGAAGTATGGCATGGACTGACTACAAAATAAGCATTTGACAGTATCACACATTCATGGATAAAAGAGTGCTTGAAAATGTATAAGATACACCCTACACTGATCGACAGCATTACACATGAAACAGTGGCAAACCACTTTGCAGTTAAGCCATAATCATACCTCCCAACTATACCGAATAACTCTGTTCTTACCGAGTTTTGGGGTCCAAATACTGAGGTGCCACAATTCCCGAGTGGCACCCCTCCATTTCTGACTTTTCCCAGCTTTAGTTCTTATTTTTATTTTTAATTTTTTCCCCATTTTTATTTTGAGCTGACATCATCACATGCGTGATGACATGATGTCAGCTCCGTCAGGGCTATCAGCCTGTCAGAATTGAGCTCAAGGGCTCATTTCCATCTTTCCCCATGATCTGCGAGTGCAAGCAGTTAATGGGTTATTCAAATGAGCACATAATGAGCGCTTTGGAAACAGTACAAACATTTCAGCTGTTTCTTTAATGGGATTAGGCTGCTGCTGCACTTGCGAGCAGTTCCCCGTGATCTGCAATGCAAACGAACATTTCAAATAGATACTTTGGCTTTAGAAATGGCTGCTGTATGGCAAATGAGCATTTCAAATGGATTCTGGCTTTAGCAATGCAATTCAGGTAGGAAAACTGGCTGAAGAGGAATGTGTGTGTGTGCATGTTCTGAAGCTATATAAGTAATTTGCTGTAATGTTAAATCAGCCGAAAGGACACCCTTTATGTTCTACACTTTTCTTACAGTAGTAAATATGTTTTGCATAATTATTCTCCATAATTTTTATTTGCTGCACATTTCTCATCCTTGCTGCATCCTCAGTGAAAAGCCAGTTAGACTGTACAGATTCTCACAAAGTCTTAATTATTGACATACATTTTCAGAATTATAACTCCCTAGTAATTGTTTTATGAGCCATTATTTTTAGTATACTTTTTTATTTCACATATCTGATTTAGTTTAGGGAGAAAAAAGTAAATTTTCTTTATAAAGAAAAGTACAAATTATCATCACAACTCATTGAAAAAATTCTTGACAATCTCTACTCCATTTCTTCTAATCTTAATGAGATCTTGTCAGTAGATTATATAATTAAGGGGGAATAGGGAGATTTGTTCCCCCTCACTGGGGTTGTTAAAAGGAGTAACTCCATAAAAAAATGTTCATGTTTACTATTAGATCATCAATGCTATTAATACCGTCTATTGTTATATGATCTTTAGATGAGCAGTTTCATTGATTAATTAAAATATTATATGTACTTGAGCAGTATCTTTACTTACAACATTCAGCATACAGGGAAGAGGGCATTCATCCCATAGGCTTTAATAAAATGCAACAAGCTTGTCCTTCCTACCTTTTCAACTATAGTAAAGTGGAGATTTATGATTACAAGTGAATGCAGAAGTACAGATTAACTGCAAACTTTTAAGGAATTAAATAAAAACATGACTTTTGTCTTTAACTCATGGTGTTGAGCAGGTCAGAGTTGTAGACCAAAGAACTGTTATGCTACAACAACAGAAATAAGTCTGGAAAAATGTTCAAACAATAAGTTTAAAATGTGCTCTCTGTCTAACAAGTGTGCTGTATTATACAAGGAATATAGTTTAATAAAGTCAGGAAGGTGTATCAAAGAAAACATTTATGTTTCTTGTTTTGTGTGCAAGGGGCCAATGATTTGAAAACAGCCCAAAAGTAATCTTTATCCATCACTGGTCAGATGCATTTTCTTTGGATGTGGTGTGTGGGTTTCAATGCTGTTTCAATGAATGTGAGTTTCAATGGCAGAAAAGTTTTAATGCCAAGTCTATTTCCATTGTGAGACAGTATTGCTTTGTTTAGCAGATGTCTTAGTGTTTGTGCATTGTGCTATAAAATGTAAAAATAAAATCCAAATCATTTTAGAAGTAAAGCAGTATGCACACATTAGTGTTTATGGTAAATTGGGTGAAATAGACAGGTAATGGGACATTGGAATGGCTGCAGGGGGACTCTGGTGCCATATTTTGGTTGTCTGTTCTTCATTTTGCATTTGAAATTTGGTATACCACAATTCCATTGGAGTGGGTGGGGTTACATAATTATGTATGCAAATTTGATGTTAATCAGCGTACAGATTTGTACCTATTTTTCATGGGCCTTGTCCAGATTTTTGATGTTTCCACGTTGAGAGGTATGGCCATAATGAAGGACAAATTATTATTCCAGGGATAACAATTCAAAAGGGGATATTCCAGGGTGACTCTTTGTCACCCCTGCTCTTTTGTCTTGCCCTTAACCCATTAAACTGTCTACTTAACAAATTAGGTCATGGCAATAATTTAGCTCCCAGAAAACAACAAAGTATAAAGATTTTGTATCTTCTTTTTGTGGATGACTTAAAACTATACAGTTCATCAGATGAGGAACAGAAAGCACAACTGCATGTGGTCAAAACTTTTTCAGATGATATAAGAATGTCATTTGGTCTTGATAAATGTGCAAAAGCAACATTTAAAGCAGGAAAACTGCAGCACCAAGAAAACATCAGTTTGGGACAGGAATGTGATATAAAAGTACTTGAGTAAGAGGGAGTGTATAAATCTTTGGAAATTGATGAAGGATCAACAAAAAAACGAGCAAATGTGAATAAAACTTAAGAATATTTTAGAAGACTAAAATTAATACTGAAAACAACACTGACATCTAGGAACAAAGTCCAAGCTATAAATGAATTTCCTCTTCCTGTCCTAATTTTATAGTTTTGGAGTGATTGACTGCCCCAAAAGATGTTGGATAGATTGGACAGGAAAACAAGAAGGATGCTTCATGTTTATCAAATGATTTATAAAAATCAGTGTATACCAAGATTATATATTCCCCATTCTGAAGGAGGTATGGGCCTTCTCAAAATTGATATATATGTGTGTGTGTATACATCTGCAATTGTAGGACTGCAAACATATCTGCTGACCTCACAAGACCCAAACATAGTGAAAGTTTTAAAACATGATGAAAATAAGTCTAAGATGACTTCCCTGCTTAGTTTAGCAAAAGCATATTAGTGTCAAGTGGGAATGGAAATCAAACCAGAAGAAGATAAAATCAGGCAGCAACTGAATATGCCAAAAAAGAATATAAGGTGAAGGATCAGATAAAAAGTCAAGAAATGTGGAAAATGCATAAATACAGTTGCAAATACAGAAAACTCTTGGAATAACCTCATGTTGATCAGGATTGAATGCAGGAATGGTTAAGGAGAAGTGAATTTAAACCAAAAGACCAAAGGTTAATGTTGGCAGCCCAAGATAGTAGGCAACGTACACCTTGGTTTACAAAGTCCTTTGAACATATGGGAGAAACAGACAAATGTAGGTTTTGTAAAGCAGAATTGGAAACAGTCACACATCTTGCTACTGGTTGTCATATATGTATGGCAGAAGGACTGTACACTGAAAGGCATAATAAAATGGCAAGACTGTTGTATTCATTAGATATTGTGTAAACATTATAATATTGAAGTAGCTGAAAAATGCTGGAAACAGAAGCCACAAAGCATTGTAGAAAATGATGAAGCAGATATAATATGGGATCACCCATTACCAACAGTTCAAAAATAGATGTGAGAAAAACAGATATAGTAGACCATGAAAAGTTGACAAAAGTAGCATTGATCTTTGAAATTGCTACACCCAGTGGCTACAGTGTTTTACATACAGAGAGACGCAAAGTCATAAAATATCAGGATTTGCAGGTAGACGTGAGGGCAATGTGGATGAAGGCTACCCAGACTGTTCCAGTAGTAATAGGAACAACAGGTCTTATAAAAAAGAATTTACAATTGTACTTCGATATGTTACCAATACATGTAACTCCATATGAATTTCAGAAGGAATTATTACTGGGCACATTGCAGGTGCTGCAAAGACCACTTCTTGCTAACATCAAAGATTGAAACAATATTAATTTCATGAACTTTAATCATGCTTTCACTTAGGCATGGTGTCCATTCCCTTCACGGTATTAGAAACCCAAAAGACTTAGGGAAATTAAAAAGGAATGCTACAGTGGATTCTTCCTCTGTGAATGTGTGTGTAGCATGATGGATGACCAGCCTTGTTACCTACCATGCTTTTGCAATGTTGCATTCCTTATTTGAGTATCTTCATATCATGGCATTTAAATGCCTGCAGCATCGATCATTCATGCAGTTCCTCAAATCCACAGTATTGATATAATTCACCACTGTTTCCCACACAAAATCATACAGAGGGTGTTTTTTGTCCACTCTCTTGAAAAGATACCGCTGATGAGTCCTGAGGGCTTGTAGTAAGACATCATTTTCTGTAGTGCTGAACTTTTCTAACCTCTATTATCCACCACCTTTATACAGCATTCATATTCTGAGAAGGACAAAACTTCATCAACTGGAAAGACATAAGTGGGTGCACAGTGAAAGTAGTCTCACCCGTCAGGACATTAATGGGTAAACCGGGATAGGCAGAGTGTGCTGACCTCATATTTTTAGCATACGTCTTATGTATACAATGATGGGGAGGGATGGACATTCTGTATTAATGGGTTTCTATCCCCTGGTAGGTATATATGTGAACTGGTACATGAGCACAGTGGGTTACAGATGCGATATTACAAGGGTATAGCTGCCTGGATGTGGATCTGGCTGTTCTGTGCCATTTGCTGTTAGGTATGGATATGCATAGGTGTATGAGTGCAGTGGGTTACAAATAATGATGCTATAAGGATGGGAGGATTGTCTGTCCTATGTCACTGGGCTGCCATCCCATGTTAGGTATGTATGTGAACAGGTGTCTGCTGAAGGGTACAACTGTGTAGGTATGTATGTGAACAGGTGTCTGCTGAAGGGTACAACTGTGTGTGCTTGTCATTGCCTACGTGTACCTGTGCTTTAATGTTACCCTAATAACTATTCAGCTACAGGCAGTATTTAGAAGGAAGATGAATAACTTTTTTGCAACACTGACATGTATCTCTTCCCCACAGTAGACCTCTGTGCACCTCTTCGTGGCTATCTCTTATACCTGTGATGCTTCTTTTGTGACAGAAATTGTTGAATTAAGACCACTTTACATTTCTTTCTCAATGCACATTTTGGTATTCAAAATGGCAATGTACCTGTAGCCTTCACTAATAAGTCTTGCTTTGCACCTTTTTTATGCTAATGAGACATTACTCTACCTTTCTGCACGAATCACTTTATTTTGCATATGTGCACCTGTGACATGAGCACAGAAACATTCAACTGGACATCACTGGCATGCCATCCATGCCTGTTCCTTCATGCATCTGGTCTGTAAATGCACAGTGAGAGTGTGCGTGAAGTGCTCAGGTGTTCTACCTATGATGCACAGTTCCATGAAGAATGTTAATCTCACCCTGACATTTTGTTTTGCATCACACTGGCAGAGATGGCTGTCAATATTAATGTCTCTTAGACAGTATCTGCCTGGTGTACAAAGGAGAGCAACTTTATGTTCTATCACCTCCACAGCCAGTTCAGGGGATGGCTACTGGAATCCTGTGCAGGTCCACTTAGGAAGGTAGATGTTTGACATGACCTAGTAGCTCTGATGGCAAAGGTTATTACCATCTATTATAATAGTTAGCTGTTCAGGCTTGGTATGATGATCTTTCTCAGCATTGCCCTGGTGAATTGCATTCATGGGAAGTAGAGGTTAAGGCAGTGGCACAACAATGTAATAGCATTTCCATCTTCTGAATACAATTCTGCATTTATTTAAAGATTTGTTGTTTCTAACAGGTGATTCTTTGTGCTTAATTTAACAGATACCAGTATATTCCAGGCTGCTGCTATGAATATGTTTGTATGCTTGTTATGTGCTGCTGTTAGCAGGTTTTCTGTTGTAGAGTTTAGTTACAATGAACAAGGTGCTGGGCTATGGCACTGACGCATGACTGGCAGCATTCTGGACTTCTGTGTCATTGTACATATGAGTTTTTTCTGTAGATGTGTTTGCTCACTACAGCTAGCAACATAGAATGTTGCTTCTTCTGTTCATTTGTAACTGTAATAATGTAGACTGCTGCTTTGCATCATAGGGATCTGCTTGCATTTTATTACTTTGTACATGGCCATGAATCTAGTGTTATATGTTGGGCTGTTGGAATCATTAAAGGTTTCTTCTTGCATGTGCATAAGTGAGGGAGTTTTATTGCTGCAGTGTCAACAACACTTCCCCCCACCCATGCATGTTATGTGATGGCCTACTTTTCCCATTTGCCTTTCAGCCCAGGCAGATTTTGAAGGAAATTATTCTAGCTTCTGCAGAGAGTAACAGAGACTTCATACACATAGGGGTTAGAGGTCTCTCTGGTCTTTTCTTTCCTTAAATTTGCTGGTTTATCTCTGAGTCATAACTAATGTCAGGTTTCTTAACTTTGTATCCCTTCTAAAGGTCTCTGTTGTCCATCATGGGTGCAGAAATGTCAGATACAGTCTACTGCTGCCCAGGATAGGAGCAGGGTGGTAATACCTTGTTTGGTAGGAGTTCTGGTCCATATCAGGCAATTACCTCAATCTCAAATACAAGTCATGCCTGTCTCTGAGCTAAGGTATGTAATATAATAAAGGAATGACTCACTGGTTCACCATTCAATAACTCATTCTGCAGAGAGTAATGGATTCACAAAGATCAACTGCCCAATGCTGGCCTGCCACCTGATGTGGTTGCAGCCATTGCCACTGGCCACTGGGACCCATGACTGCTACCGCCACGGCCACAGTATTACTTCTTTGGGCTGGTTGCTGACTAGCAGGCTGCCTGTACCTCATCCTATCCTAAGCCATTGACTACCCTCTGTTTCTTTGTATATGCCTCCCTTGTCTTTCCCTTTGTGTGTCCATATCTGCCCCATCTATCTGTTGCTCTTTCCTACTGTCTATTAATTTGCCCAGTCTTTTTGCCCTCCACCTCCATTCCTGCTCACCCTTATTTTTCCTGTCTTCTATCTCCTCTTCCCTTATTTCTTTCTGCATATATAAAATGGACCCTTGACTCAAAAAAAAAAAACTTCCCTCCAATGAGCTTTAAGGTATAAGTTTTCCATTGTATGCAGATGCAGATCATGGTCAAATAGGGTACTAGGTAGGGTAATGGTCTAGGCCCATCCCCCTTGCAGCCATGCCAGCACCCCACTAAATGGCTATCTCTCCCCTAATACCATAACAACTGTTCAAAACCGTCAACATACATATTCTTTTCTTTACTTTTACAATGCTTACAGATATTTGGATTTAATTTAAAACTGTTAATTTAATTTTTATAGCACAGACACTGATGGTCTCACAATTAAAAGCAGACACAGCATGAGCAACAGTAAACTTTTATTCCCTTGAAACTCACATTCATAGAAAATGCATTAAAATTCATATTCATTGAAAATCTATCTGGACAGTGGCAAATTAAGTGTTATTTTGGCCCTTGGCTGTTTCCAAACCATGGTCCTCCTGTCTAGATTTTACAACCATGTATAAATGCATGTGTCCTTTAGTTCACCTTCTTGATTGTTTTAAATTGTATTGCTTGTTACAGCAAAAATTATGTTTTAAATTTGTGCTTTTAAACATTTCTCCAGTAAGCAGTGAAACAAAATGTATGAATCAATCATGACAAAAGTACAAATATCAGAACATTTCAGCCATAAAAAGGCCATTCAAAGTGCTGTCATTATAATCCACCAATATCCATGCTCAGCAATTGCTCCCACGTTATCAACTATGTATATGTTAAATGTCTGATTGTGATACAAATAGCCACAGTAAAGTATTCCAATTTGATTAACACAAATGCACATTAATCCTACAAAGGAAGAATTAGCTTTTTAACTATCAGCTCAGCAGGGTCATTCATTATTTATCTGCAGACATATCTCAAGCCTAGCAATTATAGCTACATTGTTGACTGCATCCTCTTCAGATGTCTGCGTCAAAAACTTAATAACAATAATGAGTAAAGTCATATATTTTAAATTGGTTTCACATAAATGCATAGTAGACAATGTATTCCAACTTAATTCATACATACACACTAGTCCTGCAAATCTACATTAAAACTGTTTGAAAATGGACAGATGAAAAGTGGATAAGGTACTTTCATCAGCAGAGAGCCCCACACCCCCACCAGCAATTACAGTTAATGTGTTGACTGCTTATACCCCATATTGTTATAACGAAATAAATAACACATACTTTATTGGTATTTTTGGATGAAGTACATGAAATCGTATAAAGAACAGTAGCAGCATAACCATAATATTGAGCAACATGTATCACAGTTTAAGGAGGAAAATATTTATGATAGAATAAGAAATATTTACCACCTGATAAGATATGCTAACAAAATATACACAATCTATGCAGAAATAAAAGCTATCTGAATAACTTTACAGAGAACTACTGCTAATGCAGAGCTTACTGCTGACAAACAACTTTGCATTCAAGTGCTTAATCTACAAAGGCCTGTGGCCCTTGAAGAATACATTTCTTATGCTACATTTAAAAAAATGGTATGCTGATAATATTGCCATTACATTTCCTGAACTAGATTAGCTATGCAACAGGGAATAGCTGGAAAACAAGTTACTTGGTATGCAGTCCTAGAGACCATTAACGTGCACTGTCACACTTTTTGTAGCAAATAAAATAACCAACCCTTAGTGATGGGATTAATCTCCTTCCCATATACTATATTATATTTTACAGTGTTTGAAGGAAATAGTGTGCTATTTTCAAATTCATTTCATTCATAAGAACCACCTCTTGAAAATGTTTTTGAAACTAGAAACACCTGTTAAGACATCATGAAAGACTATACCCACAACTCCTCACTTCCTATGTTAGTGTATAAGCTACCATTTTTCCATGCTAGCTTCATAGGTATATACTAGGCTAACAACCACTAGGGTCCTTGTAAACCTAGCCATGCAATCCAAATGTGACTCAGAAATTAGATTTATATAGGGGCTGATTTACAGACTGCCTCTATCCATCACATACATTGGTGCTAGACCACGGATGAACTTTTGATGTCCCATACATTTGTCCAAGTTGCGCTTAAATACGACATGGAGGAAGTTTACCTCACATTGATGAGGATCCAGTTCCAAAGAATGTGAATTCTCTGAGAAACATATGTGTGTCTCTCATACATGCCCTATTTATGTTGCACATAAAATTTAGATCTCTTAATCTACTAGTTCTGATGCTACGTGCATTGTGGATGTGCAGAAGGTTCATCAAAAACAGGGTCCAGGAATGCCTTGTATGCCAGGCAAAGATAATTTCTCAGAAGTCTGTGTGATACTGAATAAAGTGGCAGGGCTTTGAGGCAATAAACAGAGGGCATTGGGTTTACTCCCTCTATTCTTTTTTAAGGCTGTTCCAGTTGTTGCATATGTCTGTTCAAGTACATACCAAAAGGGGCATTATACTCTATGATGGGTTTGATGAGGGCCATGTATAGTGGTATGATAATTCTCTAGACCCAGATGCCATGCTCTTGCTTACAAGTTAAGCAATATAGAAGAGTTTTTTCCCAACCTTGAACATATGTTGGTCAAAGTCTAGTTTGCTGTCTCCGTGACTTCTTAGATCCCTGACTGGTAGACCAATTTTTAGGGCTGTTTTATTGATGTGATATAGTTACCCAGGAAGGTAGATATCCAAAAATACTATAATGCATGTCTAGGTATTGAGTTTTAAGCCATTGCTTTGGCACTGAGGAGTTATATGTGTTTGACATTCCTGGAAGCTGTTCTTGTCTTGGGAGGATTCAGTGACTGCTCCTAGTTTGCAATCATCTGTGAACTTAATTAGCCAGAGACCCTTTGACATTGGCATTGACATTGACATCTGAGAAGTTGATGCTAAAGAGGAGTAGGCCTAAGACAGAGTCTTCGGGACTCCACTGGGGACTGGACTTTTTATGGAGGTGGCCTCACTGATTCTAACCTCTTGGGTCATATCAGTGAGCCAGGTGGCTATCCAATGTGTTATAAAGGGGTTTATACCTTGTTTTATAAGTTTGTTGACAGTACCCTAGTGGGGTATTGTATCAAATGCTTTAGCCAGATCTAGGCAGGCAGTATGCACCATTTTCCCTACATCCATTCTTTAGTGACATCTTCAAAGAAATCCACCAAATATAGTAAGCATGACCTTCCTTTGGCAAAGCCAAACTGGGATGGATTCAGTGTCTAGAAGTCTCCCATGCCCTTGTTGATAATGTCTATGATAACCCTTTCTATGGCTTTGCAAGTAAGACTAGTCAGACTAATGGGGCTGTAGTTTCCAGGACACGTTGAAGGTCCTCTCTTAAGAAACAGGATGACTGTTGCAAGCCTCCATTCACATGGCACCATACTTCTCAACCTCTTAGAGCAAGAAATCTGGACAAAGCCATAAATCAAAGTGGGACAAAGGCACAAAAAATAGGGACATTTTTAAATATTGCTCTTACAAACCTAGAAGGCTGGCAGAACAACAGGTTTTGCATTAGCATAAATTTTCTGAAGGGCATGAAGTCTGAAACTCAAATGTCTGTCATTATTTTCTAACTTCAATCTTTAATGATTTACCACTTATTTACTAGAAAACCACAAATTTATGAAAAATGGACCAAAAATATGAGGCAAAAATCTGGACATTCTGCAGAGATATGTACAGTTGAGAGGTATGCATGGAACAAAGCCTGTTTTATTGACAATAGTTAAATGATGATTCCACAGGTCATGATAACTCTTATTTTAGACTGTTCAGAAAACATCTTGGGATGTTATTGGGGCCCAGTGAGGCTATGTTCTTGTTTAGTGAATAAAGCCAGTACATACTCCGTAGTTATATTTGGAGGGCATATGTTGGAAGATATTTTTGGAGGGATGGCTGGGAGTCAGATATGGGCAAAGGTGGAACTGAATTTGTCAGCTAAGAGGTTTGCTGTATCACCAGGCTTGGTTAATGTGACACCATTAACCAAAATTTCAGCACATTGCTGTGTGCTGCCTTTGAGGTTTCTGACATAGGTATAGAAGCCCTTATGCTTATCTTTCACCTGGGAGACTATCTTAACTTCAAAATTGGATTTGCTTGACCTAATTAGCCCTCTTAATTGCCTATTTAGTTTCATGCAAGATTTTTTTATTACTATGGGATTACCTTTCCTGATATTTGCCATAATTTTATTTCCTTTTGTTGTGTTTCATGTTTAATTTGGATGCCACCAGGACAGTTTGTTTCCACGGCTAGTCCTGGACTTACTTCTGGTAGGTAAAGAAGCCTCTATGCAGCCATTGACATAGTCGCACACAGTTTATGACAACAGCTCAGCATAGGCTGCAATGGTCTCAGGGTATGGAGGACTGTTGAATTTTGACAAACCATCACTTAATAAAAGGTACCCAGGGCACCACTCCATGCTGCTGTATTCTTTATATCATAGGCACAGTGTGCCTATGCTCAAAAAGAAAATATGAGATTCTTATTTTTATTAAAGGGTTTTTATACTTTGCAGTTCACCACTTAATGGATTTTTATTCCATGGGCACCGAAAGCCTGTACAAAAGGTTCTGAGGTTTCAAGTTTACTTTATTTTTTTCTCCTACGTGCACACATTCATGAGCTCTGTGAAAAATGAGCACTGTGGCTTTGTTCCACTGTAAGCTAGTTCTCTGGATGCCTGCATTGTTCAAAAAATGGGAGTCACCTAGTACAGCTCTAAGTAACTATCTCCCTGCATGTAGAAAGTTCTGCCATCATCAGGAAGAAGAATGGAGAGTGGTCACACTAATCATGAATATGGACCTCTTACAAGCAGGCACTGTAAACCTTTTCGCTGTACAAAAGAAGATTGGTCTTTCATAATGTATTTATGGAGATCCGAGCCATGTAAAAGTGGATACAACACATTATGTTTCATGTGATACAAGTATTAATAAGGACAAGTCAAACTGAAAAAAGTTCTGTAATAAAGCTTTCAGAATTGGCTCCAAGAAATATGAGCCCCTCAAAGGCAGATACAGCCTGTCATATTACATGTGCGACAGAACACATTAATAAAGTCTAGTCATAGCCTCAGAAAAGCTGGCATTTTCAAATGATCAATTTGAAAACCACTCTATTAGATGGACCTGATGAAGCTCAGGCAAAAATGTCTTCTTAAATTTAGTTCTGTAGTTTTTGCTCATTGTCTGTTGTCATGTTTTGCTTGCTAAAAATAAAAATAAAAACATTTTAACTTAGAATGAAGTCCCACAGGCTGCTGAGCTGGTAAACCCTCATCTGTCTTTAAGAAATATTCAAATAAGGGACTAACCTTAAAGCTTTGGGATTGGCTTCTTATGTTTACATTTCCCAAATTTTCCTCCAAAGAGGTTACCTTGAGCTTCCCACCATTGTCTGCAACCGTCTTTAAATAATTCACCTGTTGAATGTAATATATTAGCACAAGAACGCGAATCCAACAAACTGAATAAACTACTTGAAATTTAACAATGCATCTTTAATCCTCCCACAGGAAGGGTATCAGACAGATAGTCTCCTACATCTGCTAGCTGAAGTAATTTTATCTCTTCTAATCCTTTGTACTCTGTTTCCTATTAATCCTGTCACCTCAGGGGATACCAGACTTGACTCAAACCTTCTGGATTACCATTGTTTTCCATTCACCGTAGGCTACATATTCTTGCGATAAACTAGGGTAAGCAAGGCAGGTAGACTGATGTAAAGGCTCTCATTCCTTTGGTCTACCTGCCACGATGGTGGCCATTTGCTGCTCGCAGGTGAAGGATGGCAGTTGCTCCCATTTTTGCTTCTCTGCAATGAATCCAGCTCCCCACTCATTTTTCATAGCCAAATATTATATATATATATATATATATATATATATATATGTAGAGAGAGAGAGAGAGAGAGATATCTAAGTGTGTGCGTGTGTTTGTCTGTGTGTGTGTGTTTCTGTATGTATATATATATATATATATATATATATATATATATATAGAGAGAGAGAGAGATATCTAAGTGTGTGCGTGTGTGTTTGTGTGTGTTTGTGTATGTGTATATATATATATATATATATATATATATATATATATATATATATAGAGAGAGAGAGAGAGAGAGAAACAGATATCTAAGTGTGTGCGTGTGTGCATGTGTTTGTGTATGTATATAGATATATATATATATATATATGTATATATATATATAGAGAGAGAGAGAGACAGATATCTAAGTGTGTGCGTTTGTGTATGTTTGTGTGTGTGTATATATATATATATATATATATATATATATATATATATATATAGAGAGAGAGAGAGAGAGGAAGATATCCAAGTGTGTGCATGTATGTGTGTTTGTGTATGTGTGTGTGTATATATATATATATATATATATATATATATATATATATTGCTCTTGTTTTGCTTCTCTGCAATGAATCCAGTTTCCCACCTATTTTTGATAGCCAAATATTTTATTTATATATATATATATATATATATATATATATATATATATATATATAAATATATATATACACACACACACACACAGTGGATATAAGTGTACACACCCCTCTTAAAATGCCAGGTTTTTGTGATATAAAAAATGAGACCACAATAAATCATTTCAAAACTTTTCCCACCTTTAATGCGACCTATAACCTGTACACTTCAATTGAAAAACAAATCTGTTAGGGGAAAAAAATATAAAAAATAAAGAATGTACAGTAAGCTGGTTGTATAAGTGTGCACACCTTTAAACTAATTGTTGAAGCACCTTTTGAATTAATTACAGCATTCAGTCTACTTGGGTATACACTTGCCATCAATTAAAGAGACTCTGATTAACTCCAAATAAAGTGCAGCTGTCCTAGTAGGGTTTTCCTGACATTTACTCAGTTGCCTGCTACAACAAAAGCTATGGCTCACAGAAAGCTAACAAAGCATCAAAGGGATCTTATTGTTGAAAGGTATCAGTCATGAGAAGGTGCAAATAATTTCCACAGCATTGGCTACTCCATGGAACACACTGAAGACAGTCATCGAAAAGTGTAGAAAATATGAGGCAACAGTGACGATGCAAAGAACTGGACGTCCTCCAAAACTGATGAAAAGACAAGATGAAAACTGGTCAGGGAGGCTGCCAAGAGACCTACAGCAACACTGAAGGAGCTGCAGGAATTTCTGGCAAGTGCTGGTTATGTACTACATGTGACAACAATCTCCCATATTCTCCACATGTCTGGATTATGGGGTAGGTTGCAAAACAGAAGCCTTTTCTTTAACAAAAAAAAAATCCAGGCCCAGGTAAAATTTGGAAAACAATATATCAAGTCTCCCAAAAGCATGTGGGAAAATGTGTTATGGTCTGATGAGACCAAGGCTGAACATTTTGGCCACAATCCCAAAATGTACATTTGGCGCAAAAACAACACTTGACGTCACCAAAAAATCACCATCCCCACAGTGAAGCCAGTATCATGCTTTGGTGTTGCTTTTCTTCAGTTGTAACTGGGGCTTTAGTCAAGGTGGAGGGAATTATGAACAGTTCCAAATACCAGTCACATTTGGCCCAAAACCTTCAGGCATCTGCTAGAAAGCTGAAGATGAAGAGGAATTTCACCTTTCAATATGACAATGACCCTAAGCATACATTCAAATCAACAAAATAATGGCTTCACCAGAAGAAAATTAAAGTTTTGGAATGGCCCAGCCAGAGCCCAGACCTAAATCCAAAAGAAAATCTGCGGGGTGACTTAATGAGGGCTATGCACAAGAGATGCCCTCACAATCTGACAGATTTGGAGCACTTTTGCAAAGAAGAGTAGGCAAATATTAAGTCAACATGTGCCATGCCGATAGACTCCTTCCCAAGAAGACTGAATGCTGTAATTAAATCAAAAGGTGTTTCAACAAAGTATTAGTTTAAGGGTGTGCACACTTATACAACCAGCTTATTGTATGTTTTTTATTTTTTATATTTTTTCCCCTAACAGATTTGTTTGGTTTTCAATTGAATTGTACAGGTTATAGGTCACATTAAAGGTGGGAAAAGTGTTGAAATGATTTATTATGGTGTCATTTTTTTATATCACAAAAACCTGACATTTTAACAGGGGTGTGTACACTTTTTATGTCTGCTGTATACACACACACACACCTGTGCATATGTATATACACGGGTTCCGTTCAGAAGCTCAAAATACTGAAATTGCGAATTTCGAGCCCAAGAAGCCAAATCCACATAATAACGAAAGTTTAGAAGCGCAAAATTCAAAACCTTGAATACCGGAGGTTTTGAATTTTGCGCTTCTAAAGTTCCACTATGGTTATGTATTCAGGTAAGTGTGTGTGTTAAGGGGTTTGGGTAGGGGCTGTCGTGTGTGTCAGTGTGTTTTGTTGCTGTGATGTGTGTGTGCGAAGAGAAAATAGCTTGTGTGGTGGTGTTTTGTGTATGTTTGTATGTAGTGCGACCTCGGAGTGAGAATATTTAAGTTGGGGGGGTGCAGCATGTAGTAGAGTGATTGTGTGTGTTTGTGTGGTGGATGGTGTCTGTGTGTGTGTGTGTGTGTGTGTGTGTGTGTAGTAAAACTGTGAAATTCAGAACTTCCAGTATTCAAGATTTTGAATTTCGTGGTTTTTAGTTTTGTGGATTCCACTTCTTGGGCTTAAGATACTGAAGTTCGAGATTTCACTGTTTCGAGCTTCTGAAGTGAATCTATACACACACATATATAAATATATATATATATATATATATATATATATATATATATATATATATATTTTTTTTTTATTTGCAATTGGTTTACCAGGATAGTCCATTGGGCCAAGATGAACCCGTTTTCAATGGAGTCCTGGGGAGAAAAGCTCCAGAAACAAGGTTACATAGTTTTTGGATATGTATTACAATATTTACAAAATTACATAGTTAAGCATCATACTGGTGATGAACATTACAGATGGTACATACTATAAAAGCAATTCATATTATAGTATTTACAAAATTATATAGTAAGAGTATAACATTTAGGTGACATTACTGATGAAACTGACTAGAAAATGAAACATTTCAACAGAGATACTGAAAGCCATTTTGAGTTAGGTAGCTAGCTAAGGATACAAAGTAATACTTTAGGAGAGGCAGAAACAAGGAACCTGTTGGTAAGGAGGAGGAAGGAGGTAAAGGCAGTCTTGAATTCTTGTTGGTATGGAGGAGAAAAGAGGTAAAGGCAGTCTTGATTTATGAAGGATGGGTGCAAGAGCATTCCCACTGGGTTAGTAGATGAGAGTGAAGGGATTTTTTGAATGTAAAGTGGTTGAAGGTGGTATGAATAGCTGGAGGCAGGGAGTTCCAGAGACGTGCTAGACTATAGGATAGGAGATTTTTACCTGGGGGTCGTATTGGATTTTTACCTGGGGGTCGTATTGGTTTGTATAATTCAATTAGGTTTTGGTTATTAGTTCTGAGTACTCTGTTTGGGATGTGTATTTTAAAGGCAGAGGAAAGAGATGGACAAAGGAAGGGTTTGAAAATGAGCTTATGAGCAAGAGTAAGTTGAGAATAGATGAGATGGTTGGGTAGTTCTAGCCATTCTAGTTTGTGGAGAGAAGAACAATGGTGAGTAGATGCTTTATGACTAGTAGCGAATTTGGCTATTTTATTGTAGCATGAGGAAAGTTGTGTTTTGAGGGAAGATTGTAGGTTAGTCAGGAGTGGGGCTCCATAAAGAAGAGAGGGAATCAGGAATGTGGAAGAGAGAGTGATTTTAGTAGAGGGTGTAAGGAAACGATTTTGTCGGTAGAGCATGCCTAGTTTTTTTGATGTTAAGTTGTATGTGGGAGTTGAATTTAAGCTGACTATCAATTTGAACCCCAAGTAAGTTAGCCTCTGGCACCAATTCCAAGGATGTGTTGTTGTTACTAGTGATTAAAAAAGAGTTTGGATTGATAGAGACGTGTTTAGAGGGAGAAAATACCATTAATTTGGTTTTAGAGGCATTTAGTGCTAGGTGGTTTTTTTTCATCCATTGTTCAGTGGTTGAGAATGCGTCTTGTGTAAGCTTTTGGAGTACAGGGATGGATGTGGCAGAGCAGATAATAGTTGAATCATCTGCATATTGAATAATATTAGAGAATGGGATAGAATTATGGAAGTAATTTATGAAGATGTTGAATAGAAGAGGACCCAATATGGTACCTTGGGGGACCCCAGTTGGGGTGTTAAGGAATGAGGAGGTGGCTTTTTTCCATTTAACTGCTTGAGATCTATTAGATAAGTAACTAAAGAACCAGTTCAATGAGGAAGGAGATAAGTTAAGTTGGGAGAGTTTATTTAGGAGTAGTTTATGAGAGATAGTGTCAAAGGCCTTTGAGAGGTCCAGTAGCAGGGTAGAAACAATGTGTCCAGAGTCCCGGGCCTTATTTATAGTTTCTAAGAAGGAGAGGAGGGCTGTCATAGTACTATGGCTGGGTCTGAAGCCATGCTGAGTTGGAGTCAGCAGGTGATTGTCTAAGAGGTAAGGTAGGAGCTGAAAATGGATACATTTTTCTAGGAGTTTAGAGATGGGGGACAGAATAGCTATGGGACGGAAGTTTGTAGTATTGTTATTATTGCCACCTTTATGCAAAGGTATGATAAAGGCCTTTTTCCAAATCTGGGGTACTATGCTTTCTTGGATAGAGCGGTTGATTAGAATACTAATAGGGTAGGCAATGGCTTCTGCAGCTATGCTAAGGAAGTATGAAGGAATATTGTCTGGGGCACTTGAGCATGGCTTTAGTTTCTGGAGGAGTTTTTTATGGTAGATGTGGGAATAGGTTTTAGTGAGAAAGGTGGAGAAAGGGGGGGTAGGGTGTTTGAGGTTGGTATTGGAGAGGAAGTAAGAGTGGTGATGGGAGTGGAGGGAAAGGTAGAGGAGGATGAGGGTGGAGTCGAGGATGTGGTGGTATCAGAAAATGAGGAGGTTAGTTTGGAAATAGAATTAATGAAAAAATAGTTGAATTGTGTAGCCAAGTCCATGTCAGAAGCATTGGGGTCTGGGCTGGGGTTGGCTATTTTGCCAGGATTGATAAGGGAAGAGATTCCTTTCCAGAATTTTTGAGGATTTGTTTTATTAGTGTTTTGGAGTATGGAAAAGTAGTTTTGCCGATCGGTGATAATAAGCCTTTTTACTTTGTTTCTAAGTGTTTTGAATTCATTATGGGTGAGTGGAGATTTATTTTTCTGATAAAGTGCCCAGGTCTTGTCTTTATGTCGCATGGCTGTTAGTGTGTCTTTGGTTAACCAGGGGGTAGTTTTTAGTTTTATTCTTTTAGTCCTTATAGGAGCATGGTAGTCTAGAAGGTTTAGGAAGGTTGTGTTGAAGTGGGCCACGGCATTGTCTAGAGGTAAAGTTTTTAGAATGTTCCAGTCAACTACTTTTAGAGAGTCAGAGAAAGCTATTGGGTTGAAGTTTTTATGGTTGCGGGTAGTAATATAATTATGTGTTCTCTGTAAAGGTGATGGTAGTCGATATGTGAAGATAGGTAGGTGGTCACTAAGGGAGTCTGGAAGTGTACCACTATCAGAGAAATAATGAGGGTGAGAGACTAGAATCCAGTCTAGAATGCTACCCTTGGAAAGAGCTTTTGAGGGGCGGGTAATGTTGTTAATTAGTTGTGAGAAGTTATAAAGGTTGATATTAAGTGGGTTTGTGGAAGAATGAATGGGTGACCAATTGATATTGGTGTTACCCAAAATTATGATTTCATTGCTAATGTTGGTGGAGAGCCAGGATAGGATATTCTCGAGTGTGGTAATATTATCTCCAGGGGGACTGTAAAGGGAGGCTATACATATGTGCTTGTATTTATTGACTTGACGTAGTGATAGGAGTAGTTCAGCATTATTGAAACTGGGAATGGGTTTGTTATAAGGGGTGACTGACAAGGAGGATGAGTATAGTAGAGCAACCCCGCCTCTTTTTTTTTTGGATCTATCTTTTTTGATGATTGAGTAGTTTGGTGGTGTAATTTCATGATCCTTTATGCAGGGTTTTAACCAAGTTTCAGAGATAGATAGGATATCAGGTTTATTATGTGTAAGCCAAGCATGAAGGTTTGGTACTTTGTTGACTATGCTTTGGGAGTTTAGAGAGGTGAATAGTATAGACTTATCTGTGTTGGTAGAGGCGGAGGGGCCTGGGTTGGGGTGGATATCTCCTGATAATAGAGTGGTTATTAGATATAGGGTTAGGTTGGAGAGGTATCTGGACTGCTTAAAGTTTAGGTTGGGCTTTATTATGTAGGTAAAGGGTTTGTTAGCTACTATGGTGGTATGATTAATTTGAGTGTTGATAAGTTTATAAGTAAAGAGTAGATGGCTTTGTATAGGGTAAAGATGGGGAGATATTGTGGTGTGTGGTTTTAAAGGAGGTGAGTTGAGATGTATTGTTATGTGAAAGGCCTGTGAGTGGTTAATGTATTTGGGCTGGGTGAGGTAGTAAATGTAGACTGTATTGAGGAGAAGTAGTAGTAGAGTGGAGGAGGATATGGGTTTTGGGAACATTTTAAAGTTGGATCTGAAAAGCAAAGAAATGAAGATGATAGTAAAGAGTTGCTAAGTTGTTGCAAGTAGACTTAGGAGGGTTCTGCCTACTAGAAGTAGGTATGTCTCTGAGTAATTGTGGGAGGAAAGTATAGAGTAAGGTTTATATGGGTGGAGTTAGGTAGAGGGTGTAGGCTTGAGTAGAGGAGACTAATTAGTGAGGTAGGGTCTTCTAGGTGGATGAGTGATGGTTAGAATGGGCGGGGAAGGGAGTGGATATACAGAGAGTTGGGAGTGCAATTGGATAAGTGATATAGTAGTTGTGGTTGTGGAGGTATAAATGTAGAGGTAGCGGGGGCGGGTGGGAATTGGTGGCAGGATAGGGGAGCGGAGTGAGCCCGTAAGGCGAACGGAGCGGGAAGAGCCAAGGAAGACAGAATGAGGGTGAGAATCTATCAGTAAACTGTTGAATGGAGAAGGTGAGTACAAGGGACCGGAGATTTAGTGGGAAGGAATTGGCAATGACTGTTAGAAGAGGGAGAGAGAAAAAGAAAGATAGAGGAGTTAAAACATGTATGAGATACTGGAGAGTAAAGTAAAAGATATAGGAAGTCAGGAATAGTGGGGAGAGTGTGCCACCTAGTGGACAAATGCTGAAATGCACTTGTGGTTTCACCAGGGAAGATCCCAAGGCTGGGTTGTGTTATAGGGAGAGAGTCTGGTAAAGCAAAAAGTGGCCTAGAGGAGGGCTAGTATTGGAGGTACAGGGTTAATTAGCGTTTGGCTGCTGGGTTTCCTGGCAAGGGAGCATATTGAATACCTAGCAGGGCTTTAGGATTCTTTAATAATACAAGAATTAGCAGCTGTTGTACATACTTTCTAAGTTCTTCTATGAGGAGCTTAGTCCTATTCCCATGCGGGGTTGAGGCAATATAGTTTGTTATGTTTTAGGTTAGATGTAGGCATCCAAGCCAGGCGCAGTCGGAGTATTGCAGGGTAGGAAAGTTTCTAAGTTCTTCTATGAGGAGCTTAGTCCTATTCCCATGCAGGGTTGAGGCAATATAGTTTGTTATGTTTTAGGTTAGATGTAGGCATCCAAGCCAGGCGCAATCAGAGTATTGCAGGGTAGGAAAGCTTACTATGGTTGCAGATGCTAATACCAAGAGACGCAGCAGCCGAGGGCGGAATTATTTATATTGTATTATTATGTTAATATATGTTAATATTATATTAACTATATATATAAATCTACATACGTGAATATATATATATATATATATATATATATATATATATATATATATATATATATATATATATATGTGTGTTTTGTGTGTGTGTGTGTGTGTGCATATACATATATATTTTAAAACAAGTTATATGTAATCATAGCAGCTCACATTAATCTTATTAGACCAAAAGTTAAATTTGGAACCTACCTATAGTCTTCTTTTAGAAAATGTCAGAAAAATAGAAATAGAGAACTTCAAAAGGAAATTTACAGAAGTGGACAATGGTGTAGAGATGTTGGCCTAAAGCCTGTCTAAGCTGGGGTGATTTGTGCCAATTCACAGATGGCATTCTGCTTTTAGTTTATAAGGTAATTTAACTATTTAAATTTGTTTACAAGGGTAAAGTATTGATCAGTTGTGAGACTTCTGACCAATTTCAGTTTTAGCTTGAGGTCAAAAGCTGACCAAACATACCAAATTGCCAGGAGTGCAATAACACGTAAGTGACAATACAACAGTACCATTGTAGGGTAATGGCTTGTATACACAGTAATTCCAATGTATTAATTTAAAATATGTACTCATGTTTCAAAACATTTCAGACATTAGAGTAAAATACATTTGAGATGTGAAAAGGAACAAGAGATCCTAGTAGTTAAATTAGAGTGGAGCAGATTTAAAGTACACTTGAATGATGGGAACCGAGTTCTACTTGATTAATGTAACCCTTTCTTAAGGAAGCATTTTGGCATAAGAAAGAGGGAACAATGGTGGAAAACACTGAACAAGTGAATTTGCAAGATCATTTTGTAAAAATGATATCTGCAGAAACTGACTTTCATAATGCTTTTCTGAGAAATGGTATAGTTGTTATTAAACTTAGAAAGTGGAGTAATATTATTTATTTTAAGCAGACAATCGACAAATACTTGGTGAAGTCGGTTATAGTAGTCAAGCTATATGGATGTATTCCTCACTCTACACACAGTAACGTATTGTACTAATTTTATGTTTCTTTATTATTATTGTGATTGGTTAAAAGACATTTAAATGCAGTTGAATTTGAATTTGAGACAAATCTGCACAAATGAGATGTTACATGCAAAGGAAACATCGGATGGGTGTGTGTTTCACTGGGCTTAATGGCATTAGTATGTTTTGTGGAAATCCAGCAGCTTAAAGAACAAGTAAAACATTTCAATACCTCAGAGATGCTACTCTAGATTTGTTTTGTCTAGAAACTTTTATTTTCTGACTTAAAATGCATGTGCCACTACTTCAGCAAGACTGATAATCCCAAATTGTAATGTTTAGGCACTCTTAAGATCTTCCTGGGCAACCTTCCACCACTATGGTTCCTCTGTACTTTACTTTACTTTAAAACTCACTTCAGTATTTCACACAAAGTATGCACATTAGTTACTCCATCCTAAAGGGGTGTTGATGAGGGATTATATAACCATTGCCAGTTTGAGAAATGGACATACTCCTTCCTTTACTGAGATTCTTTTCCATATACTTCTTCCTGTGACATCAATTTTCTAGGATTTGGTCATATTTAATATAAAATGTTCATTATAAGTGAGCCCACTGCTGATCATCAAACAGGTTGGAGGGGACAGATCAACAAAGATGCTGTGTGCAGTCAATTTGGCCTTACAGGCAGACTCTGAGCAAGATCTCCAGCAAAGTATAGAGCAGTGAAATGCAAAACTGAAGGCACATGGGATGAAACTAAACACAGATAAGACAGTGGTAATGGCAGCAAACTGGGGAAATCAGGAGAAACTGATAATTTAGGTAGAATGGAAGATAATGGAACAGGTAAATAGCTTCTGGGAGGGGTGGTTGAGGAGAAGAGAAGTGTGAATGAAGAGGTCAAAGCTAGAATCAGAGGGGCTACAGTCAACTGGCATAGAGTGTCAGGTGTAGTCTATGACAGAAGAATGCCAACGAAGCTGAAAAGTAAGATTTACAAAACAGTGGTGTGAACAGTACTACTGTATGGTACAGAAACATGGGCAGTAAAGGCAGAACAGATGTAGAAGCTCGAGGTGAGGGAAATTAAGTGACTGAGAAGGGTGGTAGGATGCACTCTGTGGGACAGATGAAGAAATGAGGATATAAGAGCAGAAGCCAAAGTAGCTTAAATTGCACAAAATATCAGAGAGATCAGATTATGGTTGTTTGGACATGGTGTGTAAAAAAGCAGAAGACAATCTGGTGAAGAAGATTTGGGACAGACAGGAAGAAGGTAAGAGGAAACAAAGATGTCCAGCAAAGAGGTGGATGGATTGTGTGAAAGAAGATCTGTGACAGTCAGGCATGAGTGTCAAAGAAGGCAGGAGTGTGGCATTGAATCGAGAGAGATGGTGACAGTTAACATGATTCCCTGACCCCATGAATAAAAAAATGGGAAAAAGGGGGCTGATGATGATGATAAATAATATCCTGTTTGCAGACCCCCCCCCAGAGCCCCATCCATCTAGTAAGCCTTCCTTTGAACCACCATCAGTCCTCTAATTATAAGATTATGTCTTGTCATGGTTTCCCACAATAAAGAGAATATTATAACAGCTGTGATGCTAGGTTTCTGTTGAACATATAAAAGAGTTAAACTTTCAGCTTCAGTGGTAAGTTATAAACAGATTTCTGAGCTTGGCCTTCACCTGTACTTGGGCTCCCTTTTTCTGATTCCAGCTTTGCAAGTTACATTAACATTATTCCAATTGCACAGGTTATATTATAGCTACCCAAGTCAAGCTGCAGGGTGTTTTCACAAACAGTTTCTGCAATTGCACAGTGCTGATGTATTCCAAAGACCTACATGACTAATAAAATGAAATGTGTGTAATGGATCAAGTGTATACCTGGTGAATATAGATATGCATTTGGTTTGCAAATATGGAAGCACAGCCTTGTCCACCATTCAGTTATTAACTACCAACAGATCACATAAGCCAGATGATCATGATGTGGCTGTGTTGTCAGTGTCATACTAGGCAGACACTGGTCATGATGTGGCTGTGTTGTCAGTGTCCTACTAGGCAGACACTGGTCATGATGTGGCTGTGTTGTCAATGTCATACTAGGCAGACACTGGTTGAGTAACAATATACCACTACATGACATATCAATGCACATAATGTTTAACTTACTGATGGATTGCAAAAACACATCCTAATAAGGATTCCATTGCAGACAATCCTAATCATTCAACTCTTTACTGCTCCACTTCCATCACTGTTACATCAGTAAGCTCTTACCAGTGGGACGCCCCTTTCGGTACCAGATACCATTATCTACATATTACTAGAATTACCCCAATACTTCCACAATGGCAGTGGATAATAAAACAGTTATGAATCTCTCACTGCACAGACAGCAGAGTAAGGCACAGATTCAGTGTGCTGCTGTAAAAAAATACTATGGTATAGATGCGGAATTAAATGCAGGTATAGCCTGGCAGGTAGTTCATAACAGGAGGAATAAGTGTTTTAAGCAAAGTTTCTACATCTAGGAGTGCTGTAGGATCCCCAGGGTAATGATCAGTGACTATTACTACACCTGGATTATGTCACAAACTGTAACTCCTTTGATCTGATTGATATTGTCTGCCATTCAGTTTCAAGACTAATGCAGTTACAACATGATGGACAGTGGCATAATGTTCTGCAGTTGGCTGGACAGCTGTGTGCTCATAGGTCACTAATACAGTTCCTCATTGTATACCCCTTGTTAGGGTTAATATCAGATGTAGGTCACTCTGTTCATCTACTCCCCAGAAGGTAACTGCAGAATTCCCCTGGCTCAAAGTGTGAAGGTACACAGTGTGTCTGTATGACAGGATAGCATAACATGTTAACCTTATTGTGCACACAGGTATGTAGTGGGCACAGGGTAGTAAGGGCACCTGTCTTGTGCATTGTCAGATGAATACTCTATGTGCACTATTCCACTCAAATGGAGACCTATGGCACTCCATGCAGCTTTACCTTGATTCATGTTTATGGATTGTGCTAATATGTTTAGCATGTATCTCACATAATTCACATACTATCTAAGGGATTAAACAGGATGCTTATGAGTGAGCACATTTCTGTAGCTAGTTCAGTACTCATACAGACACACAACTGTTTAGAAGCAATTGTCAGCATTTCTTTAAAAGACATTGTATTATTTGCTTCATTCATCCCCAACATTCATGATGCATACGATTGTTTATACTCCTTTAAATCAGTATTTTCTCTGTGTTTGTAATTATTTCATTTTTACAATGCACATACCTTTGCGTATTCTTTTAACCATGCGCAAATCATTAAGCATTGGATATTTTATCACCAACAATAAAATATCCATTCCTACTTTAGTTGTTCTAAACTGCAAATGTAAACCCTTCTCACAGACCCTAATATTTGCTGGATTCAGAGAAACGTTTAAATTCTTATTGCTGCTATACACTTAAAGAACATTCATTGCTTTTACTGCCAGAGATTCTTGTGAGTTTTTTTTTTCTTTACAGTTGCACTATTAATGGCCTTGTTTCCTTCACATCCACTATTACTTATAAATTGATTTATTTCCATTATCACACCTACTCTAGCTGTTCTTAAAACAATAGCTAGCATTCTTTTAAAACACAGGGTTACTTCTTTTGTTCATTATACATTGAATTCATATTCTTTAAGCCCTTATGCTTTCCAGCCAGCATTTCTACCTTTCTAATTTATAGGTTACATTAATGTCACTTTACATATTGTTTCATTCTTCTGAAAAATCACTGCATTTTCCATTGGTTATATTTTGAATCCACATTTGGTAATGCTTTTTTTCCTGTATTGTTTCCTCTGTGTTGATAACTATTTCACATTATTATCACATCTACATCTTAGAATTTTCCTTTAAATCATGCAAAGCCATTATGCAATGGGCTTTAGACTGCCAACTCATAAAAAATCTCATTTCTTTTGCATTCTGCTTTTGTGCATTTTACATGTAGTCCTTTAATATTAGATCTCAAATAATTATTGAGTTTGCAAATATGCTTAGGCTTTCATAACAGGCACAGCTCAAAAAGGGTAAGGGGGGACAGTAGGGATGGAGAGGAGGCTGAATGTTGATTGCACTTAAAACAGCAGACTTCCTAGGCATATTGTCTCCTCCTTTTAAGCCAATGCACTAAAAAAATATTAAAAACACAAAAGTAATGTAAATTTATTCAGCTGGGTAATGTCCTTGCTTCCCTAGGAGGGAACATTATATACATTTCAGTCTGCTTATCCTCTTGTTTTATCTTTAACACACGTGTATGTCATCCTTTGATGGTACAGCTTTCCAAAGAATTGAGCATGATGGTTATTTGTACATTTTGCAGTATAATTTACAATTCCCGCATTGCTTCGACATGTTATCTAGAGCAACTGTAAGTTGCATTATGCTTCCTGTACTGCTCTTCACTACAAATATATTCTAGATACATGACCAATTTTAGTTATGCAGAACTTGTAATACAAAGATGTTTGCTTTTCTTTTTTAAGTTGCATTAATTTATACTTTTTTAGCACTATCTTTATTGACTCCATGCCTGCATATACAGCAACAGGAATCTGCTATATTGACCTCGAATACCAAGTTAACGTGAATGACATACCTTAAAACAAGAATATATATATCTATATATAATTATTTAATCTTACATCAACATTCAGGTTTACTCAGAAGGAAAACAGTATCCACAATACAATGAAAATGTGAACATTGACACAAAACTACACATGCACTGACAAATAACCCCAGAGTCTGCAAAAAGTAAAAATAAAACAAAAAAACTAAAAATTAATGTTTTTTATAGGGGGTCAAGACCCCATGCTCCCCCCACCCCATGCTAATTAGATATATGAAGTTTGAGGTCACACAAAATTGAGGAAAGTCAACCCCGAGAATTGTGCGAGCTTGCACACCTGTTGACCATCTGTTTAGTCGACCAAAAGCAGACAGCAAAACAGGTGTTAACCAAACCTAACAATCCGCAACTGTATCTATCTATATCTATCTATCTATAGATGTGTATGTATATATATATATATTTATGTAAATCTATATCTATATCTAATACACACACACACACACACACACACATATATATATATATATATATACACACACACTCATATTTATATGTACATATATAGATGTCTGCAGCTAATTATCCATTGCTACTCTTTTTGCAATGGCTAGAGAGTACTACTAACTTACAAATTATACAATAAAACATAAGTATTATTCTTAAGACCAAGAATAGAAATGCAGTGACCATGAACATCTAGGCTTGCTTTCTGAGGTTTATTATCAACTAAAGAGTCAATTTCACTCTGCCATCGTAGGATCCTTAAAACTAATTCCATCTTGTATAATTCCTGTGTAATCTTTTCCACTTCTAGGTCCAGAGAAACATTCCTTCTCCAGCCCAAGTTTTTACCTTTCTCCTCACTAACATTAATTTTTAGAATAACTGCTCTTGTCTGAAATCCAAATTTAGTAAGTGAATGTGTAAATCTTACAGGTTTTCTCCTTCTGTACTGAAGGTGTCTCCCTCATAGCTATCCACCAGTGTGTCCATACAGGACTGTCTTTGCAGGGGTAGTGCCAGTCTCTGGTTAGCTAACCTGATAGTGTTCCGAATATGGAGAAGCTCCAAGCAGCTTCACAAAATCCAGGCAGGACATTATGTAATCCTCTAATAGTAGGTTATACTAAAACTGTAAAATCAGAAAATGGGTTCATTGTTTATGTAACCTATTGGCATGAATATGTCTGAATCTGACAGTGAGATTATATCAGGGAGCCTTTCCTGAGGGTTAATTTCCCCAGGCCATTTTATTGTCTTGTTAAGTTTCTCTCCAATAAACCCTTGGTAAAACTTCTGTTCAGTCTTCCTGTTCTTTATAACTAGTGAAGACACCTCCCCCCACTCACACATACGCAATTACCCAAGCAAAAGAATATGGCAAATAACATCAGCCTTACAATCCAACAGAGTATATAAAATTTTAGGTCAGGCAGCTATACTGTAGTACTACAGACGAGGGAAGCTATCCCCCCGAACAGGAGGGCGGTATGAGGAGATCACACTGAAGATTACATCTATTGCCATCCCATAGAAAAATAGTCATAGTTTAACTCATTTTAGTAGCAAAATCATCTGAAGGACATTACAGGACCCCATGAGAGACACTGCTGACAAAAGTCAAAATATGCCAGGCCACCCCTTTACCCTCTGAATCATATCCCGCATAAAGACTTCAAAGCTTGAAGGCATGCTTTAGTCTTAAAAATTATGTCCACAAAAATATACTGTATAGTTTGACCAAATATCAGGCCCAATTGGAAGATTTGAATAGAATTTTGTAGGAAGGATTAAGTCTTACAGATTGCAGTGAATGCAACATTGTTCATTGACAAGCATCTGTTTTAGTTGAGTTTATTTATACACAGCCAATGAGCTAAATAAATTTAACTGTTCAGGGACTCTCTGAAAATCATATTCAGGAGAGAAAAGAGATAGTAGATCAATTGCCAACAAAGAGAATTTGAACTCATGTCTTTGAATAACATAGCCCTGGATTTTCAAGGATATAATTCAATTTAAAGGGCAAATAAAAGAGGGAGCACCCCTGTCTGGTTCCTCTGTGCAGAACCATGCAGAGCAAAAGCTACATGCCCAGTTTAATAAAAGCTGTCAGTTATTGTTATAATGCCCTAAGTATATTTTAAAGCCATTGGTGAAACCTAAATATCCTTTTTGTTGTAAACAGGAACTCCCAGGATACCCAATCAATGGCCTTTCCACACCACTGACCTCTACTTATCTTCTTATCTTTGAAGGCATCCTCAATTAATGTAGATGTTTTAATCAGAATGTCAAAAATGAAGCATTGTGGAACAAACCCAATTTGATCTTTATGGATAATGTCACATAAAGCAGGATGGTAGCTATCTGTTAAAATATTCATAAGCAACATTTTGTTGTGGTTTAGAACAGAGATTGTTCTATATCATGCAACCAATGTGGGGTCCTTGACAGGTCTAAAAACAGTGGATATGACCACCCATTTCTGGAAAAAGTGGGAATGGCCATTTAGACATATATATATATATATATATATATATATATATATATATATATATATATATATAGCCAAAATAACATTTAATATGAATTTCTCTTTAATATATCTAAAAATGCCAAGACTTTGATAAAAATGTTTTCTTCTTAATACCATTTATGTACACATGTATTGCATTACTAGATTAGGTAGACTGATAATGGCCTTTGCTGGAACATTGGCTAGACTGTGTAATGGCCTTTGCTGGAACATTGGCTAGACTGGGCAATGGCCTTTGCTGGAACATTGGCTAGACTGTATAATGGCCTTTGCTGGAACATTGGCTAGACTGTGTAATGGCCTTTGCTGGAACATTGGCTAGACTGTATAATGGCCTTTGCTGGAACATTGGCTAGACTGTGTAATGGCCTTTGCTGGAACATTGGCTAGACTGTGTAATGGCCTTTGCTGGAACACTGGCTAGACTGTGTAATGGCCTTTGCTGGAACACTGGCTAGACTGTGTAATGGCCTTTGGTAGAAACAGAACATTTCATTTTCCAGCCTCAATTTTAAATAATCATGGAGCACATATGAATGATGCTAAGTGTGCTTCAGTCTTTGTATCATACAGGATGACATATTTATTTATTTGCAAAAGCCCTTTTGCAGTTTGGGGGCAGGGGAGAAAATCTGTAAACAATGAGAATACTTTAAGAAAAACACTACAACAAAAACTGCCACACCATACCATAATGGACTGATACACAGAGTTCTAACAAAGTACCACAAAAAGAATAGAAAAAAACAGAGTAATCGTCTAATAGGTGTGCAGGTTCATACCAGTGTAATGACCACCATGGTCTTTACAAACCTAGCCATGCAAACTGACACAGTTTGTCCTAAGAGTTACTTGGATGTCTATATGGTGGGGTATGTTAGAAAGGAGGCAGATAAGGGTTATGTGTATGGGTGGGGTATATTAGTTGTGGATTAATTTACTTACTGTTGACTTCTGCCCATCAGAGACATGGGGGCAAGGCTGGGGGTGAATTTGCAATTTCCCATTCAATGTTCAAGGTTTCTTTTGAACAGGGTCAGGGATGAACTCTGCTTCATGCAGATGGGGAGTTTATTCCATAGCATGGGAATTCTTTGAGACACATATCGGTCCCTCCAGCAGGTTCTATTTATGTTGCAGACCAAGTTCAGGTCTTTGGATCTAGTGGTTCTGGTGGTGTTTGCCTTGTGGATGTCCAAGAGATCCATCAGAACTGGATTGGAGGATACACTATCTGATAGGCATAAATCACCTCTCAGTAACCTATAGGAGAAAGAGTACAGAGATAGGATCTTAAGGTGATCTGTGTAGGACAAGATATCCATACCCTAGATTCTCCCCGAGAGGAAGCTTTGACAGCATTCCAACTATTGCATGTGCCTGTCTAGGTGCATGCAAAGGGGGCATTGTAGTCAATAATGGGCCTGATAATTGCTGAGTAGAGTGTTACTGTTACTTCCTTGGATGTGCATTTTATACACTTGTTTGTGAGTTGGGCGACATAGAATGATTTTCTTATTATCTGGGCAACAAGTTGGTTGAATGCCAGATTACTGTCTACATATGTTCTCAGATCCCTAACTATCTGGTCAAGTCATAGGGGTGTTTTATCAATAAAGTAATTAGCATTCCTAAACACTTTCCTAAGTGGCACTATAATGCATTTGTTAGCACTGAGTTTTAATCTATGACTTTTGCACCAGTCACTTGTTTGTTTTAGGCCCTCTTGTAGAATGTTGCTGTTGTGAAGGGAATCTATGATAGCTCCCAATTCACAGTCATCTGCAAACTTGGTGAGCCAGAGGCCATTGACATTAGCTTTGACTTCCAAGAAGTCGATGCCAAAAAGGAACGGGTCCAAAACAGAGCCCTGAGAAACTACAATGACGACTGATCTCTTGGTCGAGGTAGTCTCACAGATCTTGACTTTTTTGATCCTGTGAGCCAGCTGGCAGGCCAGCAAGCTATGTAGGGATTTATGCCTTTTTCTGAGACTTCATCAACAATACCTATGTGGGATATTATATTGAATGCCTTGGGCAGGTCAAGGTGTGTGATATGCATCAGTTCCTCCTTATCCATAGCCATGCTGACCCTCTCGGTGAAGTCTGCCAAGTTAAGTAGGCAAGACCTTCCCTTAACCAGGGCAAACTGGATGGGTCCAGTGTATGTACATTGCCAATGCCCTTGTTGATCAAATCTGTGGCTAATACACAGAATTATAAGGAAACATGATAATATAAAGATCGTTCTCATTGATTTCAATTTATCCAACATTAAAATGTGTAACTTATTTATGAATATATCTAATAGAAAGGAGCCAAAAAGTGAGCTTTCAGAGACATGTACTGGTATGGGAAGAAAAGGCTGAGAAGGGGTGTTGCCATTTTATTGTTTTCTGTTGCCAAGGTATCTATTAAACCATGATGGCATGCAGTGGGAGATGCCTATGGTGGAGTGTTCAGTTAGTAGTTTATGATGAGAGACGGTGTCAAATACTTTGGATAAGTAAAGGAACATGGATGAGACCAAGCGACCTGCATTTCTCTGATGCCTGATTGTACTGGTGAAATGTAGAAGAGCAGTTGTTGTGTTGTAGTTTGGATAAAAGCTGCATTGGGTCTTCGAGTGGAGGTTGTTGGCAATGAGGTACCCAAGCTGCTGTGCAAGAATTAATTTCTTTAGGAATTTGAATAAGAGAGAGAGTATTTTGATAGATCTATAGTTAGAACATTCCTGTTGAATTTCCACTTTTGTGAAGAGGTATGACATAAGATTTTTTTTCCAGAGGATTTGGGACATGGCTGCCCGTAATGGAACAAGTTATTAAGTATGATGACTAGGTAAACCACTGTGTGTTTTGCCATTTTGATGGATTCACCTGGAAGGTTTCAACAGTTTGACTTGTAGGTTTTAGCTTATGGAGATAATCTTAGTTGTTCATATAGGATCTGGGTTTAAGGAGAAAGATGTTGTGAGATCATTTAGCTGAGTAGGTAGTGGGGCTTCATCTTTGACAAGGGATGAAACTGGTCGGTTGAAGTGGTTGTTGAACTTGGAGGCAACGTAATTGGTGTTATTATATTAGAGTTGTTTCACTAGGGTGAAGAAGAGTTTTCAGTGATGCCCATAAGAGCTTTTTATGTTAATGTTGATATTTTCCCAGAGTTTAGTATAGATTTTTTTGTCTGTTTTAATGCTGGATTTCTCATGGTTTCTGAGTTATCTGAGGTTTGTTTCCAGTTACTTTGAGGTTTGTTTTGTCATCTTTGTTTCCAAGCTTTGTGCCTGATGTGCATCCATTGTTTAGTTTCCTTTGTTAACCAAAGACCTCGGTTAGATTTTATCATTTTTGCTCAAATGGGAGCCAGTTCACTTGGTATGAGAGGAAACATTTTGTTGAATTCTGATATAGCTTTAGGTTGGAAATAAAAGTTTGTACTTGAAATTTGCTGAAGTTGCATACTTGTTATATTGTGGACGCATGTGGGTATTTTTTTGCTACAAGGTAGGATGATAGCCACTGATGTTGTCTAGTAGGCAACCTCTGGTGGTTATTTTATTTGGTAATGAGGAGAAAATCTAATCCAATACAGATGCTCTACTGGTATTTTCATTAGGCCTAGCCTGGATACTGATGAGCTGAGTGGAAATAATATTGGTTTATTGAATAGGTGTGGTATCCAATCATATTTATTGCCAGTCAATGTTGAGGTCTCATAGTACGACTGTTTCATGTTTATAGTTGTTGAATATCCAGCAGAGGATTTCATCAGCAGTGTTAATATTGTTACTGGTGGATGCACAGTGCTGTTATGCATATGCTCCTTTTACTGTTTAGCATTAGCAGAGAGATGAGTGCTGCTGTGTTGTTAAATGGGGAAATGGGGTTGTGGTGGAGAGTCATTTCAAGGCTATTTCTATAAAAATGGATACCCTGCCACTGATTTTGTTTTTGCTATCCTTTCTTAAGATGCAGTAGTCTGGTGGGATAATTTCTTCATTTTTTTTTATATCTGGTTTTAGCCAAGTTTCTGGAGTGACTAAGATAATGAGACCGAAGGTGTGTACGTCATGAGGTTAAGTTTGTGAGTAGGATTAGGGGAAGCAGTATAAAGAACTGAACAATGATCACAGTAGTTAAAAGAGATGAAGAATAGATGTATGTGATATGAGGAGAAGAAACATAAAAGGTTTTGTGATAAGTCAGGGTTGCATTGTTTGGAATGTATGATGTTTTATGGAGAGTGAGGGTTATGAGCACTAGTTTTGTAAGAACAGGGTGGGGGATGGTTGTTCCTGAATGCGCTAGAGAAAGGGGTAAGGAAAGATGAGTGAAATGGAGGCAAAAGGAAAAGCATAAGGAAGAAAGGAAGGCAAGAAGTGATGTGTAAGAAATGGGAGGAGAATGAGAAGAAGTAATGCAGTATTTAGCTGTGTGTGTGTGTGCGTGTGTGTGTGTGTCTGCACGCAGGTGGGTGAGAGTACATGTATCTGTGTGTGTGTGTGTGTGTGTGTGTGTGTGTGTGTGTGTGTGTGTGTGTGCATGCAGGTGGGTGAGAGTACATGTATCTTTGTGTGTGTGTGTGTCTGTGTGTGTGTGCGTGTGTGCGTGTGTGTGTGTGTGTGTGTGTGTGTGTGTGCATGCAGGTGGGTGAGAGTACATGTATCTTTGTGTGTGTGTGTATGCATGCAGGTGGGTGAGAGTACATGTATCTTTGTGTGTGTGTGTGTGTGTGTGCATGCAGGTGGGTGAGAGTACATGTATCTTTGTGTGTGTGTGCGTGTGTGTGTGCGTGTGTGTGTGTGTGCGTGTGTGTGTGTGTGCATGCAGGTGGGTGAGAGTACACGTATCTTTGTGTGTGTGTGTATGCATGCAGGTGGGTGAGAGTACATGTATCTTTGTGTGTGTGTGTCTGTGTGTGTGTGCGTGTGTGCGTGTGTGTGTGTGCGCGCGTGTGTGTGTGTGCGCGTGTGTGTGTGCATGTGTGTGTGTGTGTGTGTGTGTGTGTGTGTGTGTGTGTGTGTGTGTGTGTGTGTGTGTGTGTGTGTGTGTGTGTGCGTGTGTGTGTGTGATTGGCAGGTGTTTTGTTGGGTAGAGTTTAGCAAGTTTAAATGTAGTTCAAGTGGTGGTGGGTAGGAATTTGGGTAGTGTAGGATGGAGGTGGGGGGTTGCATCATGATCCAGTGTAAATGGAGTGAAGCCTACCCAAGAAGGGTGTTGAGTATGTTCATTAATAATCTCTGAATTTAGCTCTGAAGCCTACCCAAGAAGGGTGTTGAGTATGTTCAGAAACAATCTCTGAATTTAGCCCTGAGATCACCATGTAAGTGAAAGAAGCTGTTCTCTTTTGTCTTGGTGATGTTACTAGGGGGATTCATTTCTCCAAATGAGAGAATTACATAAGAGAAGTCTATGTACGATACTCAAACAAGATGTCAGAGTCGAACAATACTTTAAGGTGAGTGATTGTATAACATGCGCATTGAGCTATTGTGCCAGAATGACTTTGGATAACTTAAGACAGAGAAGGGAGGAGTGGAGGATCCACTCTTTTAAAGAAGATGTTCAAGCCTGCTACTGTTTTTGACTTTTGTCCTATAGTGACTTCTAGATGTAACAAAAAGTGGGGCAGTGGCAAACCTGATCATAATCAACTATAGAGGAGTTTATGTGATACCTATCAGCTGTAGAAACTCCTGGATTGTACAATTACTTGTTAAAAGTGCACTGCTGTTTTAAATACATTGAAGGTTTATAATTGGAGAACATGACCTGCTGCTTGAAAGGCTGATTAGAATTTATCCTCACACTGCGGTGTCTTAGATGATTCACAAAGCATAGTATGAATAATGGCATATGAGTCCATTTATTTTTCTATGGACAGTTTATTGACAGTTTATATTTGGAGAAATGAATCTGTCACTAGGATGGTAGTTGACTTCTGTACATACACTGTGGTTATCTGAGAGGCAGCCCAACTATCCTCATGTTTTGTCCCATCTTAGTGCACCATTTCCCAGTCTCTCCTCCTCTATTCTGGTGACTCGGTCTCTTCCATCTTTGTCTTAGCTCTCTAACAGCACCTGACCTCACCCAGCTGTCAATAAGGCAAAATATGTAGACAGGACGCATGTTTGCTCTAGTGTTTTCTTACTGTGCTCTCTTCATATTTATCTACACAGTTAGTATCACTTTACCTGCCTCCTTTTCTTTGTATCCTGATTCTTGCCTGCCATTTTCTACTTAACTTCTACCTTCCTCTTCCTCTTCTTGATACCCCATGTCCTCTACATCTGCCTCTCCCTACCTCTCATATTCATTATTCCATTCAGCTGTTTTTGTCCTATGTACATCTGCCTCCAATGACTTTCTCTCTCCATAGCTTAACTTTCAATGCCCAAGTATTACTGCTAATTTGCAGTCCATTAATGTTCTTCTTACTTCCACCACAGTCGCTCATGCCATTCTGTTGATTTACCCAGTATCCACTTTACTCCCCATATAATCATTCATATCCTTTACATCACCCCCTACAGATCCATCAACTCAATTGCACAATGTGATTGAACCTGATGATTCAAACACTGTTATTCTTTATTCATTTCACTGAGCTAAGAAGCATTTCCAGAGAATACAATTCAGTTGCCAGGCATACAATGCTAGGAATGTAGATACAGAACTATTCAAAAATTAAAGAGTGATCATATTAGTAGCATAGCACAGATAAGGTGGGGTGAAGGGGATAGACAGCCATAGGCAAGCACTAGGAGGAGTGATTGGCAGATCCTGATTGGTCTTCAGTGGATTAATGCTCTGTGTGTGTGTGTGGCATAAACTGAAGCAACTGCTTACTACAGTTTAAAACAAAAATAGTCCATTTCATAATGTAAGTGTTTCAGCACTCCATGTGCGTAAACTGTAGCAACTGCTTACTAAAATGAAACAAGCAGCTCTTTACAGTTTAAAATGAAAGAAGCTTTTTTCTCTTTTTCCTTAACTCAGTTGGTTTAGTGCTTCATGTGCATAAACTGCAGTAACCACTGCAGTTTAAAATTAAAAAAAGAGCTTTTATTCTTTTTTTCTTTCCTTTCATTATTGAAATGGCACTATACCATATCATATTCCAGTGACTGTGGAACCAGTTAAGGGTATGAAGTGGTAGAATACAGAAGACTGGAAGTGGAATAGCATGACATGAACAAGAAACAAAAAGAATAACAAACTAAGAAGGTGGAAAGAGGTTCATTAAAGAAAGTCATGGAAGCATTAAAGGCCAACATGTCTAATGGGAAATGGAATAAAATCTAGAATGAGAAGGGAGTGTGTGTTAATCAGCAGTTTGAAAATTGTGTACTAGCAGAGGGAATTAAAAAGGATTTACAGGTTGCTAAACACTCCAAAGAGATGAGGCCAATGGGAATCTGGAGATGAAGAAGATCTTGAATATAAGCAGAGGTTAAACTGTACTCTAAACTGGTAGACAGCATTTGTACTGAAGTGAAAATAATTGAAAGAAACGAATTCCGAAGCTCACAAGACAGCATTTGTCCTGAAGTAAAAATAATTGAAAAAAGGAATTCCGAAGCCCTCAAGTAGAAAATATCAGGTATGGAAATTAAAGCAAAGGTGGGAAGAGATGGCGGTTGCTAAATTGATAAATGGCAAATAACAGCTACTTAAGGTGGGTGGTAGGAAACAAGGTTAGAGGAGAGGTTCAGTGAAAGAAGATAAAAATGAGCTTAGGATGAATGGGGAAGGCACAAGGCGAGGGCAAGAGAAGCCTGAAGATAATAATTTTGTAAATATTAGCAAGTGAGAAACTGGTGCATGCTAGTAAGCATATTAAAAACAGAAAGGAAGCCAGAAGTGATGGCTTACAAGTTACATTTTATGAAAAAAATGAAAGAAACAGTGAAAGAGATATCACTGTCTGTATATAATCAGAGCATGAAGTTTAGCTACTGTAAAATCTTATATGGTAGGCTAAGGTTTCCAAAGGTAAAAGAAGTTAAAGGCCTGTATCAGTAATAACTCTAGATGCAAACATGTTAAGTAGGAAGTTATGTAAAAAGACTAGTGTATATACTAGCCAAGCGGAACAGCATTACACGTCTTCAGCTACTGGGCTACAGCATCTCACGTCTTCATCTACTGGGCTACAGCATCACACGTCTTCAGCTACTGGGCTACAGCATCTCACGTCTTCAGCTACTGGGCTACAGCATCTCACGTCTTCAGCTACTGGGCTACAGCATCTCACGTCTTCAGCTACTGGGCTACAGCATCTCATGTCTTCAGCTACTGGGCAACAGCATCACACGTCTTCAGCTACTGGGCTATAGTTCCAGTCTTAACCAACTTGATTTAGTTGCTCAGTGCTTTTGCAAAAGAAACGCAGACTATTTCATGGAAAGACTTCTTATTTCAACACAGCAGGTTTTGTATAGCTTTTCCTCCTCTTTTACTTTTTCTTGCCAAATTTAAGAGGTCATTTCGTTTTGACACTTGCATGCCAGTTTCGAGACTTCATCCTATGTCAGGTTCTTGTGTCATTTACACAAGTTCCAATCTTTCTCAGCTGAAAATTGTAGCATGGCTAACAGCATGACTGCTTTTAGCCCCAGACCGTTGTCTGTTTTAATCCCTCTCTAATATGTTCTTCACTGATGCATTTCCCTGGCCTGATTGAACAACTGATGCATATAATACAGCTTTAGCACAAGGGAGCTACATCTGTCAATACATAAAACAAGAATTGTAGATGAACTGTTTGGTTTCATTAAATAAATGCTACTCTCTTATATCATGTAATGTCATGATTTCCAAACATCCCTTACAGTTTTATGCTTCCCTTTATTATTCGTATGAAGGGTCACTTGTACTGCTTGAGCTATGTGAATATAACTGAAAGAAAGTATTACTATAGCATCTAAATGGCCTAGAATTATTTGAGAAAAATAATATTTTGCTCTCAGTTTTACATAAGCTGCTTCTAGCTGTACAGTAAGTGATAACTGTGGGACGACTTCCTGTATCTTCAGGCTCACTACTCTCATCACACAGCTACTGTTTGAAAGAAAAAAAGTGCCCTGATTCTAGGTCTAAACCAAGATAAGGTATAAAGCAGTTTTTTTTTTACCATTGTGTTCAAAATAATACAATAATGACACATATGCATACTTATACTGGAATTACACTTACCCAAAGTCATTCAGAAGTCTGAAGGAACCAATAGATAAAGACCTCAGATTACACATACATGTGAGTACAGATTTGTTTGGTGCTGTACACTTAGATGCATTTTAGGATCAAACCAAAATCTTGGTTTCCCCTGCAACATTCTAAAGTCTTTGGGAAAATAGTCAAGAATATTAGCAGTGTCAAACTCAACAATGGCTAATCTGAGTGTCCACGCCATTCTAAAGACTAACACACGCAGAAACACAAGCATATACACACACACACACACGCACACATATGCAAAGATATACATACACTACACACATAGGCACACACTTATATGTATACATGAGTACATAATCACATGCGCATACCCGGAACTCATTTACAAACATAAAGATTCTCATAGTAGTTAACAGTGAAATTGCATAAACATTAAAGTCTATGTTGTGCCTCACTGTTAACAAACAACATCAGTCCTTAGACATTTGGAGATGTCCATTGTATTTATGCTTCACATTTATATGAAAATTAAGCAACTGTAATCTCACATTTTAGAAACTTTGCTTGTTTGCTTGTTGGTTTATTTGTTTATGTACTAATCAGTAGAATAGGTCACTCCAGTTAAAACAATTGTTTGAAATCCTACTTCTAGCCACTATATTTAGATTTTGGAAAAATTTAAATGCTGGGTGGTTTAATGATTTTGTCAAAGTATTTCACAGTTTAAGTGCAAGATAACATAAAATTGATAATAATGTATGGAATAAGTATTGTGCCTTATTTATGTGCATATGATTCAATGAGATTTACTTTGGAAATAATAGGTTTATGCTAATAGCAACTTATCATATTTTTTGTGTGGGAAGTATAGTAGGGGTTGTGTAATTTTTTTTTTTTTTTTTTTTTTTTTTTTGGTGGTTTGACTGTGATACATGTGGTTATATAAAAATGAATAAATGTAACAAATAAACAGGTAAAAACCTGTTATTTTGTTAAATATTTGATGACCGTGACTAACACAAGTTGTCTGTTTTCTTTTTATTTCTTTGTTCTGATTTTATAATATCCGATTAAGAATAAGGGAATAGTGTACTGGTTATCTATATAAACACTGGTTATTTCTGGAAAACTAGTATACATATGCATTTGTTTATCTTTTGATGTTTTTCTGTGATAGAATTGCATTATAAGTGTCACATTTGTTGTGTGTTATTTGTCATTCAAGTGTTAAAGTTCAGAATTGTAAAAAATAAATAAATACGTTTGAAAAAATATCAAAACTAAAATTATAATCTATGATGAGGTTTACATAGTATACATTTTTAAAAATCATGTAGTCATTTAGAAGCAGAACCGTAACTGCAGAAAACTAAAAGAATTGATTGTATATACAACTCATACACAGTGTTTCTAATTAAAGGCGGTTTGAGGAAGAGTACAGAATAAAAAGTAAAACTATAAAACAATGTTTATTGTGCTACAGAGAACAAGCCACAAACTACTGAGCTATAAATTAGCAAAGAAACTTGGAATGTTAAATACAAAAAAGATGGGATAGCAGAGGAAAATGTCAACATGACAGAAGACTGAAAAGTATTAAGATAAAATGAATCTGAAACAGAAACACTTTGCCATGTTAACCTAGAAAAGGTATAAAAAATGATGAAATACACATGATATAATATTTAATTATTTATCTTATTTATTGACATTTGGTGACCAGGAAAGTCTGACTTGGTCAGGAACCCATTTTCAGCGGAGGCCCAGAGAGAAAAGCTCCAGCAATTAGAAACCTCTACATATTTATACAATTAAAAAAACTGAATTAATAAAAACATTTATACATATGTAAATTCAAATTGAGTTGATATTATAGAAAGTTGTACATTATGACAGCATATCTATAAAAAGTAGTTATTGTTAATATTGTCAAGTAGTAGAGCATAGAAAATAAACACATGGAGGTAAAATTATTTTCATTTTAAGGATAGTAAAATAGTACCTAGAGAAAGAAAAAGGAAATATCTAGAAAATGCAGGCTGGAAAAGTAGTGAACAAAATGAGTGTAATGTTAAGGTGTACAATACATTATGATATGAGATTTATTTTAGGTAAATAATTAATTTTTGAGTGATGTACTTAGATTATGCCTTAACAACAGACAGAGAGAGAGATAGAAGATATAGGAGGCTAGGAGATGAGCAGAATAGGAGAATAGTGTGGGGTAAGATAGGGGGTGAAAGGAAGAAAGAGGATAAGAGAGGAAGAAGGGATAAAGAAGTCAGTAAGAAGTTATGAGGAAGGAGTATAATACAGGGGAAGGGGAGTTATACAGGTTAAAGGTAAAGGTGAGAAAGTTAAGGGGGAAGGAGGAACGTATCTGTTAGAGAAAGAGCAAGGGCAGATACAAGCATGCAGAAAGTCATTGTTAGTGTAAGCTTGAAATTCTTGAGGGGTTCTGTGGCACTGATTTATAGGTAAGGCATTCCATAGTTTTGCAATAGCATAGGAGAAAGACTTTGACAAACTCTTTTATTAGATCTGTATACAGTTGTAAGTTTTTTTTTTATTTTTGGAACGGAGAGTTTTGGTGGGAATGTAGCAATGTAGGATAGGTTTTAAGGCAGGGAAACTGTCTGGTTTATATATTATTTTGTGTGTAATAAATAGTTGTAGAAAGTCCAGATGACGGGGGAATTCGAGCCAGTTTAGTTCACTAAGAGTGTAACAGTGGTGAGAGTGATATGATGTACCTGTATCAAATTTGGTTACTTTATTATAGCAAGATTGAAGCTTATTCTTTAGGGACATATCTAGGTTGGTGAAAATGGGGGCACCATGTAAGAGGAGGCAAGTGTTTTTTTTTGGTGGGAGTAACCACAAAATGTTTGCGTCTATATAGTATTCCTTATTTGAAATGTGTTTTTAATGGCATTATGTATGTGTTGTTCGAATGTAAGTTTATCGTCTGTGGTGATGCCCAATAGTGTTGCATGTGTTACAATTTCAATCTCTGTATTTGTTTTGTGTCTATATTTTAAAATCAGATTAGAGTGATTTTGGTGTGAAAATTAGAAGCTTTGTGTTACTGGCATTGTAGTGTAATTGTGCACCATTTAGCCAAGATTCAGTTGAGGTAATGGTATCTAGTGTTATTTCCAAAATATGTTAGAGGTGTTTGAAGAGGAGATGATGGTAGTGGAATCAACACCGTATTGGATAATATTACTTTGATGAGAGACCGTGTGTAAATTATTAATAAAGATATTGAAGAGTAAGGGTCTGAGAATGGATCCTTGTGGAACTCCTGTTTTGTTAACCTGGCATTGATACAGACTACTTTGTTGTCTATTGATTAGATAGCTAGCAAACCATCTTTGGGAGGTTTGTGAACAACCTATTAGAAAAAGTTGCTGTAGAGGTTTGTGATGTGATACTGTGCAAAAGGCCTTTGACAGATCTAATAGAATTACAGAGGTTATTTGGCCAGAGTCTGTGGCTTTGTTAACAGTATTCATGAAGGATATAAGAGCAGTCATCATGCTATGAACTGGTTGAAAACCATCTTGGGTGGGTGCAAGAAGGTTGTTATGGGTAAGGTGGTTTTGTAGTTATATGTGTATACATTTTTCCAGCAGTTTGGATAGAGAAGCTAGGCTAGAGATGGGTCAGTAATTTGTTAGTTTACTGATTTTTCCTCCTTTCTGTAGTGGGTTTATGATGAATTTCTAACAGAGGTTAGGGACTTGGGACTCCACGATTGAGTGATCGATAAGAATGCTAAAACGATAAGCAATTGCTTCTGCAGCAAGTTTCAAATACTCTGATGGAAGATTGTATGGAGAAAGGGAAGTACATTTTAGTAGATACTAGTTGTAGTGAGAAAGGAGGAGATGTAATAATAGATGTGGAAGTAACTTGGTGAGGAAGGGTAGAAATGGTAATGTTTTTGCTGGATGTTTCAGAGAGGGGTGGACTGGGATTGTCCATGGAGTTAGAATTTGTGTTGAAAGCAGAGTTGGTTACAAGTTTAAGTATACTATCAGTAAAGTGGGTATTGAAAATATCAGCTATTTGGGATGGTGTTTTAACTTTGGAAGGTGATGGGTTTTGCTTGGAACATGGGGTAAGGTGTGCTGAGATAGTTTTTCAGAACTTTTATGCGTTACTTTCGTGGTTGGACATTTGGTTGGGTTAAGTATTTTTTTCTTGTCAGCAATGACTACTTTTTTGCTTTATTACCTAGTTGCTTATATGTTAATAGATTTGTGTCATTTTTATTCTTATGCCAATCTTTCCAGGCTCGATCTGTGCTTTGTAGTATTTGTTTTGTGGATTTAGTTAACCAGGATGCATGGTTTGTTTTTGTTCTTTTTGTTCAAAGAGGGGCTAAGCTGTTAAGGATGTCCAAAAACAGTTTACTGAAATGGTTGATGGAATTTTCCAGAGGTAGAGATTCTAATGAGGACCTGTTGATGTTTTTTTAAGATGCTATTAAATAGTTTTTGATTAAAGTTTAAGTTTCTGGATGTTTGTAGGTGTGGGGTTTGGGTACTTGAAGGGAGGTCCTGTTTGTATATGCGGGTAGGTGGTCACTTAAGATACTTGAATTGGAATATCTGTGAGGCTTTTTTATGGGTTCTATCAATTCTTAATATATTAAATCCTGGAGGTACTATTTCAATGTCTTAGATGTGTGGTTGTTTCATTGACTGCTAGTATGTCTGCAGAGTATTGTATTAGCCAAGAATTAAATTCTGTTATTTTGATGAAGATGTGAAGTATGTTTAGTGTTACTAGTAGCAGTTTTTTTGAGAGAGAGAATTGTAGAGAGGTAGATGTCTGAGGCAGTCCTGGGTTGGGGTGGATGTCTGCACATTGGGATAGCTTGTGGTGGTGGGGGAAGAATTGGTTAAGGTTGGTGGATTGTATCATATGCTATAGTATTGTGTAAAATTTAGATTTGGATTTAGTAGTGAATGGTTTGATTCTAAATTTTCTAATGTACATGGTGCCGAACTCAATTAGGCTAGCAGATATATTTGAAAAGCTATCTCTGTGTATTTTGAAATATGAAGACAAAGTGGATATTTTTACAACTGAGATCATTAGTGTGCATTTGAGAGAAGTAGTTTGTATCAGTAAACTGAGTTACAGGGTTATGGATATTATGAAGACAGTGGAATGTATGGATGTTGACATATTGAAGTATGAGAGATATAAAGTATTTTATAATGACAGGTAGGAAAAAGGGGTTAAGAAGAGGAGTAGGGTTAAGCCAGGAAAGGGTGGAGTAATATAAGGTTGAGAAGATATGGTTTATTGTTTTAGGTAGGTCTATTAGGAATAGGGAGTAAGTTAGTATAATAGGAAATAGCTGTAGGGTGTTAATTAGGAGTACAGGAAATAGAGTGTTATTGACTAACGAGGGCAAAGGAGATGAGTTATGGTTTCTATAAATGTAATTGACAGGGGTGGGTTGGAATAGGGGTAGAGTAGGGCAGCAAAGTGAGCGGGGATACATACGTGCTCAGAACAGTTTGCAAGAAACAATCTATGAGATCCAAAGAGCTTGGGTAGTAGATTTTAAGATAACACCATACAGTGTGAGAAGTACTTTGTTAAGGGTAAAAAGCTAAGGAGTGTAGGAAGCAGAACTGATATACAAGTTAAGGCTGTAGTTAAGTAAGCTAAGCAGGCCAAACAGAAAAAAAGTCATTAATGATAACTATTCAGGAGTTCTTGTTGCATACCTTCTATGCTCCATATTCTTCACTACAGCAGGTGTAATGTTTGACAAGCGCTTGCTAATTATAGAATATCACTGATTGGAAGTACTAATTAGGTTCATAGATACTAATCTATTGAGTGTGAAGATCTCAAAAAGCCTAACCTTATGTTCCCCTGGTTGTTTTTTGGCCCTTATATTTTGTGTATGATTTACCCAGAGACAGGCAGAACAATGATATGTTTGTATATTTATGAGTTGCTCTTATCCATGAGAGAGACAGGTGCTAGACCATGGTGATGGGGGGGTGGGAGGATGAATTTACTGTTCCCATTCAATCATGCAAACTGTATTTGATTAGAGTACTTTGCTTTATATGGAGTAGAAGATGGTTTCTCTGAAGTGGTATTTTCTGTGATATAAACTTGTCCCTCCATGTCATATTTTTCTTTCAAAAGAAATCGAAATCCCTTAAGCAAGTATTTACACTACCATTGAACAAGTGAATGTGTAATAGGTCTAATAGTATAGGGTCTGTTGAGGCTCTCAATGTGAAGCAAAGATCACCTTTTAGTAGCTTATATGATATTAAGAAGAAGAAAAAGGCCATGGGATGATTTGTATGTTTTTTATGATGTAAACCCTTGAGTTTTTTTTTTTTTTTTTAATGAGAAACCATGTGATCATTCCAGTTGTGACAATTGTACATACTGAAAGGGTCCTTATATTTAATGATTGGCTTAATGAGAGCCGAGTAATTATAATTATTGCATCCTTGGATGTGGATACCATACCTTTTGATATGGCAAGTGGTGAAAAATGACTTCCTTACAATAGTGGATACATGATGGTCAAAGGACAGTTTATTGCCTATGTTTATTCATTGTCAACATATGTTCCCTGTTCCCTAATTGTCAGTGTGATATGGGCAATATGTCAATGCTCTGTTCATATTTGGGTTGTTTCTAGTTAACATGTAAGGGTTAAAAATGTAATGGAAATGTATGGCTAGGCTTCTAATGCTCCTCATGGATCGATAGTCTACTAAGGCCATATGGACCTGTGAACTTGGAAAAATGTATAGCTGCATTCCAAGGAAACTGGATAAAAGCATATTTCTCACTTTAAATCTCTGGATATGTTTAGGGAAGGCATCTGCATTGAAATTCCATTTGCCTAAGCTGATAACCTTTTAAACAATTTCTTTTATAAGTTAAGTCTCATAGACATATGGAGAACAACCTATCCCATGGCTAAGGATTCTACTTAACTAAGAGTAAAGAAACAGCTGTAAGCTGTATTGACTTCTGGATGATCATGGTAGTTTTTTGAGTCTAGTTACAGAATCAAACATCACAATTAGATTTTAGAGTATAGTAAAGTTCATTTAGAATTTATTTAAATTGTACATTATAAACAGTATGGAAGCTCATTGGGACTAAATCCAATCTAATGCAATTTAAGGATTGTATAAGTAGCTACTTGGCAAATATAGAATTTTTTTTAATTTTCTTTTTGTTAGAAAGCTTTAATATGTATGACATATTAGTGGTTTTGTCTTAGTATTAAAGAAAATAAAATGGTAATAAAGCAAAAAAGGATTAAAGAAATAGGTGCAGATACAACATCAATATAAGGAGATACTCTATAACTTTATACAAAATGATTGTAAATGTTGAAATCATTTGACTGAACAAAGATGATGATGTGTGCAGGGAGATGTAAAGAAATAATTACAAGCAATCAGAACCAGTAATGATCTGGTTACTCTTGATCTTGATGGAATCAACAATATAATGTTCAATAAGTATAATAAGGTACGCCATTCAGTGCCAAGGTAAATTATATATAGATATCAAGGTATATCTGGAAAGTATGGCTCTTCTCCAGCTTAAAGACAAAGATGATGAGAAACTTGACTGTCCAGTTACTTTTTGGTGAGACAGTCTCAGGTCCAGTGGCGTTGTACCTGATATTTATATGGCATTTAAAATATAATGTATTTCAGTGATGATAAAACTCCTTTAGATATTATAAGACATCTAAAAAACCCATCTCACTCATTTTTAAAGCAGCCGAAGACCATAATCAGCTTCTGGAAAGATGCATGCATTTTGACTCACCATCTGGTAAGGATACTCAGCAGTAAAGTTTACAAGAGGTAGAATGCAAGGTCTAAATTAATCAGAGTGTGGACTAATTTAGATTAATGAGTGAAACTAGTCCTGAATCTAGAAAAGTAAAACAGCAAGATGTTAAACCACCTTTGATTCATAACAGTGGGTGTATCTGCTGAAGACACAGGAAATTTTTAATCTTTTGCAAAGTTTTATACAAACTTTTGCACAATTGCTCATTGTCTACAAATACACACAATATACGTAT
>NC_056744.1:521614444-521749444 GCF_019279795.1 Protopterus annectens | reverse complement strand
AAACATACCTCTCAACTGTCCAAATTTTCACAGAATGCCCAGATTATTACCTTATATTTTTGGTCTGTTCCTACTGAATTTTTTGGCGTTCTGGCAAATCACTGAAGGCTGACATCACTAAATAATGACATACATTTGGGTTTCAGAATTCATATCCTCAGAAAATGCATGCTAACTGCAGTCATGTTATGCTAGCAACTTTCTAAGTTTATAAGAACAATATTTACAGTCTGTTCCTGTTTTTGGGCCTTTATTTTTGTCCATATTTCTTGTACTAAACGGTGAGCTATATGAACAGAAAAATGTGTCGCTTCTATGTGCCCACTCACTTATCTCATTAATTTTTAATAAATATGCTACCTGACAATGCAGACTTCTTGTTTTCTCTTATTTATGTTACTTTTTAATCCTGGCTGTTTAACATGTTTAACTGGCTCTTCTGTAACTTACTGAATAATCTTTGGTGCTGAATATTAAGACATTTTTGATGGGTGATAACTGCAATAGACGGGAATACAGATGCAATTGCTTTAGGGACATTTGGCAAAGATGTCAAACTGGTAGATCCACATGTATACCTGAATGTATGTGATACTGTTTCTGTAATACATACATTTTTGAATTTTCACATTATCCATATGTAGGGAATCTATGTAATAATGAATCAGATTTGGTCCATAAAAGGTATGCTATTTTTCATTGCAGTATAATCATTACTTTATTATACATACTGTGTGTGGTATAAATGTGCATTTGTTGTTGTTTTCTTGCCTTAATGTTAAACTTATTACAGTATGGTAACTCTTTACACAGACAGCAAGGGTCATGGTTGAAAATAACGTCTAGGTCAGACCACTCACTTGAATAGAAAATAACTAAACAAGATATGGCTTTCTACACAAAACCTGTATACTGGCAGTATGAACAAAAACTAGGAGATGTTGTCCCTCTAGTGGCCAAAATGCTGAACTTTAGCTAAAAACAATGATCAAAAAATATCCCGCAATAAAGTAAATAAAACCTACTAACCATCAACAGTTTGATCCAGAGTTTAACCTCCTGCAATGGAAAGATGTTGTCAAATCAAGAATAATGAATGAAGTGAAGGGATCAGTTCTAATATTCCGTATTTAATCACATCTATGCTTGTATCAAGTGTAGTAGTTCTGTACTTCTCTAGACTTTTAGTGCATCATGCGCACTTCATCTGGGCTCATTCTTTTAAATGAAAATGTTATATTATAGCAATAACCCACGCCTGGGTGTGGGTAATGCTGGATTTACCCACGGTTGGTGTGGTTTGGTCACGAGGGCAAAGCCCAAATGACCAAACAAAGCCAACCGTGGGTAAATCCAGCATTACCCACACCCAGAAGTGGGTTATTGCTATTATACAATGACATTATTTAAGAAAAAAAATAATTAATTTTCTTAAATAATGGCATTGTATAATGCCTCCTTGCTGCCCTTCTGCAGCTGTCTGGTATTCTGCGGCAGTTCTGATGTACTGCGCATGCGTATGCCTACGCAGTACATCAGAGCTGTGGGCAAAAGCAACGGAGAAAGCAAGATCTCCGTTGCTTTTTACAAACTGTCTCGCTATGTTAAACGAGTTTAACATAGCGAGACAATGTGAAGCAACGAAGATCTTGCGTTCTCCGTTGCTGTAAAAAAAAAAAAAAAAAAAAAAGAGTTATAGTAATGGAAAAAGTCCGGGCGACCGGACATTTTTCCATTACTATAACTCTGATTTACAACATGCACGCTGACTAATCAGTGTGCACGTTTTTTTAATATTAATGGGGATCGTTGTATAATAGTACAGAACAATGGCAAAATGTGAATGCATTACTAAACCATTATTATGGAATCTGGCATTCAGAAGAGTTCTGATATTAAAAACAGACTGCCTATTCCAGAATATTCTGAAATTATGCTATGAGTCTGTAATTTCATACCCAGACTAAATATAGTTTAAGTTGATTAGACTGGGCATGCTGTATCTCATAAAATAATCAAATGTTAAGAAATGTCTGTCAGTCACTAGAGGGTATGATATTACATCCAGATGAAAATAAAAAAAAAAAAAGTTTTTTTAGAGACAATGCTGTTAAGTGCTTGATATCAAAACTATGGTCTGAAGGAACGATGCTTTCCTGTTTGGAAGAATGTGAAAGGCAGTTGTGATGACTAAAGAACAGCATCATAAATTGCAACAAAAGCCATATGGTCTAAGACTGAATATAGAGTACTAGTAGAAACTAGACAGTGTACTTAAGGTTTTAGGAAGGGAGGCCTGGAAAGGTAATAACATAAAGAAAATTAATTCAGCAATAATGGCGGGGAAAATATGAGGTCAGGTTTACTGAATAAATATCTATCAAGGTAATCTCTTGCTGAAGCAGCATTCATGTTTGCAACTTGTTTGCATGCAGAGAATCGCTAAACATCTTAGTGAAAACATAATAAAGCAGTTTGCAGCAAAATAATGATAGTTTGTGATTGGCTCAGTCAGAAGTGAAATGTTCCTTCCTCTTGAGCTCACTAACAGTAGCACAGGAAAAGCAGATGCATGCTTGAGCTAGATTCAAAATGTGTCCATCATATGCTTCATCAATCTCCAAAAAATGCAGGAGGGTACATGAGGGCAGTTTTGCTGCACACCATGAAACCCATGAAGCAAACAAATTACAAGAAAAAAATATATGTCTAGTCATTATTTACTACATCTGGCAATTGGTGCAGAGTGTTAAGGATGCAGGCTGTATTCCCTTTGGTAGATAGTTTAATTCCTTCAATCCACATTTGTCTAATTTGTGTCCTTGAGCAAGTCACTTAACCAGATAGTGTTTGGGAGCAAATGGGAATTTGGACTAGGCTCCTCAATGGTCCCCTGGACAGCAAGCCTAGTAACTACCTACGGACAATAATACTCTGTATCATAAAACATGCAAAAGTAACACACTTTCATTGACTCATTCATTCTCCTATCCACTTAAACATATTGAGGGTCATGGGAGGAGTTGGACCCTATTCCAGATACTTTTGGGGAAATACAGAGGGACTATTCCTGAAAGAGCACCAACTTGTTGCACTCTGACATTGCACACATATTAAAAGGACAGTTCAGAAGAACACTAATGCTCCATGGCATAACTTTGTGATATGGGGCAACACCCAAAAGAAACCCATGTGGACACAGGAAGGGGTGAGGGCAAATAAATGTATCTGAAGATATAAATGGTCCTGATCAATGGAGCTCACCAAAGGATTGCCATTGTCAAGGCTATAGGAATCTTCATGACAATCCAAACTATTTATTTGAATTTCAACTTTCCGTGGGTGTCATACCTTTTGGGAAAAAATGATGTCCAAATTATAGGAATATAGACAGCTCTCACTTAGGTTTTCAGTCTCTGGCTTGGCAAAAGATAGCTTCTCCTTATGTACACACTTACACCCACAGTATTATGTCTTTGAAAAAATGTTGAAGTTCTTGAGGTCCTCATGGACTGGTCTCGGGTTCCCATTCCCCTAGAGAAAACCTTGAATGAATACCTGTTAAATAAGAAAAGTCATCACCTTTTGAAGCTGGTTACTTCTCTTGTAACACACAAGAATGTGAATATTGTTTATAACCCCACCTTACAGTGGAATGAAGTAAGATCCTGACTGGGCACCCATGAGAGTATTTTTCATTTAATTTTTCTGTTCAGCCCAGCATAGTTAGAGACACAATAGCCATGAGATGTACATACATGTATACATACATACATGCATACGTAAAATAAAATAAAAAAAACTTTAGGTAGATAGGAGAAGAACATTTCATATGATGGCGAATGGATACTCAGGACCCTCACATAGTGATTTTTCCAACCTAAGTTTCTGTCTTACTTAATATGCTGGCTTGTAATAAAGTTTTCAGACGTCTTTGGCTCTGAACTCAAGTAGGAGGTGCTGAAGACTCTATGCTTGACTTCCATCACCGGAATTGCAGACATCTCTGAGTGTGGGCTATAGGTGGAGTTGTTGAAAACATTATCTGTGATTTCCATTATGGGTGTCCATGAGACCCACTACAATTTTGTTTTTACTGATGCAAAATTCAGAGACTATAGTCTTGATAATTGGCATATAAAGGATTGTGTTATTGATGTTGTCTTCCTTTAAGAAGGCTCTCACAAACAAAATTCTGGGTGTATATTTTAGCTATCGGTTCTGCTAGTTAAGTGACCTTCTGGGAAGAAGATAGCCACTATCTACTGCAGAGGAATTTTATGGCCATTTTATCCCTTCGCTTTTCTTCTAATCCAGAAAAGTTGAAGATGCTGTCAAACAGACCATGGGAGGCACTAAAGAAGCTGTCAAACAGACCACGGGAGGCACTTAAGAAACTGTCAAACAGACCACAGGAGGCACTTAAGAATAGCTGGATCTTGTTTCTCCTTATAGATTGCCTGGGAGACCAGACTATCAAAGCAGGTGTTCTGGGGCAGCCACATGTTCTACTTCCGAAAGGGCGGGCTGGTTTCCATCTGATCCAGTACTACAGACAATTCAGTCAGTACATTAGATCCATCTCATTCCAGATGGAGACCTTTAGAAAGTCATATGCATGGTTCCATCAGCATCGTATATGCTTTTTGGAAAATTAACATTCACATCAAACAAATGAGATTCCTCTGGTTATATCTAGCTGCTCATCAAGTCCAGGCAAAGTATTGTTATTTTGTAGTTCTTTTGTTCTGTGTGGGGTGTGTATCTTTAAATGCTAATGAACAACTGAGAGTGATTTGTGTGCATTTGGTGCATAACCCTAGAGAAGACCAGCTGAAAACACAACACGATCACAGACTCAGTGTTGCTCTGTTGCATAATATCTGTGCTGCCATTACATTATGCAAGAGAGAAAACATACACCTGGAAACATGAACAACTGTATTTGATTTACATTGTTTATATGTTCAGAAGTAAAGAATTGCTAATCTCAGCAAAAAAAAAAATGCTTGATTGCAGTACCCAGTATTTTTTCACTTTTTGGATACATACTTGACATAAAACTAGAAACCTTCAGTCCTGCAATTCCATTTATGCTCAGTGTGAGTAGATTGCCTGAGAAGCCTGAAATGGTGCAGTATACTACATTCCTGCATGTCACTGAGACACAATTACTGAAGCTAATTTTCTTTCATTAACAAGAGAGGACAAAAAAAATAATAATTAGAGAAATTCAGAAAAAACTGAGACAGAACTTTCCATTGATTCATTGATTGCTCATTTGTTATTTAGAAAGGTATACAGCCTTAAAAAGTATATATCTGCTTATGCTGCTGAGTTGATGAAAAGAGCCAAAGACTGAAATTGGTGAGGTGCATGATTCCTTGAAAAGGCATATAAAATTATGATGTACAATAAATGATTAAACAAGAGATGTGTTCTTAACAGAAACATTCCTCTCTCTATCAAAAGTAGTGAGTTAGTCGGACACAGGAGTGTAAAATATGTCCTTTCATTTCAGGAGCACCAGCCATCAGATCGCAGACTGTATTTTTTTTTTTGTCATTGTCTTCCATGGAAGAACTGGAGCAGGGGGGTTGGTAGGTAGGTGCTAGTACAGGGATTAGCAATGGGCACTAAAAAACCGAGTGATGCTGCTGGTATGACTGACTGAAATTACTAGAATTCAGTTAAAATATTAGAGGGGAAAGAGAAATGAGAGAAATGTAAGATAAATGCAAATGAAGTAAAAATTAAAAAAAAAATATGTAAACTGAGGCTATATTGCAAAAGTGATGGATATGAGAATGTCAACCAAAGTCTAAAGAAAAAATCATGTTGTTATAATGTATTCGTTAGGCAGCAGGTGTGGCTATGTACATAACCATAACTATTTTCCTGCATTTATCATTCATGTAGAATCTAAGATGTTCCAAAACAAAAACGTGTGTTCAAATTAATTTTGTTTGATTTGAATAGAAAGATGATTAATAGGCTGTTTATGAGTATCACTAAAATGAAAAGTCGTTATATACTGAAGGCTGATAATCGACACTAATAATACTCCTTCAGAAATTGTTGCCAAAAGTGCTAAGAATTAATGGAAAATGTTTCAATTTAAATTTGATAAGGATGTATAATTTAATGTGTTGTACATGTAAACATTGGAACATAGCAGTAAAACTAAGCAAGTGCCTAGTCATATACAAGTGCCTAACCATATACACCTTTATGTAGAAAAAAGTTCCTGCCATCCTTGACAAGCACTTAATACTGCTTATCACCCAAACAGAGCAGGGCCTTACATGATAATCCTGGTGTAAATTTGTGTCTACCCATATAGTCATCAAGACTATCCTTAAAAGTAGCAAAATGAATGCTTTGTTTGACCTGTATTGGCAACTTTTTCAATAGGCTGATGAAATCCTGTCCCTCCAGTAAGAACTGTTTATGTTTTGGATAAGTTTTGGTCTCTAATGTGCGTGTTTGCAGAGGCACCAGTTTACAAAGAAATACAATAGAATCTTTCATGGTTAGAAAAGCTAGACAGAGGTCACCTTGGAGGAGACAATAGACTAGTGAGTATGAGTAGAGTCTTTCTATTTTAAGACCTTTAACTTTGTTGGAAAGAAATTTTTGGAGACTTTCCAGTTGAGTGATATGCTTTGATCTGTACATACCAAAGGGGCACTGAATTCAATGATGGGTCTAATAAAGGAAGAATGCAGGGATGAAGTGACTTCTTTCTCTTTTTTGAAGCTGTTCCCTTGGCAATTGACTGGGCCATATAAGGATTTCCTGACTACTGTGGAAACATGATAATCAAATGAGAGAGACAGAGAGAGAGATAGTTGTATTTCCTTGCCAATCACACTTTTCTTTCTTGTATTTGTGAAACTTGCAACTAGGGAGTTTGACCTTTCCCATAGGAAGTGATTTTTCTCAATTCAGATGTCTTGTATCTGGTGGCTGTGTCATGTTATTCTCTCATATGAATGAAAACAATGAGCTTTGCTATGGCTGCAGTCTCAGAAGATGACTAAAAATTAAGGGAAACCCTCTCTTATCCCATCTCGCGTGGTTATTTTTTCCAGGAGTGGATTTGAGGAGATGTGGTAATGGACTATGATGTGACAGTTGCTGAATAACCACCATGGTACCAGACTGGTATTGCCAAGTCCTTGATAATAGACAGTGCCATTCAGTCTCAGGGTTGTTCTTTTAATCTTGAGTCATAACCTGTTACTATCCCTAATATCAGGTGCTTTACTGCTCACCTTTGGAGTTTACTTTGGATCAGCCATGGTTCATTCAATATTCATCCTCTCACCTATAAAGGTCTCTACATTAAGCAGTTGGAGGTACAGCTAGTGATCCTAGACTATAAAGACTTGTGGGGAAACTATTTGGGTAACCTTCCTAAACAACTTCAGAAGCTTTTCTGTTATTTTGTATCTCAGCATTTGCAGCCTAAGTGAAGCAATATATTAGCATACTCGCTTTGCCACTCAAGTCCACTTTAGCTGTGTATTCAGAAACCATTGGTATACCACATTTTCTGATATTGTGGCACTCCTGAAAGTGAGAGTTTTGCCAAAAAGGGAAAAAGCAGTTCTTCCCTCTACAGTTCTTTGTGGCAAGGGACGGTATTGTGATAGATGTGTAATAAATTATCTCTGTTCTTTCCCAAAAACTGTGCCCTACAGCAGTAATCCATGTCTCATCTCAAAAGTATTGTATCAGAATGGACCATTGATTCCCCTGTTTTTGTTGCAGGGATAAGAAAACAAAGGAGAGTGTGGGCTTTGATTCCTGAATGTTAGAATGGAGGCTTTAAATCCTGAATGTGAGAATGAGGGCTTTGATTCCTGAATGTTAACTGACAGGTTGAAGTAGATGAACTTTGAAAAACTAAACAGTGTTTTGTTGCCTTCACACCATGGAGGGAAGGCTCACATCTGCTAATCAAAACTTTTCTAAATGAACTGCTAGCCATATCATCTTTTGCCATCTAGTGGAGAGCCACTTAAAGGAAATTGTACTCTCAAAGACTACTCCATAAGAGGTATGGCTAATTAATGTGCTTGATTCAGGAATATGTCAGTGTCTCCATTTCAGATATTTGCTCAGTGTCTGTTTGGTCACAGGTGCATACTTTCCCCAGCTTTTCTTCTTTTTTTTTTTTTTTTTTATTATTTAACAAAAAAGCTTTACTGAATACCTTGAATGAATACTACTACATCATTAGTATTTATTGTGGTATAGAAAGCACATGCTTACCGCATTTTATTTTCTACTAGTAACAAGGGTCAATACAGCAATGATAATAGAAGGAAGGTAAATGTGTACTCCTCCAATAAAAATCAATACAGTAGAATTTTTATATATTCAGTAATACTAATTGTTGTAGCTGTTTCCACCCACCATCCTTTGTTTAACTTGCCATTCATTAACTAACTCTTTTCTGTCTGACATCTGGACCCTAAGGTGAATGACTTCTCAAAATTATAGGATCCCATATCTCACATTTCAGAGCCATGTGTTCAACAGTTTAACTTTTTTTGCATGTCTTTACTTCAGCCTTCTAAAGGTTATTGGACCATCCATCATCTTCTGCTTTGGTGGTTTATTGCTGGGGATTAAACCTGCTAACTGATACAACAAGCAGGGTTCATGACATTAGATACTCCAGATCTTTTTTTATCATATCAGTTGATCTACAATGGGACTCTCTTTGGTTGGTCCAAATATTCCTCAGCTATGCACATGCGCTTGAATAATCTGTCTACACACCCATGCTGTTGGAGCCCCTTGCAACATAGGCAAGTATACACTCGGATACTACTTGATAGCAATGTAGATGTCAGACATTTAGTGTATGGTTCTTGTATTGAAGGAAGTGTGCTTGCTGAGTGGATGAGGAAGAGCTGATGGGATCAGAAGCTTAAGAAAAAAAATCAGTCCATGTCTGACAGAACAGCACGTGCTGGTTGTATGTGTTATGTTCTGGACAATGGAGGATTCTTAGAACTGAGTGTCATGTTGTGACAGGTAGAAAGATGCACCCTATCTTTGACCCATCAAATAGAACTGCCTCACTAATGAACTGATAAGAATTTATTTTTTCAGATATATAGTTTGAGAATTTGAGATGTACTCTGTGTGTAACATGTATGAAGATGAAAATATTTATAATCTATCAACATTTTCTTTTTATTTTTCCCAGTAAGATATTGTGCTCAATTTTAACACTATAAGTTCATTTAATTTATTCCATATAACTGCATCATTTGTAATCACTGATTACATTTCCATCTGGAAAAAGTATTTCTTTTTAGATATTCTTTATCCAAGCCTTATACCTGTTTTTGAACCCTGTAAATTAAAAACAGATCACCACCAGTTCAATAAATATATTTTTGCCTATATTGGTAGAAACTGCGAGCTCTGGATGCAGCATCACTGAGTCTTCTGCTAACCTGCTGTCACCTGCATACTAATATATATATATATATATATATATATATATATATATTTATTAAGAAACAGAAATCTTCTTCAGATTTATTAAAATCTAGTAAATTACTACCCAGAAAATACAGAAGTCATAATACTGATAGCAGAATACTACAGATATTGAGAGATAGACAGATAGCATTGAAAACTCATCAATTCCTCTACTTAGGAAATTCTGCACACATGCATACTTTCCCCTACTTAGTTTTGCTCTCATATCAGCACTGTCATAATTGACTTAAGATCTGAAATCCATGTAACAAGCTTCTGATTTGTCTTTGCTATTCTGTGTCCATGGCAACATCAGATGATTCAACACAGAAATATTCCAAAAGCAGACAGGAAATAATGGTGGAAATCTTCCCGACATTGTCCTAGTTGCAAACTTTCTCTGTTTGCCAGTATGTAAAATCTGCAAATATTTCACTAGTTATTTTCCTTCTGGTGAAAACATATCACTCAGTTCTTTGAAGCCACCTTTATACTCTGATTTTTCAGAAAAGCTGAAACTTCACAATCACTTTCCATACACTGAGGATTTAAATCTAGGGATTGTGGTTTTCACCGTATATTTTGATAAAGAGGAACAAGCAATCCTTAGATATAGAACCATTAATTTTACTGTTGGCTGATAATAATAAAAGAGAGTGAGTGATCGTATGGGTGCTCTTACACTTGACGTTGTTAGTGTGGAGAGGTCAAGAGAGGTCACATGACCATGTACTTTATAATAAAGGAGGAAGCGAGGGTTGTTCCCCTCTTCCGTTTTTAACCAGATTGACTGCCTTCATGTGTGTTTATTTTCCTCTGTAATGTATGTCTAACCCGACTTTCTTACCCTTAAGACGATACTGCCAACAGGTTATGGGCCCAGGAGGCAAGTAGGAAGATGGCATAGACTGTGTTTCGACAGAGATGAAAAGAATTACGAGTTGTGGGAGACAAAGTTTCTGGAACACCAACTGAATGAATATCATTTAACACTAGCCAAACATGTGTTAAGATACTTAAAAGGTACATTGGACAGAGAGCTGTGTTACAAGAAAAGTGAAGGGAAACTTCAACTTGTAGCATACAGTGATGCAGATTGGGCAACAGATCAAAACGATAGATATAGTACAACAGGTTATTGCTTTAGCCTCAATAGAGATGGGCCTATTATTTCATGGAAATCAAAGAAGCAACAAATGGTGGCTTTATCTACATATGAGGCAGAGTACATGGCATTGGCAGCAACAGCACAGGAGAATTTGTTCCTTGTGCAGTTGTTGAGTGGAATGGATGGAGAGTGCAAGTATGTGCCAGTAACAATATTTGAGGACAATCAAGGAGCAATCCCTTTGTTGAAGAATCCAGTAAGCCGACAGAGATGTAAACATGTTGACATTAAGCATCATTTTGTTAGGTCAGCACTTAATGTTGACAAAATAAGCATTGAATATTGCCCGAAAACGGACATGTTTGCAGATATCTTTACTAAACCTGCTACAAAATCGAAGATTGAAAAATTTGTGTATAATGTATTTGGAATGTGAAGGAAACGTTATCCAAAAATATGTTCTTAAAATGTATTTGTATACAGCATAAGAGCAAGTGAGGGTTTTGGCTGATAATAAAAGAGAGTGAGTGATCGTATGGGTGCTCTTACACTGCCATTGTTGGTGTGGAGAGGTCACGAGAGGTCACATGACCATAGGCTTTATAATAAAGGAGGAAGCGAGGGTTGTTTACCCTCTTCTATTTTTAACCTGATTGATTGCCTTCACGTGTGTTTATTTTCCTCTGTGAATGTATGTTTAAGCTGACTTTCTTACCCTTAGGATGATACCACCAACATTTACGTTTCACACTCTTTATGCCTGCATTCTCAAAATCACAGAATATGAATTTCAGACTAAATGTCAGACCAGCCTTACATAACAGTTTATAAACACATTTCCAAAGGAAGTTGTGCCTTAAGAGACTTTCTTGACATCCGACAAAACACTAGTGGGATTGTTCTCATGCTGCCACAGTGGGTAATAAATCCATGTATACTGTACAATTGCTGGCAAATAGTTCCATTAGTTAAGAACGTTCCATCCTTGAGACAGGTGGTCACTTTACTTAAATCATACAAGCTCCATTCTGTGGAGAATACTACAAACTGTGTGCTGGTAGTTGTATCTGACATACTGATCTGTAGAAACCTTCCTTCTTTCAAAGGAAACTAGTCTGCAATGCATACTATCTAGGAGGTGTCCTGTGCTATATTTAATGAAATGCCTCTTTCCTATTCTAGTCACCTGTTGAAGTAAAGCATTTTTATTTGGGAAAATACAGAACACTTGGGAGACATAATTGTAAGTACATCATCAACAAGTAAACATAGCATGTCCCTAAATTGTTTTGTTCATCGTTTTCAGTGCATGTAACTTACCTTTGTACCTCAGTGCTGCAGTGGTCATGCTGACTAGATTTCTTAAGTTCTGCCTGGTGGTTGTGGTGTCCTTAATAGCATATCCCCAGCATTTCATCTTTCTGACAGTTTCCTACATCATGGGCAATATTTTCTGAAGTGAACTATTCATTCTTATTTATACACATAACCATCTATGGTCTACTAGTGGTACTTCACTATACTTTTGTGATAATGCTGTAGGGTATGTAATGTCGATAGTACCTGGAACAGTGCTTCTAATGTCTGCCATCCTGATATATAAAACAGACATGCTTGTTTCCTGAATTTAAAGTAACGCTCGGCTTTTTGATACACAGTGTTTTGAACATGCCACTAACTGCATTTACGAGGTCGTGGGTTTGATGTACTCATCTCAGTTGTTTTTTTTTATGTTGTTTTGATAGGAAAGCATTCATACACACACACAGACACACACACACACACACACACACACACACACACACACATATATATATATATATATATATATATATATATATATATATATATATATATGCATACATAAAAATGACTGTTTTATAAGTGCATTAAGTCACATGGGTTATGCAAATTTTCCTGTGGCACAATGTGTAAGCACAATGATTCTAAAGACAGAAAACTGCTGATGCAGGCTTTTATTTATTTATTTATTTGACATTTGTTTACTGGGAAAGTCTGACTGGGGTCATAGGATCCCATTTTCAGCAGAGGCTCGGGGGAAAACGCTCTAAGGTACATGGTGATTAATAATATATTACAGTAAAATTCATATATAACTAAAAATATACATGTCAAAAATTGCAATGGAAGAAATATGTCAGATATTTACAAAGTAACAGGGAGGAATTTTATTACAATCTTGATTAATTATTTGAATAGGAAAAAGGGAGCTCAGACAGCACTAGGGGAAGCATAAGAGTAGATGAGAGAGTGAATAAGGGAAATAGTGTGGGTTTGAATTCAGCTGACCGATACTTTTACAGTGGGGGTCAGAATGTTATTTGTCAGCACAATTTGTTCAGGAATGCAACAGTAAATGAACATCATTATCATAACTCTGTTTATTGTAAGGAATGTGTCATTACTGCTTGTGAAAAAAGTCCAATGTAATGTGTATAAATTATCCAAGAGACTACCTCTTCTCTGAAACAAATGTCATTTGGATAATTAGATGGTTAACAGGAAATTTATACCTGTTTGGCACCTACATGTCTAATGGACACAGGCAGTCTGTAAATGGTTCATCTCCCAGCATAACTTTCAGCGTCTTAAATCACAAAATCTGAACAAAGCCATAAATGATGGCGGAACACAGGACCAAAAATAGGGGCACATTTTAAATATTGCTCTTACAATCTTAGAAAGCTGACAGAAAAATAAGTTAGGCATTAGTGTGTTTTTCTGAAGGGTATGAAGCCTGAATCGCAAATACCTTTCATAATATTCTGACTTCAATCATCAGTGAGTTTCCAATGATTTGCCACAAAAACACAATTTTATAAGACAAAGAAAAAAAATATGAGGGAAAAATCAGTATATATTCTTCAGAAATCTGGACATTTGAGAGGTATGAACCTATGTCTCCCAGGCCCCTGCCTGTGTAGGTTTCATCTCCCAAGCCTCTGCCTTATATTTGTTAAGTGTACTAGAGCTGGTCAGAGATTTGGGATACATGGCTAAGCTTAAAAAGGTCCTTGTGGTTAGTAGCATAGTACATACCTATGAACGTATACATCTATGGTTACACATATTGTCAGGCACCTAAAGATTGTAATGCCACTCACCATTCATGTTTGTGTCCCACTTCACCCCTCTCCCCAGGCAAGCAGAAATATCTGCACAAAGCATACCTTATTGTTCTTATCACTTCCACATACAGAAGTGTATATATGGGAAAAGTTTGACAAAGAATGTGCGTATGAATGATTGTGAGTAAAATTTGTTAAATTATTACCTCTGCAAGAGCACATGCTTAACTCTGCTCACCCTCTTTACCATAAGATCTCCTTCTACTCCATCTTCTTAATGAGGGAAAAATCCCTCCTATAACCTATTAGCTTTCATGGAGCACACCAACTCCATTAATAAAATAATCAGCTGTACTTTGATCATTTACATATATCATCAAATTGTATCCATTTCTCCAAATTCCACACAGTAAATTTAACTGAGTCTGTTTTTCTATGTAAAATTGAAGTAAAACTTTCAACATTGCAGTTCACACTGCTTATGACTATCTGAGTCATTCAAAATAAATCAGACTCATCAAGGGATGGCAAGCCAGAGTCCAAAGCTTCCATTGGCCTTTTATGTCAAGCTCACGGTTGTTGTTACTTAGGCCTCAAACTGTTTGTGTAAGTGCCGGTACTATTTGTGGCTTCTTTACTGTGTTTTTATTTACATCAGACAACTGATTGAGACTTCACAAGTGGACTACATTTAACATTTAAGTACATGTGAACCAATCTATAAAGTTCCAATTAGACTCTGTTTTACGTTTGCATCTTACTTCTGTTATATATTCATCAGGATGCTTCTATCATGCTCTTTTAAATAACATTTAAAAAAAAAAAAAAAAGTTTTTTCCATGATCTCTCAAGTCATGTTAGTCTGGCTTTCAGCACACACAGGTTCAGTTGTTGATGTGAATTTCAATTTCTGTGCTAACTCTATATTAATAATTTCTCTAGGCTTCAGAAAGTTGGTTTAAGTGTGTTAGTTTCAGGGAATTATTTTTCTTAAAAAAGCTTTCACAGCAGAGTGAATTTCTTGTAGCAGGTTATCATAGGAAGCAAGGATTAACATTTTTTTTACTGCTTGTTTCTTCCAAAGATTTGTTTCTGATTTTATTTATAGCCTTCAGATTTTTATAATTAGTGGTTAGCTCAAGAATGACATTCTAGCATTCATTCATTTTACAGTGCAACATTTTTCTTTTCTTCCTGCAGCATATTAATAAGATTTTAATTGTTTTGATGATGTTCAATCTCCTGTGTGTGTGTGTGTGTGTGTGTGTGTGTGTGTGTGTGTGTGTGTTACTTAAGTGAAATTAAGCCACTGTTTGTCTGTTTGCATTTACATATTGCCTGACTGACTTCATCACTGATCAATGCCAACTATAGAATTTCATTTATACTTTTGACAGTTCTTTTTTGTGTAAGGTGGACCACTCCATTGTTGTGATCATTAGTTTGTGTAAAGTCGTTGATTTAATGTCAGTCTCTTAGAGTTGTGCCTTTAGAAATGCATTATTGGTTTCTAGATTCCGATAATTTACATTTCGGTTAACAGCGTATTTTTTAACCTTTTGAGGTAACTTCCAGAATTTTTCCTTTTCACTCTGTAAACACACAATGTCGATTTGTACAGTTGTGCAAGTTGCACTTACCCATAACAGTCAATGTTAGAATTCCACACTGCCGCTGTAGCCTTTAGACTATATGGGTTGTTTCCTGCCCAGGTAACAACTATCCAGCTTCAAAACCTCTGCCTTCCCCACTCCTTTACTCTGACAGCTGACTGGCTAATCTAATGAAGGGAAATCAGCAGTCAGACAGAAGCTTTCTTCAGGACTTTCTTGCCCATACAATGAGAGAAGAGCATAAGACCCTGAAATATCGAATCAATATTCACAACAAAACATGAGTAGAAACCAAACACAACCTACCTTTATAAGCTTAATTATACACTATGCAAGGATAGAGGAAGGAGAGTTGTTGTGGTTACTGCAGCACTGGGGACTTCAACAACTACTGTTATGGGTAACAACTTTCATAACTGTACTATGTTCATTGTCAACATGGCTGCAGTAGCCTTTAGGCTATATGGGTTGGATACCAAGCCTATCCATCCTGGGAGGAAGACAGATATGTATCTAGGAGCACCTGGAGATGATCCTAACAAAGTTTGATCCAGACATAGAAAAGAAATCTACTTTGTAATGCTTTATAAAAGTATATACAGTGGACCATGGAGCTGCCTCTAAAATGCTTCTGAGTCCACCATTTTCCGATATGTCATCGAAAAAGACAAGGTTCCAAGTGAATGTGCCTTGATACTGCCTGGAATGGATTTGCCATAGTGGCAAAGGTTAGTTGTTGGAAGTTGTGGTCATTTAAGATGCCTTTGATTACATCCTGGATGATATAAAGCAGATGTTATGCAATGTTTACAGTGTAAAACAAAATATTTACACTCAAGTTCTAGTTCAGTTTTTCTAAACATTTGCTTTACAAGGGAAGCTTTTGCATATCTAAACCACCTGCTCTTTTGTTGGTTTACTCCATTAAGCTATGAAGCATGTCAGCTATTTAGGAAAGGCAGTTATTCTGTAGATTCTGTATTCTGTCCACCACTAGTCACTGTATGATTTGCACCAGTTAGTTGTGTTCATTAAGCTTGTGGATATAAGAAGGACAGGTAAGACATGTTAGAATAGAGAATATATAAGGAGGGTGTAATAAGGCCAAAGAATAAAAGTTAATACTGCATTGGAATCATCAGAAATAATGAGTAATTTTTATAAGTGATCAGTGTGACTACAGAAAGGAGATACTTAGCAATACAGATTACTTGGTACACAGTTTTTATGTTACTCAGTTTAGATGTAACAGTTTGAATGGCACCCACTTTTATGTATTACATGATTAGGGTGGGAGGGTGGCCTGATGGCTAAAGTGTTTGCCTTACAAACACAAGGTGCAGGGTTTGAGTCTCACAAGGGATAACTGGCTAGGCTTAAAATGGCTCACAAGGGCAGTTAGCTTAGTACTAATCTATGAACCTATGAACCTATGTATAGCTCCTAATGTTTGGGTAGTTAAAAGTCATCAGAAGCATTGTGTTTTTATTGATTAATATGTCTTAGATTGTAGTCAATAAATCCTTATGTTCTGTAGGGGACAGAGATAGTATATTGTAGATGTTCTTCGTCTCACATTGCTGCAGTCATAACCTGTGGGTAGTCCGCTGTCCTCGGTCGGCCCGAATACCAAAGTGTTAGGCTGGCGTCGGTCATAGTCGCTCAGATCTGACGTCAGTACGCAGTGGTACTAAAGCGCATGACCGACGCCATATCCTCAGTCTTTCTTGCCGCATGGTCCGAAGCAGAAGCAGCATTTGCAAGTGCCGTTCGGCGTCCTGAAATTTTCGTATTCTGAGTTTCAGACCGAAGACCAAGTTGGGCTAAGTACCCCGTTGGGGAATATTTTTGTCTTTTCTTGCCTCAGTTAAATCCGGATGTCAGAAAAAGTTAATAATTGTATTTCTTGTGGGAAACAGATACCTCATAGGGATTACCACTCTCTCTGTATTCCTTGCTTGGGGCCTGAGCACGACGTAGTCGGGTGTCGCTTTTGCGCTAGATTTAATAAGCGCACCATTAAACGCAGGTTAGATTGTGCTAGACTTGTTTTTGGTAAGCGGTGCAACTACAACATGCCGTCGGATCCTCCGACGCCTGCTACCGCTAAGAAGCGAAAAGATAAATCGTTAAAGTCTAAGCAGGATGAGTCGTCCGTTGCGGACGCCGGTTCTTTGGAAACTACGGTGGAATCAGTGGATCCAGCCGAGGTTTCAGCTGAGTCTCAGGGGGAGCCTTTAATATTACAGGAATTGGCCTCTCAGGAGTCAGGTCAGGCCGAGGGGGCCTCTCAAGTTTCTGTAGTTCCTTCTTTACATAAGGTTGTTAGGCCTTCTACTTCTGTCACTAAAGCGCCTTCTAAAGCTAGGCCTGGTCTTTCTGGCACAGGCGTCAGCCCTAGTTCTGCAGGTTCTGTTCCTAAAAAACATATGCTAAAGATGGCAGAGGATTTGATTACTTTAATCAGAGGTTCTATGCCCCCTCCAGATAAGAGACCTAGGGTGGAGACAGAGGTGGAGGGTTTGGAGCATTCCTCAGATTACTCTGAGTCTTCAGCTGAGGACATTCAGGATTTTCCTCCCTATTCTGATTCGGATGCAGAGGACTCCTGTCCTTCTGCTTCTCCTCCAGAGGATTTTTCTTTTTCTGAAACCCTGCATTCCATGAGGGAGCATTTTAAGTGGGAAGGTCAGGATTTCTCCGATTCTCGTAAGAGGCTTAGGGAATTTTTGTTTTTACCATAGCATAGGCCCTTGGCCATTCCTCCTGTTTTGGATGTTGTTCAGGATGTTTTTTCTGAGGCTTCCCTTAATCCTGATTCTTTACCTCTGGCCCCTGTCAAGCCAGACAGATACTACAGAGTTCCAGAGCCTCATAAATATTTATATAAGAGTCCTAGAGCTGACCCAGAAACTATTAGCCAGGGATCTAAGGGTGTCAGGGCTTCTGTAGTAAAGAATCCAGTTCCTCTGGATAAAGATTCTAGAGCTTTGGATAGGTGGGGTAAAAAAGTGTATACCTCCTCCACACTAGCTATGAGGGCTTTGAATTGCCAGTTTCATATGCTGAAGTACCAGAATTTTCTGTTAAGTCAGTTGAAATCTAAGGTAGATGCTTTAGCTGAGGGTATAGAGTGTAAGGAATTGCAGGATTTAGTTCATGCCTTTGATCAGGTAGGTAAGCATTCCTTGCAGTGTGGCTTTGATGCTCTTCAGGCTTCTTCCAGGGTGGCGGCCACTGGTTCAGTTATTCGTAGGCACGCCTGGCTTAAGGATCAGAATTTGTCAGAGCATGTTAAAGCTCGAATTTTGGATGCTCCTCCAATCTGAAGTTCTTTTTGGTTCTCCTGTGGAGTCAGTTTTGAAGAAAATGGAAGACAAAGCTAAGTCCATGCAGACAGTTAAGGAATTTTTACAAGTGCAGCCCCCTAAGTTTAGCAGAAATTGGCCTGCAAAAGGATGGGCATATCCTTCTTCCGATTACCAGTCTAAGGGGAGATCTAGACGTGGTAGGGGCAGAGCTCATGCTCAGGGTTCTTTCAGACCTAGGACGTGGAGTTCTCCTGCACAATCTTCTGGTGAGGGCAGGGGTCAGCCTTTTCGTAAACAGACCCAATGACCTGTTTCTCCAGCTGCCAGATTCATCCTGTCTGGCAGCTCCTCTGGGAGGAAAGTTGGCACTCTTCAAGCAAAATTGGCTTTTGGTCACCCAGGACAAATGGGTGTTGGACATTATAGATCGAGGCTACAAGTTTTATTTTCACACCTTGCCTCCTTTCAAAGGCATGCCGGACGTACCTCCTCAGCAAAAGCTGGAGGCTCACAAACAGATTTCTTTACTTTTAAAATGGGGCTATTCAGGTGGTACCTCCGTCAGAAGTAGGCCTAGGATTTTATTCTCGCCTGTTCCTTGTGCCAAAGAAGGGGAACACTTGGAGGCCAATTCTGGATTTGTCTATTCTCAACACATACCTAGACATCCCAAAATTCAAGATGCTAACTTTACAGCAACTTCTGCCTCTGCTAGGCAAAGATCACTGGATGGTAACTCTGGATCTCAAAGAGGCTTATCTTCACATTCCTATCAGGCCCAGCTGCAGGAGGATCCTGCGTTTTCCGGCTGGTACTTTTCATTATCAGTTCTCTGCATTGCCCTTTGGCTTATCTACTGCGCCCAGAGTGTTCACAAAGGTCCTGGCTCCTGTGATAGCCTTCTTAAGACTAAGAGGAATACAAATTTATCCTTATTTGGACGATTGCCTGATTCTTGCTCAAGACAAAGTCACGTTACTTCAGCATCTACAGTATGTAATGGCAGTGTTAAGGTGCCTAGGGTATTCTGTGAACGAAACAAAGTCCAGTCTAGTACCCTCTCAGGACATGTGCTTTCTGGGTGTGAGACTGAATACAGCCTCCCAGATGGCTTTTCTGACCCCGGACAAACAAAGAAATCTTCCCCTATACTTTCAGAGATTATCCCTACTGTCCAGGCTGACTGCAAGGACAGTCCTTCAAGCCTTGGGGTTCATGGCATCTTGTATTCTGGTACTTCCCAATGCCAAACTACATATGAGGAAGCTACAATGGTATCTCAAAAGTGTATGGACTCAACACTGCCACGATTTGGACACTGTCATTCAGATAATACCTTGCATCCAAAGGGAATTTTTGTGGTGGGCTCAGGAATGTCACCTAAACAAGGGACTCTCTGTGACCCGACCAGAGGCGAGTCAGATCCTAACGACAGATGCCTCGGACATGGCTTGGGGAGCACATTTCAATGGGAGATGGGTTCAAGACACGTGGCCTCCCAGACTACAGCATTTGCATATCAACATGAAGGAGATGTTAGCAGTCCAATTTGCTCTGATGGCTTTCAAGGATCTACTTCAACCGGGACAGGTGTTGATTCAAACAGACAACACAACAGTCATGTGGTACATCAACAAGCAGGGGGGAACCCATTCGTACCCTCTTTGCAGACAAGCTATGGTTTTGTGGGAGACTGCTCTGAGTTTGCACCTCACTCTTCAAGCAAGGTTTCTGCCAGGAGCACAGAACTCCTTAGCAGATGTTTTGAGCAGGCAACTAGTGGATCCCCACGAGTGGAAATTGGATCCCCATGTATTTCAACAGTTGACAGTGGCTTGGGGAACTCCAGACATAGATCTGTTTGCATCCCCACAAAATTTCCAACTGCCAAAATTTTGCACAAAGATGTTTCACCCAGAAGCTTGGAAAGTGGATGCTCTATCTTTCAGTTGGAACAACCTTCACGTCTATGCCTTTCCTCCTCTGCCTCTCCTTCCCAAGGTGCTCTTGAAGGTCAGACAGGACAAGCCTTGCATGATCCTTATAGCTCCAGATTGGCCACGTCAGCACTGGTACCCTTTGCTGAGGAGTTTAGTTCTGGAGCCTCCTTGGCCTTTGCCACCAATTCCACACCTTTTGTCTCAGGCAAGCAATCATTTCCTCAATGTCAGGATACAGTCCCTGCATCTGACAGCCTGGCATATTCTGTTTTAGACCCTGGGGGGGTCGCAGCTTCCTCAGCAAGTTTTAAATGTCATTTTGGAAGCCAGGCGGCCTAGTACAAGAAAAGTTTATGCTAATAAATGGAGGAGATTTTTTCTTTGGAGCACAGCAAAGAGCTTTGATGTTTCATGGCCTAATTTGAGTGTTACACTACAGTACCTTACAGAATTATTAGACAAGGGTTTGTCTTTCTCCTCCGTGAAAGTTCATGCTGCAGCCATTTCTGCTCACTATGACTGTGACCCACCATTATTTTCTCACCCTTTGTTTAAGCAATTTCTTAGAGGGGCAAAGAATATAAGACCCCCACGTAGAGCTCCTACTCCTTCCTGGGATCTCAATTTTGTGTTGGAAAAGCTGACTTTACCTCCTTTTGAACCTGCTGCTACAGCTGAGTTGAAGTTTTTGTCTTGGAAGACTGCTTTTTTGTTGGCCATTACGTCTGCTAGGAGGGTATCTGAATTACAGGCTTTAATGGCAGTTGAACCCTTCCTAATATTTCATAAGGATAGGGTATCCTTACGTACTAACCCTACTTTTATGCCTAAAGTTGTTTCTGATGTGGCCTTGAACCAATCTATTCATTTGCCTACTTTTTATGCTGATCCCCAAAATAAAGGGGAAAAAATTTTGCACACTTTGGATATTCACAGGCAGTTACGTTATTATTTGAGCAGGACTAAAGGGTTCAGGCAGTCTCAAGAGTTATTCATTTCTTTTGCCTTGGGTTCACAAGGAAAACCTGTTTCAAAGCAAACTATTTCTAAGTGGATTAGCCATTGTATTGCTTTTTGTTATTCTCATCATAGAAAGGAGGTTCCGGCTGGGATTAGACCTCATTCCACTAGGGCTACTGCCACTTCTACTGCTTTTTTAAGAGGAGTAGCTACTAAGGATATTTTGGAGGCAGCTACTTGGAGTTCAGTGCACACTTTTACTAAACATTACCATCTCCCTCTTTATTCCGAATCTAGGGCTGGGTTTGCCACTGCAGTTTTACAGGGCATGTTAGCAGCTCCTAGTGCTTTTTGATTTGGCCAACCTCCCTTACCTTTGCTTTGGGATTCTACCCACAGGTTATGACTGCAGCAATGTGAGACGAAGAACATAGTACAGTTTTGTACCTACCATAAATGTAGATGTTCGAGGATCCACATTGCTGCAGTCCAATTTACCCTCCCTCCTTCCCCTCTGTAGATTAGGATTGCTGTGTTGCTTTTGGGGTGATTATTTTTTTTCTGTAATTGGTAGTTGGGTATTTTCTATGTTTGGCTATGGCCTTTCCTTTTTAGGCCTTCTGACATCTGGGGCAAGAAAGACTGAGGATATGGCGTCGGTCATGCGCTTTAGTACCACTGCGTACTGACGTCAGATCTGAGCGACTATGACCGACGCCAGCCTAACACTTTGGTATTCGGGCCGACCGAGGACAGCGGACTACCCACAGGTTATGACTGCAGCAATGTGGATCCTCGAACATCTACATTTATGGTAGGTACAAAACTGTACTTTTCGTATATTACTTTCTTGCAACTATATTTATTATTTTATTATGAACAGCATCCAGAATGTGCTCCTTTGGATGAAATATATTGATAAGCATGTCATCTACTGTCCATATTGACATTGGTCATTGTAATATCATTGAAAATCTTAAGTACCCAATATTAATCAGGAGCTGCAAAAGGTACAACAGTATAGGTGATAGAAGGCACTCGTGTCATATGACATCATAAAAATATATCTGGGCTACATATAGGAACCTCAGTTCACATATAGACTAGACTCCTAATAAATATTACTGAGGTATTTACAAATTCTTTAAGCATCTAAGACTCAAGTAAAATCTTAAATACAGACCATCATAAAATGTTTTCAAACAACTTTATATTTCAATGTTTAACATATAGATTCAATGCCTGCTTTCTTTGAAGAATAAACTGCCTATGTTGCATTAAAAAATGGTAACCTGGGAAAATTGCACTAGGGAATGGATGGCAAACTAACAATTGGTTCATATCTACTAGCAATCTCAACTAAAGGAGGACATAGTCATGACTGCAGCACCCTTACCCCTCAAAGTACCACACAGTGTCCGTAATCCATCTACATGCTGTGAGAGTAGAACCCACAGCCTTCTACATCAAAAGCAAGTATGCCACCTGTTGTGCTGCTAACTCTGTTTTAACCTTTATAGCATAATAGTGATGACCATTTGCTAAAAAAAAAACAGTTGCACATTGAAAACAGAGTTAGCACGAGCAGCAGTAAACTTCTCTTCTCTTGAAGCTTACAATTCCTTGAAAATGAACTGAAACTCACAGTTCCTTGGAAATGCACTGAAGCTCACAATTCCTTGAATATGTACTGAAACTCAATTCCTTTGAGTTGTTTAGTTGCTGGTATAAAAGATTCAGGCTCCTGTTTCCTGTAATCAAGGTACAGGGTTTGAACCTGAACTTGCCATCCCTACCGAGGGCATTTCACACACACACACACACACACACACACACACACACACACACACACACACACGTCATTGAGGGATGGAATGTTGTATGTCTGCGCAAGTGCGTTTCCACATGCAGGGTAATTGTGTTTGTCAGGTAGCAAGTGTGAATTTAAATAAATTCCAAATGCAGAAAGCAACAAGTCTCTGTTGATGCATGCAAGGATGCACAGATGCAAAGTGTAGAAACAACATATGTGTGCATTGTGGCAGCATCACAACCAGAGGGTAACCCTCCCAGCCATCAGTACCTTGGCAACTGCCTAGGTCGCATAGTGCTGTATCTGGCCCTGCACACAGTTAATGTGACTAACTCTTTATGTCTGCCAAGAAAGTCTTCAGAAGGACCTCACTTACCTGAATGACTAAATTCTGAGGTGTCATTTAATCCCCCCTCCAAAAATGATGGCCTGGATTCCAGCCACTCCTGAAACCTATGCAATCTAAACAGATATAGAGAAAGTTTAACCAGAGAATGCACTCATTACTGTAATCTTAGAGTCACACATGTCTAGACTTACTTAAGTAACTAAGTAGACAAACTAATATATAAATAACCACTTCCAATAGGTGCTTAATGTAAATAACCACTTTCAATAGGTGAATAATGTATGAATAACCACTTCCAGTAGGTGCTTAATATATAAATAACCACTTCCAATAGGTGTTTAATGTATAAATAACCACTTCCAATTGGTGCTTAAAATATAAACACTTCCAATTGGTGCTTAATATATAAATAACCACTTCCAATAGGTGCTTAATATGTAAATAAACACTTCCAATAGGTGCTTAATATATAAATAACCACTTCCAATAGGTGCTTAATGTATAAATAACCACTTCCAATAGGTGCTTAATATATAAATAACTACTTCCAATAGGTGCTGGATCCTCAACCTCCTGAACTGGAAGGCATGTATTAACTGATCAGAAGTGAAAGATAAACAACCTAACATATCAAGCAAGTCTCATCTCCCAAATCTCCAGATTACCTAAGCAATTCAATAGTTAAGCTGCTGCCAGACAAAAGATATATGGCCTGGCATTATCCTTTATAAGTACATATACACCGCAGTTGAGCACTGCAAAAATATCACTGAAAATATCATACATGTGAAATGCAAAATAACCGAGACGTATAATGATATGAGAAAAAGAAGCAACATTATAATTAATAAATGGACTGCGATAACACAGCTACTTTCCTGTCACATGCCAGTAACAAACTACTGTAAGAATGCGTTCACAAGTTGTTACCTGGAAAAGTTTGTTCCCCAATGGTTGAAAAGCATTACCATTCACAATATCACCAGACAGGGGTTGCCACCAGAATTATTCCATGAAAATATTAAAATGGTCATCAGAGTCAAATAAGACAAACTCAAGCACAGGTTGGCTGAATTTGTCATCTAAGATACCTAAAATTGTTTGTTAGGGGAAAATGTTGAAGTAAACCTGTTTTGGGGTAATAAGGGGAACTGACCATAGCCCACTTCGAAGTCTTACAGATAAGAGGGAGCACAGAAAGTGTTCTGTTAACTGATAATAAGCAGATGATAGTACTTAGGTTATGGTAAAGTGACATCATTCCCCCCTCCGCAGCATGCATATATGTATGTCTGACAAATAATGGCATAAATTCAGGTGCAAAGAATACATTCCAATATTTTGCAATCTAAAACAAAGAATGCTCTCAGATTCACTCAGGTATTTATCTATTCCAACTACTAAGTTGGACCTGACCCTTATGATAATTATTTATTTCATTCCCTGGCCAAAACCTACCTCTTGCTCTCACTATTATATGGGGCTTCAGTTTTAACTAATTTACAGAGTTACTTAAAAAACAGATTTAAAACCTGCTATAATAAAATCTGCCATGATCTCAACCTCTCTAACTCATCATTGTAAAGCCTTACATTCCCTAAGCTGGCTTGTGATCCCCCTGCACCTCCAATACATACAACATATTGCATTTCACAACATTGTACACAATCCTCTTGCTTGTCCTTCCCTTAGCCCATTAATCGACACTTATGTTTCAGACATCTTAGACTGAAAGATACATTTCCTCACAATCCATAAACCCAGCAAAGCCTCCGGTCTAAGCCTCAACTCCAGCTCTGCAGCGAAATGATGGAGCTCCCTTCCCTTAGCTATCAAAACTACTTCTAACCTACACTCCTTCAAATTCTCTTTAAAAGAATAGTTAACCAAAGCGTAGATACTCGTATACCATATCGGCCTCTTTTCTTCCCATCCTTTCCTTTACACTTTGTCATACCTTTTCTCCTTTTTTCTCCCATCACTTCCACTTTCTTATCTTATCTTCCATTTACTTTATTTCCCACCACTTTGACCAATACAATAGTGTTCTTATATCTTATGACCTTAAGTCATTTCTCCTCATATCTGATAGCAGACTATGAACATGTTACATTCTCTGCTCTTTTTGTATATCCTGTTGTTTATTTTCCATGTTATTTACATCACCTGTTTCTCCTTTGACTGCTTTTTTTTTAATTGCATTACTTCTGTTAAGCCTTTTCATTCTTCTAAAAAAACAATGATTCAAATATATGTAAATGGAACTTTTCTCCCCAGGCCTCTGCAGAAATTTGGTACTTTGTGATCTAGTCAGACTTAACTGGTAAACAAATGCCAAATAAATAAGTAATAAATAAATATACAAATACATTTCTTAATCTGGATCCTTTCAGTTATGTCCTGTAAAAAAGTTCTATAAATACACCATGATGATCACATATTCATCAATAAAAAGGAAAAACTCCAAATTAGAAACAAAATAAGGAATGCCTCCAAAATAGAAAATACATTATAATTACTTCACTGTTTATTAATTTTGAAACAAACAGCACAACCATTGTGTTTCACAAAAGCCCCCTGTGTCCATTGAGGTTAGATCTGTTCACTACAACAGTCCATTTGACAAAAGATGTTTTCCCTTCATCATCCGTAATGGCTGACCTAACGTGCTCATAAGTCTATAAATGCCCAGAACAAGAAGTAAAAATCCTAGTGAGAAAATCTTCAGTGGGAAAAATGGGCTACCATTTTCATTAAAAAAAAAAAAATGTGTGCAGCGTGTGAGAGTATGTGTGTGTGTGTGTGTGTGTTTGTATACAAATATTGTGTTGACAGTTGTTAATGTGTGATCCTAAGGATGGAAGGATTCATGGGAGGATGTCACTCTAGTGTAGGGCTGTGTTCATATGGATGACTTAAACAGTGTAGGAGATTGTGCACAGAGAAGCAAGTTTCACTCATTTGTTTAAATTATTTGTTAAGATATATGTTGAAGTAATTTTAAATAAAATAAGCACTTGTTAGCAAAATTCATTAAGACAATAATTTCACACAAATGCATGTGGACATGTAAACACACACATACATGCACAGAAAAATGAGTACCTGGATGAATCCATATTCATGATTAGCATGTAAATATTGATCCACAGCATGGTCAGAAATTGTGGATCATACTGTGGAGGGACTGTCACAAGTTAGGTGCATGCAGCTATAGAGTACCTATAATTAACATATGATGAGCAAACCTAATACCATAGTATTGGTGGTGCTCTGCTTGGTACATACTGGCTAGCAATATGTGAAATGTCAGGGCATATAAAGAGTTTTGAAGTTAAAGCACATCCGTATATGCAGTATTATGCAAGCAAGCACTGTAGCACATCCAAAAACTCTCCTGCTCCCAAAACTTTTATATCAGCATGCTCCCACCAATGAGAGAGCCACATTCACAGACTACTTTAACTTACATATTATTTAAATTACCTGTAGTCCACTGCCATGGCAACAAAGCCTGAACCTATTATGAATTGCTCCCTGACATAGGTTCATAGGATCATAGGAAGTTACTAGACTATTGGCCCTGAGGCCCTTACAAACCTAGCCAAGAATTTAGCCCATGTTCCAACAAGTTAGCACCCTATGCCACTGATCAGCAGGAACATAGGTGGAATCCTATGTGTGTCATAGGTTCATAGGTTCATACTAGGCTATCTGCCCAAGGGCATTTATAAGCCTAGCCCATAGTTATGTGGCTTTCGCCACCCCTTTAGTTTGAATAAAAACTATGCCTATCATTTTTCTGTGCCTCTGTCAAGCAGTGACACTGAAGTAATCCCTGGGGTATATCTGCAATCTCCCATCCATTGGTCAAGATTCCTCTTGAACAAGGCCAGCGAGGTGCTCTGCCTCACATGTACCAGGATTTTGTTCCACAGCATAGGGAGTCTCTGGGTGATGAATCTGTCCCTCCAGCACGTTCTATTTATAACCGTGTCAAGGTTTAAGTCTCCGCCCTTGTGGTTCTGAGGGATCTAGATTTTTGAGGTGAAGCATATTCATCAAATCTGGGTTTGACATGGCCTTATATGTCAGGCACAGGTCACCTCTGAGCAAGCGGTATGAGACTGAATAGAGCTGGAGTTCTTTCAGTCGGGCAGCATAAGACATATTTTTGAGACCCTTTATCCTTTTGGTGAGGAACTTTGGGGCCTTTCAAGCTGCAGCAGGTGTCTGGTCAGATACATTCCAAATGGGGCATTGTACTCAATCATAGGTCTAATGAGTGATGAGTACAGGGGACGATGACCTCCCTTGATCTAGATGTGAATCCCTTCATGATCAGGTGGGCGATATAGAAGGTTTTCCTAACTACTTTAGCAACATGAGTGTCAAGCGAAGGCTACTGTCAACTTGGGTCCCCAGATCCCTGATGACTTTTTCTGTGCTCAGTGGATTGCCACCTATATGGTAGCTAGGGGTAACCTTGTTTTTCCCGAAGGGTATGACTATGCATTTTTGGCGTTTAACTTCAGGCCATGGCTCTGGCACCAGTTATCCATTTCTGTGAGGCCCTTCTGGAGGATATCTGTGTCAGATGTGTTTTCGACTATAGCGCCCAGTTTGCAGTCATCTGCAAACTTTGTCAGCCATAACCCTCCTGTGTTTGCTTGTACTTCAGAAAAGTAGATGCCGAACAAGAGTGGACCCAGGACTGAGCCCTGTGGGACACCACTTGTGACAGGCTTTGAGCCTGACATGGCTCCAGCAACTCTGACCCTGTGGGTTCTGTCACTTAGCCAGTTTGCAACCCATCTTGTGATGTATGGGTTTACATTCAAGCTGATGAGTATTTCGATGATACCTGAGTGGGGTATTGTGTCAAAGGCCTTTGCCAGGTCGAGGTAGGCTGTATGGACTGCCTTTCCCTCATCAATGGCCTTGGTGACTGTCTCGAAAAAGTCAACCAAGTTTAAGAGGCAGGATCTGCCTTTGACAAAGCCAAACTGGGTTGGATCCAAAGTCTGCAAGTTCCCTATGTCTTTATTTATGAGTTCCATTATGATCCTCTCCATGGCTTTGCAGATAAGGCTTGTCAAGCTAATGGGGCGGTAATTTCCAGGGTCTGTGGAGGCACCGCCCTTATGAAGTGGGACCACAGTCGCCGTGCGCCACTCCTTGGGTACGCATCCTGAGGTGAGGCTAAGATTAAACAGCTGTTCTAACTGTGGGTTTAATTCCTCGTTGAGTTCATGAAGCACACAGCCGGGGACACCATCCGGTCCCATGGATGCTGTGTTTATTGCCTTAGTGAGGGCAGTTCTCACCTGGGCGTTGGAGATGTTTGGGGGGCGACAATCCTCTGGAATAGATATCTCTCCTTTTGGGGAGTTTGCACTGAACCTGTCAGCCAGTATGTTAGCAATGTGTGTAGGTTCAGTAATTTTCACATCATTTTGAACTAATTCTGAGCATATCTGGGAGTTTCCTCCTAGGTTTCTAACATAGCTAAAGAAGGCCTTATGATTGTCTTTAGAGTCCTTGGCGATTTTTCTCTCAAAATTTGCCTTGGATGATTTTATGAGAGCTCTTAGTTTTTTACTTATAATGATCAAAGGTGTCTTACCTTTCAAGGATTTTGCTCTATCTTGTAGTAGCTTCCTCCTTTTGTTGTAGAGCTTGTTTATGGCTGGGGTCCACCAGACTGGACGCTTGCCTTTGGTACAGAGAGTCTTAGTTTTGTTTGGGATTGCCTGATCCATGCAGTCCTGTAGGTGCTGGTAGAAGGCATTTGTAAGTGATTCAGCGGTTTGAGTAATGTTTACCACTGGCTCAGGGGCCTTAAAGGAGACCACACTAGTTTTTAGAAGTGTGAAATTGGCTTTTGAGAAGTTTTTCACTGTGGTCTTTTTTGTTTCAGGTGGGGGCGGGATGAGGACCTCCAGCGAGATTAGTTTATGATCTGATCTCACCAGTGAGGGGTGATTCTCATCTAGATCAAGGGAGGTCATAGTCTCCCTTTACTCATCACTCATCAGACCAATGATTGAGTACAATGCCCCATTCGGAATGTATCTGACCCGACACTTGCAGCAGCTGGAGAGGCCACAAAAGTTCCTCACCAAAAGGATAAAGGGTCTCAAAAATCTGTCCTATGCTGCCCGACTGAAAGAACTCCAGCTCTATTCAGTCGCTTACCGCTTGCTCAGAGGTGACCTTTGCCTAACATACAAGGCCATGTCAAACCCAAATTTGATGAATATGCTTCACCTCAAAAAATCTAGATCCATCAGAGCCACAAGGGCGGGAGACTTAAACCTTGACACGGCTATTAATAGGACGTGCTGGAGAGATAGATTCATCACCCAAAGACTCCCTATGCTGTGGAACAAAATCCCGGTACATGTGAGGCAGAGCACCTCGCTGGCCTTGTTCAAGAGAAATCTTGACCAATGGATGGGAGATCGCAGATATACCCCAGGAATTACCTCAGTGTCACTGCTCGACAGAGGCACAGCAAAATAATGGGTATAGTTCCCCATACTAAAGGGGTGGCGTAAGCCACAAAACAATGGGCTAGGCTTATAAAAGCCCTCGGGCAGGTAGCCTAGTATGAACCTATGAACCTATGAAACTTCACCAATTCGGACAAAAAGGCTGCTCAGTGCTTCCCACTCCCACTGGTAAGCAAAGAAACTTCCCTCCTTCCTAATAAGGCAATGGATCAGTAACAGGAACTAAAAACAAAGCCCAGGGATCAGCAACTCTGAAACTGGACTACTCTAGTTCAGTAAGGTGGGAAAACAAGAGATTTTTTTTTTTTTTTTTTTTACAGAGACAAGGAAAAAAACAGACAGTAAATGCTATAAATGCTTTTAAACGGCTAGCACACTTGAGTGTGTTAGCCTACAGGTAAAATTAAGCAACAAATAACTTTTTAAGAGTGCAAAACAGTTAATCAACACAAAAACAGTTTAAATAGAATGCAGAGCTGTATAAACAGGCTAAGATGCAGTCGCTAAGTAGTAAATATTCAAAAAGCCAGAAAAAAATACTTAAATCAGTTATAGCAAATACAGTTATAACAAATGCTCTGAAATATACTGTATATTTCCAATATGTTTGAGAAGGACAGTCAGAACACAAGAAGGTTCAGGCGAAAAAGAAAAAAAAGTTTTGTTTTACTTTTTGAAAAGGGAAAAAGGAGGAACAGAAGGCCTTATCAAATGTTCTCTGTATTAAGAAGAATGAGCTAATGACACTAGACTGGGAGGTGTGTCACAGTAGGGGCGGGCAACTGCAAAGCCACCAAGCACTACAGAGTCAAATGAAAGTTTTTAAACAGATAAGGATTTCTGAAGATTCTGAATAGACAAAGTGCTTTATATATATTAAATTATAAAAACAGTAATCTGTAAAAATAATCAAAAGATACTTATATTTTGTAGCTCAGTTGCGGTCAAACAACTTCTCCAGCCTGCACTGTGTGCAAATACAGAGACCTACCAAAGTTAGGGCAAGACCAGAACAACAACTTTTTTTTACAAGAACACAAAAGAACCAGCCCCCACTAGCCAAGAGATAATTACACAGAGTAAATGTTTCAGTTTATACAATAGCCTAAGACAGCAAAGCACTACAGAGTCAAATGAAAGTTTTTAAACAGATAAGGATTTGTGAAGATTCTGAATAGACAAAGTGCTTTATATATATTAAATTATAAAAACAGTAATCTGTAAAAATAATCAAAAGATACTTATATTTTGTAGCTCAGTTGCGGTCAAACAACTTCTCCAGCCTGCACTGTGTGCAAATACAGAGGCTACTAACCATGGGGGTAGCCAAGTTTTCTTGAAAGAATAATGATGGCCTGTATCCAAATAGGATATCAAGGACAAGACATTTATAAGCTACCTCTATCCATAAGGGACATGGGTGCTAGGCCCGGTGTAAATTTCCTATTCCCCATCCACTGGTCTAGGTTGCAGTTAAACTGGATAATAGACAAACTCAGCTTCACATGGATGGGAAGCCTATTCCATAGGAAGTGCAGTCTCTGGGACACCTATCTGTCTCTCCAGCATGCTCAGTTTAAGTCACAGACAAAATACATGTGCCTAGACTTTGTATTTCTGGTACTCTTTGACTTACAAATATGTAGGAGATTCATAAGTGTGTGGTTTGTGCATGCATTGTAAGCCAGGCATAGATCACTCCTCAGCAATCTATAGGACACTGAGTAGAGGAAAAGGGGTTAAAGTCCTCTGCATAAGGCACGTTTTTACACCTTGTTTTCTTTTTGTAAGGAACCTCTAAGGTCGCTGTAGTTGTTGCACATGCCTGGTCAGTTACAAACCAAAGGGAGCATTGTACTATATGACTGGTCTGATAAGTGCAGTGTATGGTGGTAAAATTACCTCTTTGGTCCTAGATGTCATGCCCTTACTTAAAAGTCATGCAACAATAAAGGATTTTTCTCACCACTGTGGCCTTTTGGTCATCAAAGATAAGGCTACTGACAGGATAATAGGGACTAGAGCCAGTGTGCCACAGATCCGCACACAGTGCTGGTACTATGAGACACTTCCGGACACAGCAGAAGAAATGCAATGGTACTTATCAAATAAGCAAAGCAGCAGTGAGTGCTGACAACTCATCACATTTAGCTACTGGGCACATTCTGTATATATAGAAATATGTATGAAATTTGGTGAATTGCCAACAAGATGATAATGCAAGTCTGATAACAACCTACTGATATTCAGGATTGACTCTAGGAAAGTATTACCATCACATTACTAATATTTTATCTGAGACAGTATCTAATGGCAGTAGCACAAGTGACTGTTGTTTATCATATCACTCCACATGATGACAACCAAATATCTCCAGAATGTTGCATGTTATTCCATTGTGCATAGTTATGCTGTTGTCTGATATAAAAACATGGAAACTGATAGTTTATGATTTCCGAAAGATAAAAGATCCATTCATCCAACTGCTGCTCAACTGTCCCTCTGAAACTGCTGTTCTTAGTACACAAGTAGGTATGATGAGTAATATGTCATAAATGTCTTGTACTAGCATATGATTTGCATGATCCAAAACTATAAATCATATGAAAATCATTACTGTGTATTATATTCAGTTTGCACTGCTATTTTATGTGAGTACATACTAGGTTTAAAAAACTGGGTGCCAATATTTTGTGATGGCAATTTGTGTGTGAGATCTGAAAGCATAGGGTGATATCATACTCCAAGTGGAAACTGATTTGTCTATGTAGGATCATAGGAAGTTACTAGGCTAATGGCCCTAGGGCCCTTACAAGACTAGCCAAGTTCAACCCATGTTCCTAAGGGTGTCTGGTTCAAGCAGACATTAGAATCAGCACCCACTGGCCCTGTCCAAGAGAGACACAGGTGGAACTCCGAGAGTGAATTTCCACTTACCATCCAATCATCCAAATTACACTTAAATAGGGCCAATTATGGGTCTCTGTGAGACAAATCTCTCTCCAGCAAGTTCTGTTGATCTCATATACTAAGCTAAGGTCCTTTGAGTGAGTGACCCATGTGCCATTTGGCTTGCAAATGTGCAGCAGTTCCATAACAACTGGGTCAGAGATTGCTCTATATGCAAGGCAAAGCTCACCTCTGAGCAATCTGTACAACACAGGGTAAAGTGACAATGATTTCAGTCTGTCTGCATAAGACAGATCTTGAAGACCCTGAATTTTCTTTGTAAAGAACCTTTGTTGTCTCTCCAAAGAGAGTGTTGTACTCTGTTATTGGCCTGATAAGGGAAAAGTAAAGGAGGGTTATAACCTCTTTTTGTTTGTGGAGGCGATGGCCTTACTTATGAGATGAGCAATATAAAATGCCTAAGGTTGCTGTCAACCTGTGTGCCCAGATCTCTCACCACTGACTGCGCACTTAGGGTATTGTTATTGATGTGGTAGTTTGCAGGAATAGCACCATTGCCAATTGAGATGATAAGGCATTTTTTTTGCATTAATTTTAAGACCATGACTTTGGCATCAGTCATTAGTCTGCGTAAGAACTACTTTCAGGATGTTAATATTGCTAGGGGTTTCAATGATTGCTCCCAGTTTGCAGTTATCAGCAAACTTTGTCAGCCATAGTCCTTTAGTTTTAGCCTGTACTTCAGAGAAGTAGATTCCAAACAGTAGGGGTCCCAGAACCGATCCCTGTAGAACACCACTGGTTATAGGTCTGCTGGAGGAGGTAGTCTTCCCTATTTTGTCTGCATGAGTTCTATCAGTGAGCCAGTTTGTGTTGATACCCAGCTGTCTGAATTTATCAATGGTGCTTGAGTGAGCGATTGTGTCAAAGGCCTTGGTTAAGTCTAGGTAGCCTATATGCACAGATTTGCCCTCATCTAGGGCTTTGGTGACTGTCAGAAAAAAGGCCAGCAAGTTTAACAGGCATGATCTCCCCCTGGCAAAGCCAAACTGTGTGGACTCAAGCGTTTGAAGATTTCCTGTATCTTTGTTAAGAAGGTCCATGATGATTCATTCCATGACCTTGCAGATAAGGCTGGTCAGGCTAATGGGTCTATAGTTCCTGGGGTACATGAATGCACCCCCCTTTGTGCAAAGGGATGACAGTAGCTGTTTTCTATTCCACTGGGACAAAGTCAGTGCTTAGGCTGTGATTGAAAAGGGTGCTAAATGGTGATGCTGATTCCTGTTTTAACCCATGTAGAACACAGCCTGGGATGTTGTCTGTTCACATAGAGGCTGTGGTTTTGGCCTTGGAGAGGGCATTTAAGACATACTCCTTGGAAATACTGATTGAAGGACAGGTGTTAGGCATACTTTGGAGTGCATGTGGTGGGGACAGGAGACTGAAGTTTTCACTTTTCAATTAACCTGTCAGCCAGCAGGTTTGCTATATCCGCAAGTTCTATATATGTAGTACCATTAACTTACGAGCTCAGTGAAACTCTCAATCTTAACCTTTTAGTTACAGATGTAACTAATGAATGCCTTGTGGTTATCCTTAGTTAGGGACGTTAATTTGGATTATTAGTCAGCGTTGGAGGACTTCACTAGGAGTCTTGTTTGCTTGTTTAAGTTGGGTGGGAGTGTTTCCAGTTTTGAGACTGTTCCTTCCTACTCTTAGACAGCAATTTCTTTTTCATTTCTTATAGCCTATTAGTGGCAGTTGCCCACCAAGCAGGTTTGTTTTCCTTGAAGGTCTTGCTTTGGTTCTATCAGGTCTGGTAGAGTCGATACAATTGTACAGGTGCTTGTATAAAGTATAGGTATATAACTCAGCATAGGTGTCTGTTCCGTCACTGGTGGCTATGTACCTATTTATGCCATCACGTAAGAGGTTGTAATTGGCCTTGGTGAAGTTTTTTAGACTAGTTGTTGCTAAGGGAGGGTCTTGTGTTATAGTTACTTCTAGCGAGACTGATTTGTGTTCAGATCTCACCAGGAATGGCCACACACACTACGGGTGGTGCAGTAGTCTCCCATGTTGGTGAGCACCAGGTCCAGGATATTTGAGCCCTTTGTAGGTGTGTCAACCAGTTGGTCAAGGGCACTGGAGGTAACAAAGTCCAGGAACTTTTGGGCAAGTGAGTTAGAATATATATAATTTACTCATTCTATGGATGGGTAATTAAAGTCACCCAAAACCAGGGTGTTTGGTTGTATCTTGGTTGACTCAAGTAGATCCAAATAGGCTGAGTGAATTCCTGATTCATGGAGAGGGACCTATAGCTGACAATGATCCGAATAGGGGTCTTGCCTACAATCAATTCTACCTAAAGTAATTCAAGGGAATCAAGCTGTTTAACCAATCTAGAGGCATATCTATCTTTAATGAATATTGATACATCACCTCCTGTTGTTCTCATGCCTTCAGTTTGTGTTCTGCACATGTGGAATGAAATGTAACCTGGTATTGCTGGGGTGCTCTCTGCAGCCTTAAACTTGGTCTCAATGACTGCATAAATGTCAGCATCTTCCAGGGTGAGGACTGCTTCCAATGAGTGCAGTTTTGGGTTTAGACTCAAAGCATTTAGCAGCATAACCTTGAGGATGTTTTTATAGGGTATTTTTACATTGGGAATTTTGTTGTTGTGACATTGTCTAAAAAGGCACTATGGGGATGGCAAGAACCTTAACCAGTAACTAAAAAGGCTCTGTGGGGTGGCAAGAGCCTTAACTAGTAACTAAAATCCCAGGGATGACAGATGAAGACTGTCTCTGGTAAAGCATCGAGGTCTATTGACCGTGTCATCCCAGGCTGAGAGATATTGGATCCCCTTCAAAACTAAGCCAATTGTTGAAGTCAATCATTTTTTGTTTGCATTCATGTATCATCCCAAGTGAAGGTAAAATGCTGCTTAAGGCTAGGGAAATACCTGCTGAGACACATAATCAGTAAACTCAGTCATGTCCTTCTTCATATAGTCCAGTGAAGAACACCTCAAGTCATTCTTGCCAACATGGATTGTGATGGAGTCATAACAGTGCCTGTTGTTGAGAGACCTGAGTGCATGTGTGATGTGGTGGATCCTGGCACCTGACAGACAGCTGACTGTGACCTTTTCCTTATCCATCCTGGTGAGAGGGATGTCTGTGTGTCTCACAATTAAGTTGCCTATAACTAAGATGTTGTTTTTTGTGTAATGCCTTAGGGTTTTGACTGGTGTGTGATATATTATGTGTACTATGTTCTGCAGAAGGATGTATTATGTGAAGCATGCTTGTGTTTGTCTTTGAGAGATCTCTGATGTTTAGGTAAACTTCTTGTTGGGAACTCCGCATATGTAGGTTTATACGTTGTTAGTTTGGTAAGGAGGTGAGGTGTGCATGTTGACAACCTGCTTAGTATCGGTGAGCAAAAGAGCCTGGATTCTAGGTTCTTGATATAGATGCATCTCTCATATAATGAATTTGTGTGGACTAGATGAAGTGGGTTGTCAGCGTATATGAGGCAATTGCTACATTGCCTCAGGATGCCCATGTCAACCAGACTGGCTACAGAAACTGTGGGAAGTTGTCCATCCATAACGCTAGGTAAGTTGATGTGGTCAGAAAATAAGGAGAGGACAGGAAGGACCAGGTAAAGTAGAGGACAATAGAAGTGGACAAAAAAATATGAAGGGCTAGTGGGTGGGATCTGTGTTGGTACCTCAGGAACTTTTCTGAATATATCACTTGTTAGTGAGGGACAATCATGAGAACTCACCGATGAAGTGCAAGCAGAGATCTAAGGGAAAATTTACAGACAAAAGTGTTTGCATCTATAACCACTGATGGTGCCCACTGCTGCTTGGCAGGGAACTCTGTCCAACAAAAGATGGCCTGGTTTAGTGCTCAAGATATACAAGCAGAATTAGATTCAACAGGTCTGAATTCAGCCTATGCTACAGCAAACGAAGTGCCACAATTTAAGGAAAAAAAAACAGTTCAAATAAGCAGTCATATGGTAAAAATGCAGTTCAAAAGTGCAATATACAGTGGAAAATTCTACTTAAGTTTTCCAGAGATCAGCAGATGGTTGGGGTTTGCATATGTAGCAAATGAGAGCAAAGTGATTTAAACAAATTAACCAATAAAAAAGATGAAAACTGAGCCTAGTGCTAGCAACCTTCAATCAGATGAGTTCTAACTGCACACTTCTGCCACTAGGGTGCAGCGGAACCCTCTCCAACAAAAGATGCCCTGGTTTAGTGCTTGAGTTATAGAAACAGAACTAGATTTAGCAGGTCTGAATCATGTATGCTACAGCAAGCAAAGTGCACCAATTTTAGAAAAAAAAAGCAGATCAAATAAGCAGGCTCAATAAGCTCATCTCTCAAATACTTACATTTCCTCCTTCAGTTTCTTTTCAAGGTAGTCTTGATTTAAAGCCTGCGGATGAATAACAAGTTTTATGAATGAGGGAATAGTAGCTGGCATGTACTGGTAGTAACTAACAGTTATTTTTTTTTTTTACTTGTCCATCAATCAAATCTGAAACAAAAGACATCAAACTAATATTTTAAATTATCCACAAGCATCAGGGCTTTGTCGCTCTAGGTCAACAGAGTGGTGACGTTCTCAGTTTGTTAGACTTTTTACACTCCTTTTTCTAGAGGATCTTTACTACAAAATATATTATTTTAGGATTTAAAAACTGCCCTGCACCTGTCTGCCATGTATTTAAAAATATCCTTTCTTGCCTTAAGCTTTTAATCTTTTTAGTTCTCATAGAAATATTTCTTTTTGTAATATTGTTGCAGTGCCTGAATTTATTTTCTTAATTTTCCACCTAGATCTAAACTCGGTGTTCCATGTACATATCTGCTATAAAATGAGCAATCGTAGCTTGAATGTTAGTCTCTTAGTACAGCATTTCAGTTGTTTCCCCAAAATAGACTTCTTTCTTAACTCTTAACAGGTATTTTTGCTTGTATAAAAGGATTTTCTTCTGTAAAGTATTCATGTCACATATCTCTTATTCTTTTAAATGAGACATAGCATCATCCATTTCCAGTTCTATATCATTGGCATTACATTTTCTAAATATATATGTTTTTGGCACAGACATATCATTCTTTTTTATATCAAAATGCAAATCTGTATATTTTTGTTTAAAAGTTAACCAGTTTTATCATGAAAAATAAAAAGATCTCATGCCAACATGATCATTAATAAGTGAAAACCTTTCGCAAAACTTGATACATGTAATTAAATCATAAGACAGTCAATTACTTTAATTCCTTCTCTAAACAAATGGTATTGTTATTACTTTTAAAAACAGGTGAAATTCCTAAATGATCTGATAAACATACAACAACATTCCTGCTAGATATTTTGTGCATGGTTCTAGAATAAACCACATAGCCGATTTCTGTTTTAAAGCTAGCTGTAAGATAGGTATATGGTTTCAGTTTACAAGTGCAAAGCTAGAACTATCTAAAAGCTGTCAACAAACCTTAACATCTGACCATATTTTCTGTTCTCTTTCTTTCATTAGTTCATTCTTTATTCATTTATTTATTGACATTTGATTACCAGGAAAGTCCAACTGGTTGGGAACCCATTTTCAGCAGCCGCTAAGGAGAAGAGCTCCAAAGTATAACAAAACATTTTAAGAACAATTATTTTACAGTCTTTAAAATAATACATTAAACAAATACATTTTTAATTATTATACCAAATTAGACATGGTATGAAAACATTGGTTAAGAATAGATACAAGTTAGATGACAATGACTTAATATTTAGAAACATTTTAGCCAGTTTATAGACCAAATAAAGGTAAGTCAGTATAAAACAAACAGCAGTTGCAATATGAAGTTAGAGAAAAACAGGCTTATGGTATATTTAGCGAAAAAGCCAGTGGACAGAAATTGATAGACGTAAGGGAGTGAGTGAAGAAGGGAGAGTAAGGAGGTATAAGGAATGAATAGTTATTCTCTCACATTTAGGGCTATAATTTATCCTGATGTTAAGCAAGAACAGAGACAGCTTTTGTATAGGAAAGCTTTTAGAATGATTTTGAAGGATGGGAGGGAGGGTATTGACCTGATAGATACAGTTAAGAAGTTCTAGGCATTAGCAGTGTAGTACGAGTACAGACAATGTCCAGCAGATTTTATAGGTTTGCGGACAGACAGGAGATTTGGTCATTGAATCATAATGACTGACTGAGAACAAAGTTGTGTAAAATGCTATTTAGTTTTGGACAAGAAGATGGATGTTGGATAATTTAAAAAGAGAGCTGAATTTCTGGGTTGTTAAGCAGAAAAGAAAAAACAGAACATGTTTCTACACTCATCAACTATATTACTTGCACTCCCCAAGTCTATACAAAGTGCTCCAACTGATAGTATTGAAAACATCACACATCCAAGAAACACCATCTGCTGTTGCCATTTCATACTATTTTACATTAACAAAAAGTTTACAGGAATTATTCTTTGCTTCTGTATGTATTTTGTTGGGCCTCTAATTGTTTTTATTTTGCTGTGCTGTACTCTACTCCCAACAGATCCAGGTGCAGCAGAATATTCCACATCTGTAAGTTCAGAAAAAAGGACATCAAATCTGCTAATGACAGTGGTTGGTAAAGATGACATATTTGCTGTACAGTTCACATCAACCTCTACTTCTCTACTATCCTCTTGATCAAATTCCCATATCATGTTGCCAGCAGACTGTACTAATTAACACTCTATATCATCAAAACATCCCGGTCATGTACGCGCAAGAAATCTCCATGCCAACTTCCAGTGCCACCTCACCCCCACATACACATTTTGTACAGCGAAGTTAATACTATTTAACAGAGGGAACATTCACACCACAGGTACTATATCTGTATTTAGGACAAGCATTAATTAAATGCAAACTGTCTCCACATAAAAGCACATTCTAAGTTGCCCAGCATATCTTGCACTAATACCGCACATAAAAGGTAACATACAGCTTTGCCACTCCTGTAGTCAGAAAAAGATTCATTTTGGCTCTGTATTACAGTAGTTTGTTGCTTCTGGTCCTCCATGTTGCCTCCTTTCCTGTTGCTTTCCTATAGCTCCACCCACAGGAAAAGAGTAGGGGGTTTTATCTGAACAGAACACATCACTTTCATTTATATCCATTAATCAGTTAGTGTTATTATTTTAAATATTCTCTGCATCTCTTTATTCTCTTCATTTGCATAACATTATGAAAACTGTTAAAAATTACACATAAAGTTACACACAAAAATATAAAAAATGATTATCCCCTCAACCTTTCATCTATATCCACTTTTCTCCTTTTTTATTTTAAAGTCATTCATTGTTAGTATAGTATACTTCATTATGTCTAGCTGTCCACAGATATCAAAATACATGATGAAATGTGGTCATTTCTTTTCATCCCATGTGGTATAATGAATTCCTTTACAAAATCCTTATATAATAGCACTTCCATTACAATTATCAATAATTTCCCAAATCTGTACCCTATTACATTCAATAAAACATGTTCAATTGTCTCTTTGCAACTACAAACATTACATTTTTATTTCCTCATGCTACTTGATCTTAATTGAGCCTTTAAATTGCTGCATGCTAAATGAGAGCCTCTGCAGCCTGAAATGGCATATTTATTTTATTCCTTTAATCCTCAAGCATCAGTTCTATAATACTTGCTCATGATATTCTTATTTCATGAGTTCCTATTTTTCATACATTTCTTAGTATGATTCTTTTTTCTCCCATCTTTGGATCATAATCAGCAAAATATATTTTTTATAATTCTAACTTTATCTTTTTTTTAGATATTTCCATTTAAAAATAATCCTGTAGTTAATATCCATTATTTTGCCAGCACTTTACCACATCCTACCTCCAACATCTTCATCATCCAAAACATAATAAATTAAACAGATTATAAGTCCAAAACCTCCTTATTATTTCTTTATAATAAAATATCCCTCTTCTAACTAGATTAAATCTAGATTCCCATATTACATAAAAGATGGCTATTAATTTGTTTCTACAAAATATACCCTAAATTCTCTGTCTTCCCTAACAAAACTGAATGAATAAGATAAAATGTTTTATTAAAAGTTTGATCATAAACATTTTAGGCATGTCCCATCTCTCTTATTTCTTCCAGTAAGTTTTCCATTGTTTAACAATCACATTTTTTCTCCAAATTTAACACCTAAGATTTCAACTTCATATCTGGGAAAATAAATATTTCCTTTTTACTTATGTTCCCCAAATCCATTACTCAATCCCTTACTTAACACTAAACGTACTCATTTCAATAAAATAATGAACTGAGAGATTGCCACATTTATCCACAAACTATTCCTAATCAGTGCTACACCAGTATAATTTAGCATAAGTGTCAATTAGCTTGGTCCCTCAATAAAATATTTGCATCTACCACATCTCTTTCTAACCCTCCTTTAATAGTATTAATTATGAAACAAGAAGTAAGGTACTCAACCATCACCCTTGTCTAACACCACTTTTTATTTCAGTCTCCAAACTACCCATCCATTAACTAATACCTTAGACATCCCTTTTTGTAAGCAGAGTATATGAACAGGAATATCATAGGCTGGATTCTGTAAAGCTCATGGAGTCCAGCACATTACGTAGATATCAGCACCAAAGTTGTGGATAACATTGTAATTTGTTAATATACGACAAGAAACTCATAATAGCTGAACAAACAATGGAGTTATCACAGTTACAATGGCTCACTATAGAAATGTACAAGTAATCCATAATTGCTAAAAAATGGTTGTCCAATCACATTGTATAGTACGAACATTTGGGAAAGATGATGACAATTCAAGAATCTGATAAAATCTGTACAGTAAGGTTAAGGACAACTATGGAATGTGACTGACTCCATTATGATAACAAAAAAATATTAAAAATGCCAACTATTCCAATGTAGGGTGCATGGGATTAGTAACATAAATTTCCAAGAGTAGACGCAGAAATGTCAAACTACAGATATTTCTGTATGTTATCCAAGGACTTATAATACATGCTTAAAACCTGCAAAGCTATTTATGATCTCTCTCTCTCTCTCTCTCTATATATATATATATATATATATATATATATATATATATATATATGTGTGTGTGTGCATAGGTTCATAGGTAAGTAATATGTTGGCTTTTGCAACCCCTTAGATTAGTTCCCTGTGCCTTGGTCCAGCAGAGCCATTAGTTCCCTGTGCCTTTGTCCAGCAGAGCCACGGCAGTGATCCCTGGGGTAAACTTTCTGTTTCCCATCCACTCATCAAGGTTTCTCTTGAAGAGTGTTAGTGAAGGGCTCTGCCTAATGTAGATTGGAATCCTGTTCCAAAGCATGGGGGAGTCTCTGGGAAAGGAATCTATCCCTCCAGCATGTCCTATTTATCATTGTGGTGAGGTTTAGATCCCTAGAGTGTGTGGCTCTTGGGGATTTGTTTTTTTTAGGTGGAGCATGTCCATCAATTCTGGGTTGGACATGGCCTTGTATGTCAGGCAGAGATCACCTCTGAGTAAGCGGTATGCAACCGAGTACAGCTGGAGTTTTTTCAGTCGGGCTGCATAGGGCATATGTTTGAGGCCAGTAATCCTCTTGGTGAGGTACTTCTGTGGTCTTTCTAGCTGTTGCAGGTGTCTTATAAGGTACATCCCAAATGGGGCATTGTACTCTATGATGGGTCTGATGAGTGATGAGTAGAGGGGCAGAATAACCTCTTTTGTTCTAGATGCGAACCCTTTTGTGATTAGGTGGGCCACATAAAAGGATTTTCTAACCACCTTGGCAATATGATTATCAAAGGAGAGATTACTATGTACTTGGGTCCCCAGATCCCTTATTACATTTTCTGTATTTAGGGGACTACCACGTATGTGGTAGTTCACGGGTACTTTGTTTTTTCCAAAGGGGATGATTATGCACTTTGTGGCATTTAGTGTGAGGCCATGATTTTGACACCAGGTATCCATATCAGTGAGACCCTTTTGGAGGATGTCTGTATCAGCTGGAGAGTCAATTATGGCCCCCAGTTTGCAGTCATCTGCGAACTTGGTCAGCCATAGTCCTCATGTGCTTGCCTGTACCTCAGAGAAGTATATACTGAACAGGAGGGGTCCCAGGACTGGGCCCTGGGGGACACCATTTATAACTGGTTTAGAGTCGGACCTAGAGCCTGCAACTCTCACCGTGTGGGTTCTATCTGTGAGCCAATTGGCAACCCATCTCGTGACGTAGGGGTTTACATTCAGGCTGGTGAGCTTGTCTATAATACCAGAATGGGGAATGGTGTTGAACGCCTTTGCGAGGTTAAGCTAGGCTGTGTGGACCTCCTTTCTCTCATCTAAAGCCTTGATAACTGTCCCAAAGAAGTCCACCAGGTTTAGGAGGCATCATCTACCCTTAACAAAGCCAAACTGGGTAGGGTCCAATGTTTGAAGGTTCCCAATGTCTCTGTTAATGAATTCCATGATGATGTGCTCCAGGGGGGAAATTGGGTGATCATGGGGAAGTCACATTATTATAAAATGGTTTTTGACCTGTTATCTGATGAACGTACGTATACTGAGTTATCTTATAATCCAGTTTCTGACTTTAATGAGGCCCTTCTAGAATTACTGGAAAGGGGTGAGAGACTGGGTTTTTTAACTCAGAAAGATGTGAAGAATTTGTATATTACTTCCCCTGTAGACCCGTCTTTCTATGCACTTCCCAAAATTCATAAAAATATACTAGAGCCTCCTGGTCGACCAATTGTTTCGAGTTGTGGGTGTTTTTTGGAACATGTTGGGATTTTGTTGGATAGTCTTTTGAAGAAAGAGTTGGGAAATGTTATTTCACATATTTATAATACGAATGATCTTTGTAAATTAGTGAAAAATTCGGAATGGGGTGAAGATTTCTACTGGGCTACAGTTGACTTTAAGGCTCTGTATATGAGTATTAAGACTTCTTGGGGCTTAGAAGCAGTTAGTAAAATTCTAGGGGAAGGACCACGCTCGTCCTTCCTCATTTTGCTGCTTGAATTTGCACTTACCCACAATTACTTCCTATGTAACAATAAAGTTTTCCTACAGAAAGAAGGTACAGCAATGGGGGCGAATTTCGCCCCCACTTATGCCATTCTGTTTATGTCTTACTTTGAAACAACATTTATGTACACTCTAGAGTTTTTTCATAAATCAGTCATCTTATATCGTAGATATATAGATGATTTGATTTTTGTGTGTAAAGGAAACCCTCTAGAATTTGGTAGATTTATTCATTTACTAAACCAAAATAGGTTTGGTTTGGAATTTACATTTGATGTTAACATGAGTGTTATACAGTTTTTGGATATTGAGTTGTACATAGATATTCATAGTAAAGTTCAGTATAGACCTTTTAGGAAAAAGACCGCCACTAATAACTTTTTGTATGCTAGTAGTGCACACCCACCTCATCTTATTGAGGCACTTCCATATGGTGAGTTAAAGAGTATTTTTGAGCATACCTCTGAGAATTATCTTTTGGAACAAGAATTTTGTGATGTCAAGGCAAGACTTATTGCTCGTGGGTACTCTGAGACTTCTATTGATAGAGGTAGAAGTAAGATGGATAAGAATATTGGTCAAAATGATGGTAGATATGCTAAAACATCTTGTAGATCTATGATTAGCCATCATGGTGATGATGATGACCAAAAAATCTTTTTTGAAACTAAATTTTCACCTTTCTCTGAAATTTTGAAAGGTGTGGTGGATAATTTATGGCCTATTGTCTGATTTAATGATGAAGTGTAGGCCATTTGTTTCCCAAAAAAGGGATCTTTTCATATGGGAGGTTCCCAAATTTAAAAAAACTACTTAGCTTGAGATATAACATTGGTTCTAAAAGAAAAAATTTGGGTATGCTCAAGTGCGGTAAGTGTAAAGTATGTTCGAAAGTGAAGAATATATCAGGGATGTGATAAATGGTGTGAAATATGTGGCTACAGATAGATTTAATTGTCTATCTTGTGGGGTAGTATACATTGTGGGTTGTGGCTGTACACCCCCAAGATGGTACATTGGTCAAACCAGATGTAAAGTGAAAACATGTATTCTTGAGGACTTGGGGGATGTTAGGAATTGTAGATTAGATAATCCTATTTCTGAACATTTTCATAAAGTCCATGGGGGAGTCACTGAATCTCTTTTTTTCTGTGTATTGGCTAAACCTGATTTTGTATGTGGTGGTAATTATGTTCAAAAGTTAATAAACTTGGAAAGTAGATTTATACTGAATTGGCACACTTGCCCCTAAGGGCTTGAATTTAGAAATGAATTTGAGTTTATAAAAATTGAATGCATGGAAATGTAATGCATCATGGCTCTTTAAAAATACTTCTTAAAAAAAGTTAATTGATTAATTATGTAACTGATGCTTTTATAAAAAGTAACGCTGTATGCTGTGAATTCATTCCTGTGAAGGCTTGTATAGCCGAGGTAGAAGACATTAAATTTCAGCAGCTTTTGGCTCCAGTGTGTGGTTGTTCTTTCAGATATATAATCCAATCAGAATTACAATTATCATAAAGATTAATCTGAAAAACTGTGGAAGTATTTTTAGATGTAAACTGCTTACGTTCACACACATATTTACTTTATACTCATATTTACTAAAACTACAATACCCAAAAGGTTGACATCCTAATAAGAGTTGTTCATCTAATGTTATCTGATGTGAAACTGGATTAGTATGCATAGTTTTTTGTAATAATTAATCCCACCATAGCTTTATCCGTTCTATATGAAAATAAGTATCTAGATGCTATCAAATCCCTAAGACGGTGATCCATTAATAGAATGCCCCCAATATTTTTGAACCACATTTGTGAAAAAATAAGTATTGTTGCCAAAATTCGTTATTAATCAAAGTTGATGTATACTGTAATACTTGTGATGTATCACAACCACTGAAAGATGTTAAAGCCCCAGCCATGTTCTGGCATTTATAACCTGTAGTATATATCCACTAACTCCCTTTCATGTTTAACCAACTCCTGTCCAGATGGATAATTCCTCGGAAGCCTAAGAAACTGAGATTTGGGAATACTATGTATTATATGCTGTGGATGGGAACTAGTAGCATGTAAAAGTGTATTAAACTGGGAATATTTTCTATAAACAGTGCTAGACAAAGTCCTGTCCTCCTGAGGAGTAATCTCAGTATCCAAAAAGTAATATTTGTAGAGTGAAAATGGACTGTAAAATGAAATTTTAGCTTATTCTCATTCAGATACTCAACAAATTCATGTAAGTAACTAGAATCTGATCTCCAGACTAACCAACAGTCATCAATATCCATACAGTCCAGAAAATATTATGATTGCTTTCATAAATGATTTGTTCTTCAATAAACCACATGAACAAATCCACATAAATAGGGGCAAAATATGTCCCCATAGTTGTACCTTTAAGTTGCAAATAACATTCATTAAAATAAGACATTTTTGGTTAAAATATATTCTTTTTAACATAGCAGAAATGTATTAAAAGCAGGGCTGTATACAGAAGCCTAAGTTAACCAAAAATCTAAGTCCATCAGCCCAGCCCAATGAGAAATGTTAGAATAAAGAGCAAAAACGTCAAGGGTATATAAAGAACAACCCTTCTCAAGTTCCATATCTTGTATAATGTTAAGAAATTCTGTTGTATCTTGGATACGAGACTGCACCCATGCTAACAGTGGTTTAAGATATTGACTAAGGTAAGCCAATAAAGACTCTGTTAATGACCCTCTGCCTGAGACAGTTGACCTGCCTGGAGGCTGCCAAAATCTTTATGAATTTTAGGCAACATATGTTATACCAGATCCTGTACCATTAAGTGATGAACAATCTCTTTAAAAATAATACTTTTTTCATAAGCAAATTGTAAACTTTGGGGTAGGATCCAAAAACATTCTTTGATAATAACGGTGGTGAGACCATTGTTTCTGGGCCTCAGCATAATGCATGGCCCAATTCCCAAACCATCATCACCCCCCCCCCCATCCGCTGTGTTAATTACTAACTGCTTATTTTTGCTTAAATTTCTCATGGCTTGATATTGTGCCTTTGAAAAATTTATGTGAATTATACATAAAATGTAGATCTCTAAGGACCTGCTGTTGGAAAATGGTCACATTTTTATTAGAAGTGTGGTACAAAGGTGGATGTTTTAAACTTAAAACCAGTATGATCTTGTTCCATATTTGACTTCTGATCCTGAAAAAAACTATTTAAGATTCAACAATCTACAGAATGAAATTACATTTTCAGCAAATACCCAAGGCTTTATTTAGTAACCCCAATTCAACACCAGGTAATTGTGTAGGTGAAATATTATGAACATTCTGACTGAATGCCATTTGGGAACCATTAATTGCAGCATCATCTCCAAAGTGGATGCCTTGGTGATGATGTTTACATCCAGCCATTCTACATCCTTTAAAGGGGTAACATATCTCATTTTGGCTGTGGGAGACACTGAATGTGTTCCCGTATCAGTGTCTGTAGCAGAAGAAAATTCTTCAGTTGAAGTTTCTAAAATGTTGTCATTCCACTTAAGTATAGATTTCTTCCTTTTACGCATACCTGGAACCAATGATTGGTCCCTATTTCATGAAAATTTTATAGACTTCTGAATATTGACTGCTGAGTATTGAACTATTTGCCATATAAATAGTCTTTAGAATCTCTCTAAAATTCCTTAACCATACATGACCTCAATTCCTTCTCAACTAATATGAGATGTTTGGTAAGCTGAACAAACTGCCTGTATACCTGTTGTTCAAATGGTTTAGCCAACTCATACAACTGTGAAACAGTAATTACCAAACTGACAATCCTTTGCTCATAAAAGGACAATAAAGTTCTAAGTAAGACATAGATGATGAGTGCTGAGCTTTATGCCATTCACAAAACAAAACCACATCAATCCTTTTAACATAGGGTTGAATATGAACCAGGAGACCCCTAGTAGTTATGTCTTTTAAATTATAACTTTTAAATAATTTGAGATGCCAGACACTGGATTCCATTTTCTTTATAAATGCCAATATCTGTTTAAAAATATCACCACAAGATGACAAGTTTGGCGCAGTACCTGTTTCAAAAGAATTTACATCTTGCGACTGTTTAAAAATGCCCACATAATTTTTATCCGATGCAAGCTTGTTAAGCAGCTAAGCTCCATCTCAACAGTTCAAGCAACCAAAGAAGTCCATTAGTGAAAAAAGGCTCTCTAAAATGGGTAAGTTTTTCTCAAAATTTACAACCATATAGGGCCCAGTGCATACCGATGATCAACTAAGTGTGAAAACAATATTCTCAAAAGTCCATTATACACCACCGGAATGAACAAAGCTTAAGTACTTCCTTCATGAAATTGAAACTTTACATAAAATAGCCCAAAAGCCAAATGAAAAAGTTCCAATTAAAATGTCCTACATGGAATAATCTACCAATGCTGTAGGTCGTGACACTCAACCCCAAGGATGAATCCGTTCAAGGAATCCCGCCACCAACTAAACCTCCAAACAAACTTCAGTTTTCCTGCCTAAAAATTAATGACAATATCCAATAAAGAAGCAAATTCAAGGCATAGAACACTAATTGCCATGCCACGAGTCAAAACACCCTACAGAAAATAAGGATAAAAAATAAGGATAAAAAACAGGAATGCTGACAGAACCAACAGTGGAGGGAAAACAGCTGTGAACAAAAATCCAGTAAAACCCACACAAGTACGATATGATACGCAACCTAAATTTATTCAGTAAGCAAAAAACACATAAGCCAGCACTCAGAAGTCAGCATTCTTTATCATATATTTTATTCATTTAAATATACAATGTGATGAAAAAACTCAATGTATCACCGAAAAATCAGCTTTCAGCGTGTCTGCCTTCATCAGTGCAATACCCAGTATATTAAACCAAAGAATATAAAAGATCCTTAACAAACTCTCATTGGCTGTTCACAAATGATCATTAAGACCAGGGGCAAAAAGGCCACCTATTTTAATTACTCAAATTATTTCTTTAGTATTTTATATATTTCACCACCCAAATACAGCATAATTCTGATAGATTTAGTTTTGTTATAACAGATAGGATCTAACAAAAATAACAAATTTGGGTGGCACAAAAAAGTTTAAATATATTTAATAATAAATAATAAAATAACATGCAAATGCTAAATATCTTTTTGCAGTGAACACCAGGGTTTCAGTTACAGGAAATATTAAAAATAACTGATGGAAAGTTTTACGCAGTTATAGAAAAACAGTATTTAGCTGGTCTCACTATCTATTCCTGATTGACTAAAATAATTACTGTTTCTAGTTACTGAATAGAGCAAGGCAAGCTGGGTGAGTGGTCCTTATTGTCAGATCCAAGACATAATACAGAATGCTCCTAAGAATTCAGTCTCTTCTAATATTAAAACATTATTTCTGTACAAACTGACATTACGTAGATCTAGTCATGTGACTTCTGGTTCCCATGTAACCCCCAATGCCATAAGCTGTCAAAGTTTAGCACCTATGTGCTGCCATACACACAGACAGAACATTGCTCAGATGTGGTACAGCTTCTGGGAGTCATAAAACCATAAACCATTCCATTCTTCCTACATGAGCTACAGCCTATTCTCTAGCACAAACAGACATTGCATCTCTGGCTCCCTTCAAAAGTGTTGGGATAACATTGTTATGGCCTAACCCATAAAGTAATTTAATTTCAAGAATATTTTTTTCAAAGTCCAGTGGATTAGCCTCCTATCTTCCAGAATATGTTGTTACAATGTATACATTTAAACAGTTCTGTCCAGCAGGAATCACTATTGATACAAGCAACCTTACAAATACATTTTTAAACACAACCATCTGTACAAATCAGTGTGATACACAAATGACATATAATTCTTTACAAAGTTCCAGCTAGCTGTGCTGACATTAGTTATTCATCCACCGCCCTACCTGTCCTGGCATGGCTGGCAATACTTCCTGTCATCACAATATGTTTAATCAAAACAACTGTAGACATACCAGAATGTAATACATCTGTTAATAATAATATTTCATGTGTACAACTGCATGCATTCTCTTCAGAAATAAGCAGGAATCAGAAGGCTTACAAAACAAATATTTTAGAACATGCTCGCTGATTATGAAATACTTCTATCAAATGAGTATCCTCTCAAGTCACCCTAGACTTTATCAGTGTTTTAAAGAAAAACAAAAACAAGGAGTTGAAAACAATGCCAGTGTTGACCTGCAGGGTGTTCTCATTATGAACTGCTGTTTGCAAATGGGTACTCACTCAGTTGATAGTTAGCCTAGGCTATAGCAGTGTGTTTTTAAATAAAACAACCAAGGGGATGGAGACAGAAACTAAACCAATGCTGACCTGTAGGGTGTGCTCATTACAAACTGATGCTATCAGTTAGGTACCTGCTCATGTGTCAGTCTACAGAGACTATAACCTGTTTTTGCAAATGCACCCATGATGGGTGAGGGAGACACAATACCAATGTTGAACTAAAGGCCATGCCACACAGCCTGCAAAGAGCAGGCTTTACACTGTCACGGCAAACTCCTATTCACTCTATGTATATGCAGGTTATATACAACTAATCATTCATCAGAAAACACAGCCAAGCATACAAATGTGACAAGCCATACAACATAAGCAACAGTAACATATGATATGTAAAACATCCAGCTTATTGACTTTATTTTAACTACATTTATTGTTTGTGGCTACACACTCAAGTGCACTAGCCTGTATTGTGTTTAAAAGTTGATTTACTGTTGGTTGATTTACTGTATTTCTACTGCTTTTTCTGGAAAAAATTCTATCTGTTTGCTCATTTCTCCCGGCTTTTCTGTAAACTAGAATAGTCCGGATACAGATTTGCTAAATTCAGGACTGTATTGGAGTTTCTGAGTTGCCCAGACTTTACAGTGATAGAAGGAAGCTTTTCTGCTTATCATTGGGAGTGGTAAGCATTGAGCAGCCTATCTACCACTAGAAGAGTAGTTTCCAACTCTGAAATAGTACTGTTTTGGGCTGCTTTCTATCCCTGTTAACTTTCTGACTTGCAAACTCATGTTTGTACTGGTTTGCGTGCTGCGCAGCACCGCTAAGCTAGGGTAAACTGTTACAGGTGCCAGAAAGTTTACTCTTCAAATTTTCCCTTAGATCACCAGACTATTTAAGTAGAACACTTGCTCAGAACTTCTTGTAGCATTTACTATAGCATATATATGGGTGCCAGTACTAAACTCTCCATAAAGGGAAAAAAAAAAAACAGTTGTAGTACTTAATAAATTGAGCACCTATCCAGGCATGTCTAAAGGTCAGTTCCCAGTGCTTTCTCCTGTTAACCTAGTGAACCTGGACATCCTGAGGCAACATAGCAACTGTCTTATGTACACAGACAACCCTCTCCTCTTACTTCCCAATACTCTGACTTGTGAGAGATGACCATATATAGCCAAATTGGAAGCCAAGCACTCTCAAGCCAAGACTGGACTAGCCAGTCAAGTGGAGAAGGTCAACACCTGTACCACACCACATGGAACACATACCCCTCTAGTACATACACCACCACAACTCACACATAGTACCACAAAACACACACCCACTTTTGCAAAGGCTCTCAATAAAAATCTACCCAATCAACAGAGACCTCCGAGGCAGAAATGCAGGCAACCATCACATCCCAGCACAAACCATGAGACACATAGCCCACACAAACAGTGCGCCACTCAACCAAAGCCCCTACGGCAAAATCAGCTTACCCAATACACAAGCCATAGGTGACTCAACAGTAAGACATACTGATGTCCCACTCACTAGGATGAATAATGAGAAAGTTATGGTCAGTTGCCTGTCGGCTGCCAGGATCTGCCACATAATGCATGCACTTAGTACACTCCACAACAGGTACAAATATGACTCTGTCATTGTCCATGTTGGTGTGAATTACCTGAGATGTACCTCCCTGGACTACATGAAAAAAGACATGGAGGAACTCTCGGATCTTGTAGCCCAGGCAGGTATGACTCTAGCCCTGAGTAGCATCCTACTGTCACCAAGAATGATACCACAGTATATGTAGAAAATGACTGACTTCAACAATTGGCTAAGTTTCTGGTGTCATTTTAAGGGGATCCAGTATCTGTCTGCCTGGGATAATATGATTGACAGACCTCGATGTTTTGCTAGAGATGGTCTGCACCTATCACCCCTGAGATTCTAGATACTGGCCAAGGCTCTTGCCACCCCTATAGTGCCTTTTTTAGGCAATGTCTTGAAGACAAAATTACCACCATAACAGATACAAGCAAACGTAATGTGAGAGTTATGCTACTCAATGCTAGAAGCCTAAATCTCAAAATGCACTCACTCGAAGCACTCCTTAAAATGGAGAACATTGACATCTGTGCAATAACAGAGACCTGGTTCAAGGCTCCGGAGAGCATCCCTGTGCTACCAGGCTATACCTCATACCACACTTTTTGGTCCTAAAACCTGGACCGAAGCCCTAAAGGTAGTGGTGTCTCCATATTCATAAAGGATATGCACACCTCCAGACTACTAGTCCAGCATAACGGATCAGAGATACTTTGGGTACAACTAACACTAGGCAAGACTGCAATCCAGGTTGTAGCCTGCTATAGATCCCTCACCACGTCCCAAGACTCCCCACTCCACATTACTAAACACCCGGGAACATTTTAAGGTATGACCCAATACCCTTAAACTGGGGGACTTTAACTACCCCTCCATTAACTGGGAAAATTACTCATGTAATAACACACTAGCTCAATGTTTTCTGGAATTCATACATTCCAATGCCTTGGACCAACTCATTCTTACCCCCACCAGGGGTAACAACATCTATGACCTGGTCATAACTAACATGGGCAACCGTGGCGCTACACCAGTAATCACCTCCTTACTGGTCAGATCTGACCACAAGCTAATCAACATGGATATCCACATCCCACCCTCACCCCCCATCCCCCCATAAAGGAAACAACCATGAAAAACTTCTCCAAAGCTAACTTTAGGCTTCTAAAAGCAGAGGTGGCCATTTATTATTAGGTTCATAGGTTAGTACTAAGCTAACTGCCGTTGCGAGCCATTTTTAAGCCTAGCCAATTATCCCTTGTGAGACTCAAACCCTGCAGCTTGTGTTTGTAAAGCAAACACCTTAATGATTAGGCCACCCTCCCAACCCCTTGACGACCCATCTTCACGATGCCCATGCAAATGGAAAATAGGTGCATGACTGCTGAATCATACACCAATGAACTGTATGAACACATACACAAGTGCATGGAATGGGCCATACCAAACAGAACCAAGATGCTCTCCTCCAAAAAAGGAAGCCAATCTGGTGGTCCCCTACCATAAACAAACTCTACAACAGAAGGAAGAAACTGATGTAGAGAAAGGTGAAGTCCCAAGACTGGAAAATCTCCCTTGTTAGCCTCAGCAAAAAACTGAGATCCCTCATCAAAATCCTCTAAAGCTAGCTACGAAGACAAAATTGCAGCTGATACTAAAGACAACCACAAGGCATTTCATAGTTATGTTAAGAACCTACATGGCAATACTCAGATCTGCTCTGAGCTATAGCATAAGGGCAACACATATACTGGGCCAACTGATAGTGCCAATATACTGGCCGATAGGTTCAGTGTGAGCTTTACCCCCCCTTTCACCCCCTAAAGGGCCTATCACAATACCAGAGGAATGCCAAGTTCCTAATATCACTGCTGCACAGGTTAAAACTGCACTGTCCAAAGCCAAGAATACAGCTTCCATGGGACCTGACAATATCCCTGGCTGTGTTCTACATGAATTACAAAGTGAACTGGCACCACACCTGACTGCCCTGTTCAATCACAGCCTCACTTCAGGCTTTGTTCCTACTGAATGGCACCGCTACAGTCATCCCACTCCACAAAGGGGGAAGGAGTACAGACAATGGGAACTACCACCCCATTAGCCTGACTAGTCTGATATTTAAGGCTATGGAGCGCATCATCATGGACCTTATAAATAGGGACATAGGGAATCTCCAAACTCTGGACTCCATGCAGTTTGGATTTGTGAAAGGTAGATCATGCCTACTCAACCTGATAGACTTCTTCGAGTCTGTCACCAGAGCTGTGGATGAAGGCAAAGTAGTTCACACAGCCTACCTTGATCTTGCCAAGGCCTTTGACACCAGCCCTCACTCAGGAATTATAAACAGACTCACTAAACTAGGCATGAACCCCTATATCACAAGGTGGGTCACAAACTGGCTCACTGATAGAACACACACTGTGAAAGTAGCAGATTCCAAATCTGATTACCAATCAGTTACAAGTGGAGTCCCACAAGGATCAGTCCTGGGTCCTCTCCAGATTGGCATCTACTTCTCTGAAGTTCAAGCCATTATAAAGGTACTTTGGCTGACCAAGTTCGCAGATGATTGCAAACTGGGAGCTGTTATTGACTCTCCAACTAATGTAGACATTCTTCAAAAGGGCCTCACTTTTTGACATTCTTCAAAAAGGCCTTAAGCTCAATGTCAAAAAATGCATAGTCATTCCCTTTGGGAAAAACTCAGTGTCCATGAACTACCACATTGATGGTAGTCCACTAAACACTGAAGCTGTGATAAGAGATCTGGGGACACAGGTTGACAGCAACCTCTCCTTTGACAACCACATTGTCACTGTGGTCAGAAAGTCATTCTATGTGGCATACCTCATTACAAAGGGTTTTTCATCCAGGAAGAAAGAGGTCATAGTCCCTCTCTACTCAACCCTCATCAGACCTATTATAGAATACAACACTCCATTTGGCATGTACCTCGCTAGACACCTACAACAACTGGAAAGGCCAAAAAATACCTCACTAAGAAGATCCTAGGCCTTAAACACATGCCCTATACGGACAGACTCAAAAAGCTCCAGCTATACTCTGTCTCATATCACCTACTTAGAGGCGATCTCCGCTTGACCTACAAACCCATGTCTGACCAAGAGCTGTTAAATATGCTACATCTGAAGAAATCCCAATCCCTCTGTGCCACATGCTGCAGGGACCTCAACCTCACTACCACAATAAACTGAACATGCTGGAGGGACATGTTACTAAGCCAGGGACTACCCATGCTCTGGAACAGACTTCCCATTCACATCAAGCAGAGCACCTCACTAGCCCTCTTCAAGAGAAATCTTGACGAGTGGATGGGCAGTAGAAAATTCACCCCGGGGATCACTTCAGTGGCCTTGCTTGATAGGAGCACTGGAAATGAATGCCAGGCAGCAAGATGCCAGGGAATCTTTTTGGGCTAGGCTAACATAGGCTCCAGGGCCGAGTACATAGCAATGAACCTATGAACAACTTGTCTGTCAGATACACACAGCAAATTGTCATTTAGGTTGTGGATGTTTCATTAAAACATGTATGCTGACAAAATACAGAATACATCAACACTATAAGGTTTATACACAGCTGAAATAACAGCTACTGTTTACTGATTTCACTTACTTTAGTAATGCATGATGGATATTCCTGCATTCTAAACATTAAACATGTAATTTTGAAAATTAAAGCCCTGAAAAAGAGAAATATGCACCTCAGTTAATAATACATGTAAAAATTCAACATACCACTCTCTCTCTCCACCACTCTTCAAGCCTGTGAAATAAAAATAGGACAAGCATTTCACAAGACACTTTGTAGACTGTTATTCTGAAGAACATTAAGTGAGCACATTACTCAGATGACAGTGTAAATTTCAGGTATTAACATTGTTGAGCACAAACTGGAGAACATGAGATTCAAATCTGTGGAACAACTTATATTCAAACTCTGACCTTGAGACCTATCTGCCTATCTAACACGTCTAAATTGTAACCATCTTTTTCAGGCAGTGAAAAGAGTTAAAGTTATGACAACATCCTGATGGGGGATGGTTTACTAAGAGTGATCTTGGCTTAGGATTGCAAACTATGAACATGCTTCTCATGTAGCTGAATTGTTTTTAAATTACATTCATGTCAGCACTGTTTTCAGCATAATTAACAGTACTTGAGATAATCCATTCCGCAGACAGTCTAACAGTGTCATGTTAATACCCAGCCGCTGTGAACAGAACCATGCCTGTTGCTGTACATTACTGGACACAGGTATATGTGAGGACCATTATTCCTTGTGAAATTGCACATCATTCGTTAACTACATACATCTTCCCTGGCCTTAATTGCAACTGTTATTGTGCCCATCACAGTCCTTCAAAACTTACAGGTTAATTCTTTTCTGCTACTGACTTCAGTACTTCATGACAAAAACAGTACTTCAGAGCATTTTAAAAAGTATACAATATTAACCTAAAGCTTCCTCAGACATATAACAGGATTTATCAAGATGTTTTGTCCCTACTGTTAAATGGCTGATGCTAACTTAATGTTGTGGGTTACGGATATATCAGTAGGAATTTGATGAATAACTTGAGTTATTTGCAACAACAGTCAAAATATATGCTGGCATCAATAAGTGTAAAATGCTTTGTTAAAAGAATGCTGTGGGTATATGAAATCAGTGCAACAATTTAAGATAACTGTGTCCCCTTTCAAGACTTGAACACACAGCACACAAAATATAGACATACTGGTTTGTGTTCTTCCCAGCTGAGCTAACGTTCAGCACATGCTACTTCTAAACAAATAGGTAATACTCTTCAAACACTGTTGTTCAACAAATGTTATTAAGCCATTACAGCATAACTCATAAAAAGACTAGATCAGCGTGTTGTCACAATGCGCAATATAAAGTTTAATATAAACTATTGCAATATGGATTTTAAAAAATGATACGGGTGAAGTTAACCAATGTAGCAGGTTTCACTATGGGGTTTGGAACCCACGACATGCCAAAATGTACATATGCTGGCCAGATGCTTTACAGGTTGAGCTAACATTCAACAAGGCTGTCATTGTAGACAACAGGTACTGCAAATGTTTCTTAGAAATCCTGTGATGAATGGCAGAATACTGAAAATGCGGGTCTATATCAGCATTTTGAAAAAGTAATAGGTTGAATTACTAAATGTCGAACTGAAATGATTGACCTATTACATTTTCAAATGCTGATAAAAAAAAGACTAAGGGGTGTAGGCAGGGTGACAACCCCCCCTGCACCCCCCCCGCTACTTAAATATACCATCTCTGAGACCATGCTACATTGAGGTAAACGGAAATCTCCCCTTACGGAGATTTCCGTTTACCCATTCGACGTTCTGCCCTTTCGGCATTCTCGATGCGACAATATCAAATTCGATATTGTCAGCATTCAAGATGCTGATAGGGACCCGAAAATGCTTACAAATTAAGCACCTCTCAAAGTGAGGATATAACAGCTATGAACACATATATAACAAAATATGTTTAAGCAATGGTATGGGCATTAATTTTTACATTAAATAAATGTGTCTGTGTACTTGTGTAGGAAGACTGATGTAACTAAGTTATATCCGTGTCTGTCTTCAACCTTGTAACAGTCCAATAGGTGATATAGTGGGAGTATAATGGAAAACTACGAAATGCACAGTCATCAGTGACCTAGCCAGTATAGCCATTGTTGATGACGAGGACAGTGACTATGTGAAATTATGTACTTAGATGTTGTAAAAGTCATGTGTATCTTCAAACAACATAGTTAAGATTATTCAATAAAGCAACAACATGGGTATCAAACTCAAGAGAGCAGTACATACAGAGTCCACTGACTTATCATCATGAGATAATTATTGCAATAGTTAAAACATAGCTATGAAAATGTATATGATCTATATCGGTCAAATATCTGGAAAATCCATAGGAAAACTAAGGAATGAACAGGATATTGGTACTTACTGTAGGGTTCTACAGGCTGTCTGCAATTTGTCGACCATGCTTCGAAGCTCGGCTGTGACCCTGTGATATAGGTCATCATAGTGTTGATGAACCTGCACTCCATTGCGGTATATCTGCAGCCTCCATCAATGCTGCCTTGTGATCTGGTTCCACACGTCAGTCATAATAAAGTTTCTGGGCCTGGCTCTGATCCTCTGCTCCAATCCAACATATATGGTCAACATCGGACCAGTTGGGTGCATGGACATATTTCAGCCTCCACAAAGTCACCGTCATGATTTTCAGTTAGTCGATATCTGAAAAACACATGAATGCTCACCAGGATACCACTCAGTTCACAGTTAGAAATGGCCTGATCATTAAATTTATCAAAATCAATATTTGAAAGTGGTGCTGATGTCATGCTTTAACATTATTAGAAGCAAATGGGCATGTGTTACACATAATACCATTCATCTATACCTATTGGATGTTTTCGTGATATACCTGGGTCTTTCAGCGCATAACAAAAATTTACACAAATGTCCTTGAATGGGATTCAAAGAACTTGAATTTTAATTAACTTCTTTAATTAGGTATGGCACAAATGTTACTTAAAGCTGTGTGAACACAAAGTGCACTTTGATTCTATGAGTCTGAGTGAGAGGTGCATTGGCAACTGGTTGAAATTCTGATGTGTTGATTAGTAAATCTGTCAAAGTTAATCATTTCAAAAGGTATATAAAGTCATGTTTAATCAAAATGTTAATTTTAACAGAAGTTTTAAAAACTCCTGGAATCATGTTTTCTGAAAATGTATGCATGCAGGTGTTGTTGTTCTAAATATTTTTGTTCAGTCTCATATGCACTTGTGTAGTCAGACTTCCACTGCAAATGATAAAAGTTTATGGAGGAGGATGTACAGATTAATCTGTAATTCATACTGGAAATTCATTGCACTCTGTGATCTTTTTTTTTTCCAAAATCTCTTTATTTTAATTTTCTTTTTTTCAAATAATAACAACAATACGGTAACTCAAAAACACAAATAAACAATATAAATACTTATCTAAAGAAAACAAACAACCTCGTTCCAAGAAAATTATATATATATATATATATATATATATATATATATATATATATATATATACATATACACACAGGCAATATATACACAAGAAGTCACTACATCATCAAGTAAAGTATGAGAATTCTTATGTTCATTTGGTCTCATAAGGGATAGTTAGAATGGGGATAGTCTATATATAAAATATCTATTTACACATATACTAAGAAAAGGTAGAAGATGCAAGAAAGAAGAAAGACTGGTTATGCTACATTCATTTCTTATTTAAAGGTTAGCTTTTCATGACAATTTGTAGGCAAATTTTATTTGCCAAGAATTATATCTAGCAAGTAACCCCAATATTTTTGATAATAGCGTTTGTTTTTTGCTTTTGAATAAATTAATTTGTGAGATGAAATATATTTGATAGCAAGATTCCTAAAATTTTCCCATGTAATTGGTGACATGACATTCCAATTCTTTGTAATAAAGAATTTAATAAGGGCACACATCGTAATAAAAACATGTTTTAATATTTTTGGGAGTTGATTGATATTAATGTACAATATAGCTGTCTCCCAAGTAAGGGTTGATTTTTCATATCCCATCTTCTCTAATCTTACTCTCAAGGAACACCATAAGTTGTGTATCTTAGTACAGATCCACATGACATGTAAAATATCAGCTGTTTGATCCAGACAATGGGGACATATGGGCGAAAAGTTAGGATCGAATTTATTTAATTTAGATAAGGTATAATATAGATTATTTACCATAATTTGTGTATATAACAGCTTCTTGAAAGGAATGAATTTGATTGCATTTTCAATGGCTAGTTTCTTATTTTCTTTAGTCAGTGATTGATTTTCATTTGCCAATAGTTTGAAAATAATAAAGAATTCTGATGTTTTGCACTCATTACAATTTTATAAGTCCTAGAAATTGTTTTCCCTTTAATCGCAAGATTTTCAAGTATTAATTTAACTAAATCTATGTTCTGTAAGTCAGTGTGTATTTGTGAGAATTTAGCATTTATAAGATGATGAAGTTGGTTAAGGATAATACTATATTTCATAGGAAGTTTGAGTTCAAGTCTCATTTGCCCCGTGTTAGAGTCTTTCCATTGGTATATATCCCATATTGTGTAGTCTTTTATCAGGGGGTAGTTTGTTAGATTTACTGGTTTATTATTTATTAGTAAATTAGGATTTAGGTGTAATGGTTGCATAAGGGCAAAAGCGTCAGCTAATTGCAATGATTTAAACAGTTTCTGTGTTGTAAGAATCATATTTTTAATTAGTGGGTGTAAATTCTTCATGTATATGCTAGTCTGGTTTAAATTTAAGAATGGTAAGGATTTGATATTGCAGCCAAGGGATTTTAACTGTTCATACCAGATTTTGGTCCACTGGGGTGTCCAAGTATTTATATACGAGTCATAGTTTATTATTTGTATTAGTCTGTATACAGTAATTATACTATAGTAAAGCTTAAAATCAGGTAACCCCAATCCCCCCTTATCTTTGGTGAGTACAAGTTTTGCATATTTAATTCTGGTAGATTTGGGATACCATAAGAATCTTGATATAGCTTTTTCCATGGCAAGGAAGAAGTTTTGGGGAATATTTGAAAAGGTAGCATTTAATTGAAAGAGTATTCTTGGTAAAAAAATTCATCTTGACAACACTAGCTTTTGACAGTAGAGACATAGTAATGTTCTTCCATCTATCCATATTGCTTTGAATACTAGTCCATGTAGTTAGGTTATTGTTTAGAATATCTTTGAAGTCTGAAGTAAATATTATTCCTAGATATTTTATCTGGTAGTTTATTTTGATCTCACTCATAGGAAAGTACAATTCTTTATGCCCTATAGGATTGAGGGGAAATATATGTGACTTGTTTAAATTTAAATTATAATTTGAAACTACCGAGAAGTCATCAATAACTTTAAATATTTTTGGGAGGTCAGTAGTGGGGAGTTGGAAGTATATATTTAAGTCATCAGCAAAGGCCGAGTATATAAGATTTGTATTGTGAATTCTGGGAATATGATGAAAGTTTTTTTTGTGAAATAAACAGAAGGGAGGGGTTCTAGATAAAGATTAAATAGGTATGGCGAAAGAGGACATCCTTGTCTTGTACCATTGGATAAGAGTACAGGTTTAGTTATAAGTTTATTTACCTGTATAGTGGTAGAAGCTTTCTGATACAGAACCTGGATCATTTTAATGAATTCTTGAGGAAAACCATATAAAGGCAGTATATTAAAGAGAAAGTGTAAGTTTACTCTATCAAAAGCTTTAGTTGCATCTACTGTAAGGGCATATCTGGGGCATTTATCCCTATTAAGTATTCTTACAATGGTATCTAAAAGGAGGGTGTTGTCACTTGTTTGCCTGTTTGTCATAAAGCCCATTTGTTGTTGGGAAATAATAGAGGGGAGTATATTCTTAAGTCTATTTGCTATAACATGGGCTAATATCTTAAGATCAGTGTTTAGGAGGGCTATTGGTCTATAATTTGCTGGATCTGTTGGGTCAGAATGTGGTTTAGGAATCAACACTGTCTTGGAGTTATTTAAGTATTTGTCTGTTATACCATATTGTATTATATAGTTGAAAACTTTTAATAACACTTTGGAGATAGGTTCCTTGAATAGCTTATAAAAATCCAATGTGTATCCATCAGGCTCAGGGGATTTACCTAATTTTAGTTTGTTTATTGCAGCTTTTATCTCTTTTAAATGTAACAGTGATTTTAAGAGTTTCCTTTGATCTTCTGTAATTTGTGGAAAGTTTATATTATGTATAAAATCCTCAAATCTGTCTGTAGATGATGATAAGGGTATATTGTATAATTTCTTATAAATATCTTCAAAAGCGTCCATTATATCTTGATCTTTATATTTCACCTGTCCTTCATATTTTATTTCTCTGATCCTAGGAGGTCCACTTTTTATGTTAATTAGTCTAGCTAGGAATTTTGATGGTGTTTGAGCCCATTCTGAATATTGATATATTGACCTTAATTTTAAGAAGGAGATATTTTTTAAATAGTGTTTGTGTAATTGTTTTTGCCAATCAATTATTTTTTACTCAAGTTCTTTAGAATATTTTTCCTGAAGTTCTAGTTCAGCAGTGTTTATTCGACACTGTAGTTCATTCTTTATTCGACACTGTAGTTCATTCTTAAGATTGTTATACTTTTTTTTGAGTCATGCAGATTTTTGAATAATAATACCCCTGATGACCACCTTGGTAGCCGCCCATTGTATGTCATATGAAATTTGATCGGATATAAAATCATTTTGAAGTTGGGCTAGCACATTCTGAATTTCTTGTGTAGTTTCTTGGTTTTGTATAATTTTAGGATTTAACGTCCAGGTATTGAAATAGGAAATATTTTGTTTATGAGCTTGAAAGTTTATTAAAAGTCTAATTTTGGAATGATCTGAAAGAGTTCTAGGTGATACAGCATAATTTATTTTGTTAGAAAGGAAAGCAAGAGAAGTTAGAAAAGCATCTATCCTGGACCAAGTTTTATGAGTGGCTGAAAAGAAAGTGAATCTTGATATTGTTTTATCATATTGAAATTTAACATAAGGGTCAACTAGTTCAAATGTATTTTGCAATTCTTCAAGTGCTGTAGTGATATGTAGTAGATGATTGTGACTGTCTGTTTTTATTATGCAATCTATCCTTATCTAGATTTAGTAAAGCATTCCAGTCCCCACCTACAATAAACAGATGATTTGGGTATTTGGCTACTATATTAAATATTTCATAAATGAAGAGCTGTTGATTTGAGCAGGGGCTATATATATTAAGAAAGAGTAATGGTTTGTTTAAAGTACGATATTCAGTAGTAAATAATACCCATCTTCCCTTTGAGTCAGCTTCATAGGAAGTAATCTCCCCTTGGAAGGATTTATTTACTATAATGGCCACTCCCCCAGACAAAGAACTATAATTTGCAGCAACTATTGTTTTAACCCATTTTCTTTTCCTTTCCCTAACCCAAAGTTGGTCATCTAAGTGAGTTTCTTGCAAGAAAGTTATATCAGCCTTAGTTTGGTATGTGAGGTGCATGATTACATTTCTTTTCTTTTTATCTACCATTCCAAGAGTCTATGGTTATCATTTTTTATTAATATTGTTGAAGTTTCTCATTAGTTGATGCACAAAAATACAGTTAGAAACTTTTTCTGTTAGTGTATTTATCTTTAGAATAAATGTTGTGACTTCTATACTCCTAAACTCTAAATAGGTGCCTAACCACCCATACCTCTGTATTTGTAAATGTGCATGAGTTAAGAAACTCTTTTAAAAGAAACTATTATATTTAACAACAAGGAGTAGATATATATCAGAGGGATGTCAATAATACCCATACTGTTCCAAATGTGAACAGTCATCAGCTAACAGACTGTGCCCATCCCACTCCTTTTATTTATATACTGCATATTAATTTTCAGACTTCTTAAAATATTATATTAATTGTGCCCTTAGATATTATATAGAGAGAAAAGGAAAAGTAGCTTTTATAAAAAGTTTTGTAGTAACAGCAACATATTATAATTCTTAACATTTCAAGAATTATTAAAGAGTTAACAAAACAATATTTTCAAAAACCAAGTACAATATATGTATATTTTAAAGAAGGCATCATTTTAAAAATTCAACAATTGCATTATTCTTGCTAACAGCAACTAACTGTGGTTCTTTAAAATGTATTGGAAACCATACAAGCAATCATTGTGAACTCATATTATTAATTAACCAGTGCCATCTACTGGACATACAGGGAAGAAAAAAAAAAGAGAAATGTTTTTGTACCTTGCTCATTCATAGACATACTTAAAAGCAACTCAATGATTATGCCAGTAGAATAGTGAGTATGGATTTTAACTGAAACTACTTATGTCTAGTATTTACGCTACTTAAACTCTTATATCAAAGGTTATATCCCATTTTTTAAATGTAATTTAACACTTCTTTTTTGTAAGCTGTAAATGCACTTTAAAGTAATTTCTCTATGCAGACAATGTTAGGTAGCTTTGTATCTTTTAAATGTAAAGGCAGTTACTAAAGGACAATACCTTACGTATTATAGTGTAGCAAAGAGGTTTTCTTTACAGGCAAGTAAGCAGAGTTATTTAGAACACATTCCACATCCATTTGTTTAAAATTTCCCATAAGAGTGGTATATTCTTCTGTCCTGTAGTTCTTTGGAGCTGTAGCACTTGTTTAGCCTTCCAAATGTAGTTTTTGGATCAAAAGATATGAAAAGAGTTGTCTCAGGCAGGATTTACTTTGAAGAGATGCAGAAAGGTGGATTTTGACTGGTCAGGTGTTTCCAAGGATATTTTTTCTTCTTTGTAATAAAATGTTAAAGTTGCAGGATATCTCATTTGGAAACGAATCTTATTTTCAATGAGGTAATTGCAGTATTTGCTGAGTTTCTGTCAATTTTGTTTAATTTGTAAATGAAGATCTTGAGTAATCATAATTTTATGCGCTCTCCATGTAACATTCTTTTTAATCTTATAAGCTGACAGTATCTGTTGAACATGTGCTGAATTAAGCAGTCTGATATAGATTTGTCTAGGAAGATCACTTGTTTGTGTATGCTTTATAGCTCTGTGAGCTCTTTCGATCACTATCTCATCCAGGAGATGTTTATTAGCCAGAAAAGAGCTTAGTATTTCTTTTATTACTGGAATAAGTTGTGAATTATCAAAGCTCTCTGGAATACCTCTTATGATAAAATTATTTCTCCGGCTTCTAGCTTCCAAGTCTAACATTTTTTGCTGTAATTCTTTAATTATGGTGTCATTGGTTTGTGCTTTTTGTTGTAGTTCATTGTCCATAATTTTAGCTTCATTTTGTTCAAGCCTAAGCACAATTTGGTCCAGAGTAGAGCCAAATGTAGTTAGCTTATGAGAAACCCTGAACTTCTGTTTGTAAAGGTTGTAAAGCAGTTTTCAGATTCTCCAGTGTTAAAGGTTGTTCCTGTTTTAATCTTTGAGACATTTTATCAGCTTCTTGTTGTTGCTTGTTAATTTTTTGCCTTTTAGAAGTGGTTTCTTTCTCAGGAGTAGTAATTGCAGACAGTTTGGTTTTTGTGATTACAGTTTCCATCCGATCTGGCTCATTCTCCATTAATCTTGTATAGTTAGATTCCTAGTAGTAGTGCAGAATTTTAAATGATAAGTCTTGTTACGAAAGTTGTTTTTCTTGTTACTTTCCTCTTATTAGGCCTGTTAGTCTTGAAGAATCCACACCATGCGGTTCAGGGCTCTGTTTCCAACAAGTAATTATTTTTCCTTCAGAATGAGAGAATCTTTGAAAGATAAAGATGAAACAAGTAAGTACTCGTATTTCTGCTTTAATCCATTGATGTTTGGTATACTTTTCCTAAGCGATGCGCTGGTTTGAAGTCAGATTATAGTATAGGAATGCAGGAGCTACACTGTTAGTGTGCTTACAGGCTGTCCACCATTTTGGAATCGTCCATTGCACTCTGTGATCTAACTACAAAAACCTATGGATTACTACAGTATCTGTATCTAGTATGTGATGTTGATAGTATAGATATGTCTTAAATCATGTTTCCTAAACAGTGTTATAATGTGCTGTTGGTGTTACAGATGTTTCTTCAATGGTGTTTCTTAACAAAGGTGTTATCACTACTGTCTCACTTTACCATGGATCTGTACTACCTACGGATCCTCAGGTATCCCAACACTCTCCGTAATTTATGCAATTGTGAAGTGATATAGTATTTTAATGTGTAATGCAAACCGACTGTATTGGCATGATGATTGTGTCTTTGGACTTCCCTTCAACATATAAGTAGGGGTTCTAGTTCCAGTGACGAACTGTACAGATATTGCAAGTTATGTTGATTTTACAGATGTATGAAGCCATTGTTGATTCTTTTCACGTCATGTTAGTATTTCTCACAATGTTATAAAAAGTTTGCATTGCGTGACTGCATAGTGTTTTTTTTTTTTTTTTTTTTTTTACATATTCTGTTCACAGAATCAAATGCATAAACGTGCTCCATGCTTCTTATCATGTCATTATGCATGCTTTCCAGTGACAACTTCCCCCAAGGAAAATGACATCATAATCGATGCTCTCTGGCAGCATGGAAGGAGACTCCTAGGCCATTCATGGGATACTATCTGGAGAAATGAAATCTGGACAGACCTCACCAACATGATGAATGCAGTTGGAGGCCAAAACCAATCCAATGAGGCCTGTAGACATCTCTGCTCAGACATGATTCTTTGTGCAGACAGCACAGTAACACATAATGAGAGGTCAAGGGCTGGTACCAGTTGTGTACCACCACTGGTCCTCCTTGATGATATCACAATTTTTTGGCATCACTGCATACAGCAAGAGGAGAGCAATGATTCACTGGTGGTAAGACTGAAGGTGGGGATCTAGGACAGACATGTATGTATCCATGTTCAGTACATAGATGAGTATTTTGACACTTGCAGCATATTGCTTCAGAGTGCATATTCATTTATTCCTGTATTAGATTTACGGCAGCAGAATTGAGCCATGAACACACTTCCACACAGAGTGAGGATGATGAATGCACGTATAATTACATGTACATGGTAGATCTGAGTTACAGACAGAGCAGCGCAAATTACAGTTGCAATGTTGTATTGCATTAATATTCACAGGTCCATCTACTTTGGATCTACAGTAGAGAAAATCAGGTAAGTGTCTCTATACTTTTGCCGTGTACAATACCTTGTTAGTGCCCACACCTCATTTAATGGCAGTGCTGTTTACTGTTATATTGTTATTTCCCTAACATTGAACACTACAGGTACATCCAGTGGAGGGACAAGCCACATATTATCAAGTGCAGGAGGACAAGGTATGTTATAGTGACATTGTCAGAGCTTTCAACAATGTTTAGCGCACATGATGACTGTCATCTTTGGCAGTCTTTGTCAATACAGGCTCTTCTGGTGTATAGTTGCAGTGCCCAATCACGTGAGTATTTGCAGCCCATATTGCTATATTGTATATATGATGTTGGTAGTATTAATTTTGATAACTACATGACTGTGCTGTCTTTCTCTTTACTTTCTCACTGCAGGATCCACAATACAAACCATAACCTCTACTCAGCAGAGTCCTCAAGTGCACATATGAGTGGTATGTGTATGTCAAAAATTTTGTATGTTTTAACTGTGTTCACCTGGTAAATGTTGTGAATGATGTGATCTGTGATGTCTTTTTTCCCTACACTAGCTGAAGTTCAGCACAGTGGAATAACAACAACAACAACATCCCATGAGTGTTTGACAGGTGTTTTGTTATGTTTTTATGCATCATATGTTGTGTATGTTGGCCATGTTAATAGTTTATATAGTTATGGTATGCACATTTCATGAAACATACAAACAGTAGCCTACAGGTGAAATCTGTAGTATTTGTAACATAGCAGTAAATATATATGTGTGAATTACTTTTATATACATCATGTGCTGTAGGAACATTCCCCTGATCTGTGTCTTTGTGTTTGTAGCACAACAGCTATAGTTATCATTTGGCAGCCCATCTAGCAATCATTATGTTGTTTATGTTGTGTCTCAGCTTGGTAGTATGGCCCATGGCACAGAAGTCCTTGATTTGTTTGGAGAGTCCATCTGTGATGTTGACACTAATATTGCAGCAGATGTATCCTCAGATGTAGAGAGGTCCACTTGTCGGTGCATTCAGAGGACGAGGGACACAGTGTATGTTGAACATGGTAGGGCTGTTGGTCAACACACCACAGTTGGGAGCACAGCTGCTTGTGGATCTACTCAACACCCAGACACAGGACATTACCGTAGACACAGGCGAGCAGAAGCTTTTACATGGCCAAGCATCAGAGGGTGTCCACCTCCTGCTACAGACAAATGAGCGGTCACAATTATGACATTGTCCAGACATCTGTGCTCTTGCCTGTACCACAGATCATGTGGCACACCAGCTATGTGTCATGCATGAAGGACAGGTGCACAGACACAGTGAGATTATGGCTGCATTGGCAGCTCAGTATGAGAGTCTGCAAGCTGTGGCATGGTCAGTGGAAACCCTCAACTCTACTATACTGCAGGAGTGACATATTACAAGCAGGTTTTTGTGTTCCATGACAATACACAGTGGATTGCAACCTGTGAGAGGCAGAATGCCTGTCCACAGAATCACCATTAGCCATCAGGAATCCCTGTCTGTGGTTCAAGCTGCACAGATGTCAACTGCTGGCACATCTGCTGAGGGCCCTCCAGTCACAAGACCTTCACTTCACAGTCATCTCAACACAGTGTCACACCCCCATCCATCTCCTCTGTGATGCAACTATGGCAGGATGTGTCTGTGCATGGTCATGACATGGGTGGATCGTGTTGCAAGACGTCAGTGAGGATGACCAAGACTGCGTTAGAGTATGTTCAACAATGTAGTATACATAACTGTCTTATATTATTTCAAGACTTTTATACTGTGATATGTGTTTCTGAAATAATAATGTCTGCCTGATGTGCATGATTTCTCCTTTTACATTATATTATTGTACAGATGTTTAAGTTTAGCAGTGATGTGTGTCCCTTATTGTTTAACATACAGTGATAAAACAAACTGTGTATGCAAACCTGTGTCACTTGTGCCCTGAGCTGATGTTTTTATTTTTGACACATTTGTTTATGTTCATGTTGGAATATGTTATACTCATGTTAAGTGTGATACTCAGTGAGTACCTCTAGTGGGTACTTGCCACTAGATGCAATGTGTGTTGCTGTTCTGGGGTAACACCTGTACATTAATGCTCAATCTGTGTACTCCTGTACATGTGACTTGTCACAACTCAAATGACTGAGTCAGATGCTGCCATGTGGCTTGGACCCACACTTACGATCACTCCCTACATTACCTACATCTGTGACTTCTGTCCCTTATGTACTCCTGCTCCTTATCCAATAACCGTGGGATGTCCTGTTCAGACATTTTTGGTTCTTGTGGTAGTTCACCCACACCTGCAGCTGGAAGATCACCATGTTCTTGGGTTAGCAAGTTGTGCAGCATGGCACACAATATTATCATCTGTGCTGCCTTCTTTGGTGTTTATTACAATGCACCCCTGGATGTGTCCAGAGATCTGAGCCTAGCTTTCAGTACACCAAACACACACTCTATGGTGTTTCAGTTTGTTGCATGTGCTCTATTCTAAGTCTCCTATACAGGGTCAGATAGTTCATGGTATGGGGTCATTAGAGCCACGGCTCAAGAGGATAACCACAGTCACCTGTTGTGGGAAGTAAAATCACTTTTGTTCAGACTAGTAATTATTGAGAGGAGGATCCTTAACATTCACTTTGCTGGAATGCAGACCTGAGCTCATTTCCCTTCAAATGGCAGCATCATGGACACTTCCAAGGTGTGTTGCCATGATGTTAGCTATGTTGCCCTCTGCTGCACACACACAACTTGACAGTTGATGGATGGTCATCCCTTTATGTTTATGTATCCATCTGCATCTGGATGTACATGTGTCTTGATAGGTATGTGTGTGTAATCTATTGCACCGAATACATGGGGGAAGTTAGCAATGCTGTAAAACTGGTGCATTACATTTCTTTTCTCCATAGGTGTGTATGGGAATTATATGTAGTCATCCTCCTTGGCTGCATATTGCTTCCAAAATTTTACCAGGATATGACTGACAGTTTTCTGTAATTTTCCAACAGCATCCCCCATGCTGTCTTCCACTTCTACATTCATACTTGTCCCAACCAGGTGACCACAAGGTTCCATCCTGGGTCCCTTTCTATTTAATGTCTTTACCAATGATCTCTATACTTCTTGTAAACAATCCTCCCTCATCCAATATGTAGACGACTTGACTCTCATCTCCATCTCAGACAATATCTCCAATCTCCACACTCTTACTCAACAGGCCTTCCTATCCACTAAACAGTGGTTGTCCAGGAATCTACTCATTCTCAACCCTAAAAAGACCAAACTCTTATTATTTTTCTCCCGATCTCTCTCACCTCAAATCCACCTTTACTATTACTTCCTCTAATAACACTGTTATCCAACCTGAAGCTCACACTAAACTCCTTGGGGCCATCATAGATGATGAACTCATACACATCCTCCAAAGCATAAAAAAGACTTACCAAAAACTTGCTTTACTGTATTGCAACAAAAAATGTCTAACTACAAATGCCAGACTCTCCCTTACACAAACTCTTCTCCTCCCCTCCCTTCGATATATGCTGCCCTAGTACTCACCAACATCCAAGCTACTACTTTAAACAAACTCCAACAAATTTACCACAAGATACCTAGATTTATTACAAACTCTCCATACAATACACATCACTGCCTTGCCCTAAATACTCTCCACTGGTTAGAATTCCCCCATCTTCTACTGCTGTCACAACTTCAAATGTTATACTTCATTCTTTACAAACCTTCATCCTGCCCTGCTCTCTCTTCCTTCATCTCTGTCTACACTCCTCCGTGGACTCTCTGTACCTCTAATCAGGAACTACTAGAAATCTATCAACCCCAAAAAATAGCTGGCAAACTCCTACATAAACACTCTGTCGCTCAAGCCTGGAACAAACTCCCAGAAGACATTTATTCCATCATTCACCTATCCCACTTTAAAGAAAAACTCAAAATTCATTTACTCAACTCCAAACTATGTCCTTGTCAAGCCCCTACTTAAGCTCCCCACAACCCTACTATATACCTTTTCAGTCCCTCCACATACAGCTAAGTACTCCACTATTATGGATACCTATTCAACTCTACAATCAATATTGTTGGACTTAATTATTTTTGTAAATATGTAAATATATTTTTTAGTCTGTAAAATATTGATATGTATATGTCATGTGTTTGCATTTCTGCTTTGTCTCTCTAACATTCTTGTATAACTGATTTTGACCATATTTTTGACTCAAATGTTTGATTCTCTGCAAACTGTTTGTGTTTTTTTTTTTTTTTTGGAGTTTTTCTGCTTGGGTCTCCACCGAAAATGGTCCACAAGCCCAGCTGGACAAACCTGGGTAACAAATGTCAATAAATAAAATAAATAAATGTGTCTCTGAATTGTCCCAGATGGAAGTATAGCCAGAGTGAGATATACTTTGGTTTCAAGGGGGATGGTGTTTCCTCGAAGGGTATGCACAGATATGTGTGGGGTATTCATGTTACATACAGACTGCACTACTTGTCTGTCCAGCCAGTATCTGTCAGTTATTTTCTGTTCTGACTCTAGCTGCCTAACTTCTCGGACACACAGCTATATCATCATTTATCATTTGCACCAATGCTGCCTGTTGAAGTATATTGACAGCATGTTGCATTGTTGCATGTTTTTTTTTTCAGTTTTGCTATAGATTTTGCCATAATCCATAGTATTCACTTGAATTAAGTTTGGGTCCGTAATGTATGTGCCAAAAATTTCAGAAATGGAGTCAACATAGCGGTTTGTCACATTTGAATTGCGTTGTGTGCACACTGTGTTTTGGAGTTGCACTGGTATGCGCAGATCCCTAATTATTCTACACTGAATACGTAATTAGTCGGTCTGCCCGCAGTGTGTCTTCTGGAATCGCATCCGCAGGAGGTGTATTGAAGTCTTCCTTCAGCATGCTGCGCTGTTTGCAAATAGCTTCTGTGAACTTTACAGAATCTGGACGCTTAGCTCTTTATTTTTTATTCCATGTGTCAATCAATCAATTATCAATTTCATGAAACATTTGTAATTTACTTTTGTTCATTTTATTATAAAATAACTAGTCAATCACATCCTTATGTGTAACAGGCTCTACCCTCTCCTTACTAATGCTTCTTTCTACCTCTTATGTAGTGGTTTAACTTTTTAAAAACCTATGCATTTCCTTTATTTTTACTTCTCAAACTTCTTCTTTTTATTAGTTTATAAACATTATCTTAAAATGCTCCATACAATTTACAAACAAGTTTTGTATATTATCTTAGTTCCTCCCTTCAGCCTTTAAAACAGTACAAGTCTGTCTCTGACTGATAACGCAATGTATTTATATATTATCTTTTCCTGTAACCATCCATTCACTGTTTTATCCAATAAGTGTTGCTCTAACTCCTGGCCACTTTCACAATACACTTATTTCCTACAAAACTACAATTCCTACAAAACTACAATCATTTCTGAATTTCTAGACATAATTTCTTATATGCTTTTTTAAACTCAATCTTCCAGTCAGACCAGGTTTCATAGAATAAACTCATCATTTTATACTTGTCAAACAAAAATCATATTTCTAAAACTAAATCATCTGTACCTCACACATAGCCATGTAAGTGTTTTCATTCCTTTAATTTATAATATTTGTTCAGTTCTCTGAAAATTGTATTACTGCAGTTCTTCTTTATTAACTCTAAGTACTGTTAACCCTTAATGAAAGAATAGAAAAAGTATATATTTTAAGTATTTTATGTCAGTTTGTCTTCCTGGTCATATAACTTATTGAATAGGCAAAAAAAAAACATATATTCTTTATCCCATTATTATCTTCACAAAGAGTAAGCCATAGTTCCCATCCCCCAGTCCAAAGTTTTCTTTCAACAAAAATGTAATACCTAGAATGGATATTTTTTCACATCTGAGAAAAAATGTGTCCAAGCCATTTGACAGGGACTGAACAACCAGTCTCTTCTTTAAAACATGTACTGTTTGAAAAATGCACTTATTTAAAGGATATTTCTTGATGTGTGTGTGTGTGTGTGTGTGTGTGTGTGTGTGTGTGTGTGTGTATGTGTGTGTGTGTGTGTGTGTGTGTGCGTGTGTGTCCATATCAATTGTTCTTAAATCTAATATTATGAAAATGATCATTGCTTAGATGTATCAGATAATATGTCTGATATTTTGAAACCTAGTGGTTTATTTAAATTGTCCCATTTAAGGGAGCTGTTAATTACCATACTTTTACATAACAAAGTCTGGACAGTGGCACTGGGAACTAATGGCTCTGCTGGACAGAGGCACAGGGAACTAATCTAAGGGGGTGGCGAAAGCCAACACATTCTGGCTAGGCTTATAAATGCCCTTGGGCAGATAGCCTAGTACTTACTTATGAACCTATTTATTTTTCTGTCTTTCATGGCTGCAGTAATACTTTTCTCAAGTGTAAGAATAACTGAAGCATAACTTTTCTTTGTTCTATCTGCTATTTTATCTGTCTGCTGATGTCATTCATGCTTGTATGACAAATCATCCCTCTGTTGACTTTTCAGTTCCTGCAAACTTTTCCTCCTAGAGACCCATACATACCTGAGACCAAAATAGTGTGGTAAACATGGACGTTTCGTTCTCCTCCAACATTTGGAATAATACATCAGTCTGCAAATCTCTATACGCTACAACGGTAATAGATGTTTTATCTCTACGAACTCCTTCCTCACTTTCCAGTGCTAACTCTTCATCTAAGACTACAGTAGCTTACTTACTGCTCTTGTACTGACTGCGGAACCATAACATTGGAAACTCTGAGCTTCACTCATACATTCTACTCCATAGCTTTCCACAGCCTGTCAAAAAAGTAGGGACCTTTTCCATTGCCTAGGTAAAGCTTCCCCTAGTCAATAGGAATGCCACCTCAAGTCTCCCATGACAAAAACACTGCTAACCTTGTGGGACCAGCAACGCCACCAGTACATAAATAAATAAAAAGATAGATAATACACTATAAGAACAATCAGTTATGCTGGTGGCATTTCATCTGTTGCCTTTTTTTGTTTTCACACCACCAATCAGGAAATATGCAACATACTCACATTTCTTGTTAATGCCATGCCTTATTAATGATGTCTGTGAGCGCACATGAAGAAGTTATTTTACATATTTTTTCTAAGCTTGTATAAAATCGTATATCGTAAACATAAGTAACTGCATTCTAAAGTAATTGTAGCTCTTTTATCCCATCTGAAGGTGCAACTTTACTTATGTCCCACCAGTATACTTTTTTTGCAACAGATATTGGAATCAATAACAAAACTCATTGGTGACATCCGTGTCCTCTATGTAAGATTCATACTACATTGACAAGTGTTCTGAAACTGTAGCCTTAACAAAGCTTCTAGCTGCTCTTCATTATGTTGTAATCATAATATAAATATAGATAAGATTTAAGCCAACATATTTTGCTTTATAACCTTTAAAAGAGCTCATTTTATGTGAAACAGTCTGTGCTTACTTAAAATTTTATAACTTACAACTGTTATAAAGATAGCTATGAGCATTCCTTTCGTGGCCACTAGAGGACAATAATACACCACAAAAGACATCTGTCTCTACAACAAAAAGAAGCATTAAAGACTAAGACCACATACTTTCTTATTATTAAATGATTTATAACCTGAAAAATGCTTCTTTTCATCTAATTGCAGCACTGCTACATTTATAAAGACAGAGAGAGAAAAAAACATTCTCAAGGTAAAATGCCTGTCTTTATTTGTTTTTGAATTAGGGTTTAATCTATACAAAGCTGGCTGAGGTTCTGCTAAAGTATTATTGATCTGGCTAGCAGAAACTCTGATTTCTCATTTGTTCAACCACTGGCTTTGTAATTTCTGCAGTCAACTGTGGTGCACAGCTCGATGTTGCAAACTGTCAGTTTTTGTTATCACTAATTTTCTCGTAGAGTTGTAAATTCTATATGTTACAGAACCTTCATCATGCAGCTTTCTATATACATGTAGTGAAATCACCAAGCTGACAAGACTATATCCAAGTATGTCAGGGATAGACCCTACAATCTACTGAGCACATTCTGCAGAGATAATGCTTACTTCTCATTGCAGGAACTTGTACTGATCATTCTGAACTTATAAGTAGCACCATGGCTGTCCAATGATACAGGACAAAAAATTATTAGCAGAAACAAAGCGTGGACCTCCCGGAGAACCACTAAATCCCCAAACGACCACCTTATATATAAACAGCTGAGAAATGACACAAAGACGTCTATTATGCTAGACAAAAATAATTACTACTGTAATCTGCAACAAAAGCAACAAAATCAACCACAAAAATTTTGGTCAGGCATAAACAAACTTCTCCACCCAGGCCAATCAATTACCCCTACCACCTTAACTACCCTCCAACAACCTCCTAAAATTGTTGCTAAAACCTTTAACACTTTCTTTACAGAAACCATGCAATCCCTAGCTAGTAAGCTATCTCCCTATACCCCAAGTACCCCCAACCCCACACTAGTTAATAAGATCCCCTTTAAGCTTGATCCAGTACCAACATCTTTTAAGACCCTACTTAAAAAACTGAAACCCACCACCCTTTCAGCAGACCTACTACCTGCAGAACATCTCCAAAAAGCCGCTAATGAAATAACATACCCTATATCAATTTTAATCACTAGAACTATCCATGAAGCCTATATCCCCCACATCTAGAAAATCTCCCACATTGTTCCTCTTCATAAAGGGGGAGATTCCACTGACCTTTCAAATTATAGGCCTATAGCCATTCTGTCTCCCTTGGCTAAAATAATGGAAAAATGTATCCACAAGCAATTTCTTGCCTGTCTGAATCAAAACACTCTTCTAGCCCCCTCCAAGCATGGATTTAGACCTTGCCATAGTACAACCTCAGCCCTTCTCCCATACAATAAATTAAAATGTAATGACAACAAGCTCTCCTTAGCCCTCTTTCTTACTATCCAAGGCATTTGATATGGTAAATCACCAGCTACTTTTAAACAATTAAAATCACTCTCCATAGATAACCTAGCAATTACCTGGTTTCATTCTTACCTAAGTGACAGACAACAAGCTGTACTATGTAAGAATAACCGGTCATCCCTTTTACCAGTCACCCTTGGAGTCCCACAGGGATCTATATTAGGTCCCTTCCTATTCTTCATATTCATTAATGACCTGTACAAATTCATCCCTGATGGAACTTATATTCAGTATGCAGATGACTCAGCCCTAATCTGTTCTGCCACCTCCCCCCGTAGATTTACAATCCTTGTCCCAAATCACTTTAAACAGAGTAGATAACTAGCTCACTGGTCGCCAACTACTATTAAACCTAAATAAAACCAAACTATTAATCTTCTCCCCCACTCGCAAGGTCCCCTCACCACCTCTCACCTTAATATCTAACAATGGTAGCATAATTTCTGCAGAACCAAGTGCTAAACTACTGGGAGTGATAATCGACAACAACCTCAAGTTTGATGCTCACATAGACAAAACTATTAAAACAGTTAATAAAAAATGAGGCTCTTTATACAGGAATAAACCATTCCTAACCCCATCTGCTAGAACTGTTATTGGCCGTACACATCTGCTATCAATCATTCTTTATGCCTCACCCATCTTCATAAACCTAAGCAAATGAAACCTCAATAAATTTACTAGGTGCTACAATAACATTGTCAGATTTGCCACAAGATCAGCTTATAGAACCCATCACTGCCTTAACCTTCAGTCGTTAGACTGGCTTGAACTACTCTATCAACTGCAATATAACCAACTAATAGTTGTTCACAAAATCCTCTACTAATCAGATAGTACATCCATATTGAAAAATATTATTACCCCCTACAGTAACCTAAAATCCCTTCGCTCTTCCAAAACATTGCTAGTGCAAACTGTTAAAACCTGCTGAACTAACCACTGACCCCTCCTTATCCCAATTCAAAACATCTCTTAGGAAATACCTAAAAATGCAGTGGCTTTGTCCCTGTACAAATCCTGACTAACCCCCACTCAAACATAATTCATAAATGAGAACCTCACTACAAAAATAAAACTCTGACTCTCTAACTGTTTAAAATTGTGTATCACCCACCTACTGGAAAGATTTAATGTTAACACACTACACCATGTATGATAACCACCTTAATATATGGGTTTTCCTTTTTCAGATGAAATCTTTCTTTCTTTCTCAGCTACTTGCTTCCAACCTTTGCTGTGCGTATGTGAGAAAAACATGTACCTGTGTGTACATATTGTTAAACAAATCACAGTTTTGTGATAACTCACTGTAATAATTTCACTGTATTTATATTTTTATTTTTGTATATTTGGAGCTTTTCTCCCCAGACCTCAGCTGAAAATGGACCTGTATCCAGTCGGATTTTCCCAGTTAACAAATGTAAAATAAATAAATAAATAAATAAAATATGCTTAAGATAAATGTTTATTTAGTTACACATGTCTGTATGTATATGTTATTCCTCTGTTAACTGGTTAAGCCCACTGGCATGTGTCCATTTACAGGGGTGATGTAGGAGCACTTCTTGTTAAATGAGCTACTCAGAAACCCACAGAAAATAAACCTGAGGGTAGAACAAATTAAATCATGTAACTTAGACTACAGAAAGCAGTTTATCAACAACTTTTATCTTAATCCTCTGTGGTAACAATGAGACTGGACAATTATTACATTCTCATTTTTCTTATTAATTCTGGTCTTGAAATCAAACTTATCTGTAATGTATTGTATGTGTATTGTCACACATGTTAATTCAGTTGGGTATTTTAATATCAATGTATGATTAGTTTGTAATAATTGTTCCCCAGATCATCTCTGAGAAGTTTTGTCAGTATGTTTTAACCTCTTAGCTAAATATACTTTTTGAGTCACCATCTCTTTGGAAAATAAATCAATTTTTTAACCCTTCTGGTGAATTCCTTCAAGCTTCTGGTTAAGGCTTCTTATAACATAACCCTTGTTTATAAAATATTAACAGTCCCTTCATGGATCACTTCAAAGTAGTAAAATAAGGGAAAAATGATTCTAAGAAGCTACTTATAATCACTAATAAACTAGGTTTATATTAACATCTGCCTGTCACCTGTATAAGCATAGAAACACCCTTTGGTCCCATTAAATATTTATTAAGCTATCTGCTGCCTTCCCAGACAAATGGTGTGTGCTACATACAACTGATAGCCACATGCTTAGATGGAAGTTAAGCATTAAATTACAAATACAGGACACATTCCCCAGCAATGTACTCATATGATTGTCTGTTTGTTGTTTTACATTAATACTACTGAGTGTGTGATGAAATCCCATTATGTGCTGCTGTGGTACAGTTTGTGTGTGAGTGTGTGTGTGTGTGTGTGTGTGTGTGTGTGTGTGTGTGTGTGTGTGTGTGTGTGTGTGTGTGCGCAAGTGTGTTTATTGGCTAGAAGCAAGCTGAAATGAGACTTTCTCAGCATCTCCATGGATACAGTACAGTATGCCATAATAAAGGATTCTTGTGCTTTGATATGAACCTTAAATGAATCTAAATACACATTTTCCATAAATGCAAGACAGTTAAAAAATGATACATACCTATATCAGATATTATGTGGTGGTGGTGTTCATTAATGAATGAGAAAAAAAAATAAGAACTTTAACGATCTACTAAGAGTGATATTGTATCAGAGAAAGGTTTTGTCACAGAAGCTGTACTTTCAGTATAGCATCTGCATTATGACTGTAAATATGATTTCTGGTTAAATGTAGACAGAAACAAAATTACTTAAAGCTGACCATGCAATTTTTATAGTATCAGCACTTATCCACTAATAGCTTAAGCATTCCAAATTAAATGTATATGACTCTATACTGAGACAAATAAAATGCTGCAGGTTATTTTTAAATATTATCAATGTACTGAACAGCAGATGGAACCCAAATGTATAAATATTAACTGTAGATTCCTGTCTAAAGGCTAAAGATACAAATGTCCTTTAATTTCCGATGCATTATTGAGTAAAACTTTCTGGGCTTCCTAGACAGAGCTTAAATCACATGTCATGAATAGATGATCATTAAAGTTGTAATCCAGCATTGTACCTTTGATTCCTCTTTTCTTATATATTTCTTATTTAAATATAATTAGTAGCATAACTTTTACAAGCTGCTTGCAATAGACCCTAAAATTTTGTATCAGTCTCATTTCTATTCTGTAGCATAGATGGATAAAACCCTGATTACAGACAACCTGTGTTTGATTAGCAGCACAAGAATGGGAGGAGTTAGGAAGCTTAATATGCAAATGACAGCAGATGCCGGCTTGCCTCTTGCGGAGTGGGGGTGGCTGCTTTGACTTACTGGATTGGCAGTCCCCGCAGATGTATTGGAGTATCACAAGCAGTCTGAGCCAAGTGAGACACGCTGGTGCAGCTCTTTTACAGAGGGCTGGCATGTATGCATCCATGTTAGATGCAACACTTGTAGAGCCTATGGAACTATACCAATGGTTGAGGGTTGGGAACATATACCTATGAAAATTTGTCCTTATTGCAGATGATGGCTCTCCTGTCAGGGAATTAATAAGTCATAAGCTTCTTACCCAGAGGTAATGAATGAGCTAAGTGAGCAAGTTAGACAATCAGTGGAGGAGCAGAACTAAAAATAGTGTTTGACTTTAATAAATCCATTGCAAAGGTAAGAACACTCCAGAATGATGGTTTGCTCACCCAGATAATAGAAATTATTTGACATCTTTCAAAATCATACATCTAAAGGGATGCTGACATTGTTTTTGTATTTGGCTAATTCAGGTGATACACTGCATAATGAAAGCTGTTTGGAATTTTTGTGTTAATGAAAAACGAGAATAAGAAAACATGCATTTCACTGTATATAAGTTTTTTCATCATCTCTAGTGCCTGTGAGAAAGTACAATTATGTAAGTAAACTTAGCTTAACTGTATATGTTTGAATGGTCACTGCTACAGTAGACTAAGCTATATGGGTTTACCATAAGGGTTATGTCTTGCCAAGGCCATAACAAGTGACCAGCTTCTAAAGATTTAGGGCACTTTCTACACACCTAAACCATTAGTCTGCTTGAGCTGAGCTGACTAAAAGTCAGGTTTGGGTGCCATGATCTTCAGAGATTTCATGCCAGCAAAGACAGTGAAGCTAACACCCATAAAAGGTCAATGCTAGGAAAGAAAACAAACATGAACTCATCCTGGTATAAAAACATATAAAAAACAAGGGGGATGGAGGGAGGCAGGGAGCAGCTACTGCAGCAGTCATTATGCAAACACCTTTTGTTATAGTAAGTATACAGTTACACAACTGTACTACGTAAAAGGGGATAATGGGATATATGCAAATGACTCTTAAGGACATCAGGTAACAATATCAGGTAATTTACAATACGTTTTAAGGAATCACACAGTGAAAACTGTAGCTTGGCTAGGTTTTTCTTGTAATTTTTTTAACAACTATACTATGTTCTTTATATTGATCACTGCTACAGTAGTCTTAGTTATATGGGTACATGGACATAGCTTATATAGTCGGGGGGGGGATGAGGGTCCAGGACCCCCTAGGCAGTGGACCTCAAAGGGTCTATATTATAAGATTGTTTGAAAACATCGAACAACATATGGTCTACACCATATGGTCGATGTTCTTCAAACATCGACCTTATAAAAAGACAAAAAAAAAATACCCTAATGGGTTTAAGCAGGGGGACAAGCCCTTCTACACCCCCGCTACTTAAATATACCAACTCCGAGACCACACTACATTGCAGTAAATGGAAATCTCCCCTTACGGAGAGGTTTACATGCTCGAGATTCTGAGCGTTCGATATTCTCGTCAGATTTGACATTGTCAGCTTTCGAGAATATTATATAGACCCACCTCAAAAGCATGTCCTAGACCTGGAGAAGGATTCTAGTTTATACGACTTTGTAACAGTATGCAAAGAGGACCAAGTTGCTGCTTCTGGAAAACTTATACCATCCAGCCGTTTGCAAAAAACGTAGAAGAAGCCAAGGCACTAATAGAATCAGCCTTGACCCTGCCTGGAATTATTTTGTTGTTGTGAGAGTAACAAAATTTAATAGCAAGATATAAACATTTGAAAAAGTCTGTTTTGAAACTGGGTGTCTTTTCTTCTTACTGTCAGAAGAAATGAAAAACTGATCAGAAGTTTTGAAACATTTTGTTCTGTCAAGATAGCACGAGTTGTCTATAGACGTCCAAGGTATGTATTATCCTTTCTTCCTCGTGTTAGTTTCTGGAAGGAAGAGAGGGATGTGGATAGCTTGGCTTAAAGTAAACTTGCATACCACGTTAGGTATAAAAGGATTACTTCTCAAAAATCCTTATCTTTGTGTAAAATGAGATAAGGTTGACCCACCATAAGAGCTTGCAGGTCACATACTTTTCTTTTAGAGGTCAGAGCAGTAAGTAACACTGTTTTCCATGTTAAGAACCTCAAGTCAGTGTGATGTACTAGCTCAGACAGAACAAGAATTAGTTTTCCTAACACAAAATTAAGATCCCAAGGATGTGCCCGATGTTTTCTAGGAGGCTTCTTGTGTAACAACCCTTTTAAAAACATTTCTCACATGAGTCTACACTGAAAGAGAGTTATCCATGGACACAAGAGGGTAGCCAGGCATACTCCTTGTACTCTACTGAGTACATTTTGTTCTGAGCATAACAGCAGCATGTTTTTTTAGGTCATATTATGTCTACACCTGACTAAATGAATGTCTTTAACAACAGGTACAATATTGCTAATCTAAAAACAATGTTTTTAATAGTTGTAAGGGGAATAGCTGAAAATGTTACTTACATTTATTAAATGCTTGGCCGGCAGCATATTGAGAGATGTGTCCATTTTTAAGGTATATATGTCCGGGGGGGAGGGGTAATTCTAAGAACTTTTACGTACAAAGTGGAGTTTTCTTGCTACACCCCTGCATGGACAGACATGTTGAAATGGCTGCAAGTGTATCTTGGTTGAGGGATAAAACAGGCTATAGCATAGTAACTCACACAAATAATATAAAACTAGAGAAACACTAACCCTGAATGGGTACTGACTCTTTTGATGGCACCAAATAGAAAATATTTTCCATTTACTAATATATAATTTTCCAGTAGCAGGTTTTCTTGCTTCCATTAATACCAGATGTATGTTCTCAGAAAAACAGTGCCTAAAAGGTATTAAGATCCTGACATCTAGGGAGTCAGTTGCAGTTGTTTGGGGTCAGGAAATAAGATGTGCCCCTGGTCTTGTTTGAGTAAGTCCAGTCTGTGAGGAGACATGAGGCAAATCCCCTGGCCATTTCTAGAAGAAGAGAGAAGTATTGTTGACTGGACCAGAAGAAAGTTGCCACAATAATCATTGGAGAGGCCTTTTGAATCTTCATAAGTACCCTGGTTACTAGTAGAAGGATGGAAAAGCATTCAGGTGCATTCCTGACCAAGGAAAAGAAAAGCCATCTGACTTCCAGATAGTCTTGCATGGTGTCCTGGAGCAGAATTTTGACAATTAATTATTTAGAGAGGAGACAAAAAAGATATATTTGAGATGTTCACTACAGATGGAGCAAATCTTGGAAGACCATCTGATTTAATTTCTATTCACAAGGGTCTGTCATGGTCCTGCTCAGTTTGTCTGCCATATAATTTTGCTCTGACAGAATGTAAGATGCCTGAAGAGTGAGACTGTGCTGAAAAGCTGTACCCCAGGCTACAGTGGCTATTTTTCACAGAGTAAGATATGGTTTCTCATTGCTTATTTATGCACTGCATCACTTTGGTGGTGTTTGCAAACTCTTGCAGCAGTCCTGGGTACCACAGATGATTTAGAGGTTTGAGAGCATTTATGAGAGCTAATATTTCTTTTACATAAACAAGCTTTGTTTTGGGTACAGAGACCTTGTACTTTTATTCCCTTTGACACTGCTCTCCAGCAAAATATGAAGCATCTGTTGTGACTGAGTGTGCAGGGAACAGTAGGAGAGAATGGAGAAGCTGAATACTAAATGATTTGGTGTTGCCCCATATCATCTCCATTTTCACAAATCCTATAACTGGGATTTGAAAAGTCAAGTGATGTTGATACTTGGACTATAAAGATTTCAGGCACCACTATATCTTAACTTGCGGAGTCTTGCAAGAGCTATCAAAAGTGTCATTGATGCTATGAGACCCAGAATCCTACAAATTACCCTGCAATAATGGAAGCCTGAAAACTTCAGGAATAGAAGACCTATTTTTTCCTGTGGAAGAAAAGCTACTTGAACTGCACTGGTCAGCAGATACCCCATAAAAAACAATCCTGTGAGAAGGATTCAGAAAAATCTTCTAAATAGTCTTTTGGAATTCCAGCCTGTGTAGGAGATCCCTTACCCAAATGAGAGATCCTTGACTCTTTGAAAAAGATTTTGCAAATATAAGCAAGTTATCTAAATAAGAAAAAAATGTGAATATTCTACAGACTGCAGTACACAATCAAAGGAGCTAAACACTTAATGAACACCCGTGGAGTAGTAGATATCCCAAAGGATAAGGTAGGGAACTAATAATCAGATCTAGATATACAGAACCTTAAGAAACAGCTGACATTTATATCTATAGGAATATGAAGATTTCATACCTCTCAATCAACAGACATTGAAAATAGGTAAATTCAGCCAAAAATCTGGATTTCTAATTAGCATAAAATTTAAAAATCAAAAAGCACATAACTCTTCTTGCTTCCCATAGGAATGTGAGATACTGCTCAGAAACAAATGTGAAAAAAACATGGAGCGACAGAAATGATGGAAAAATACAAGCATCTTATCAAAGAGACAATGTAAAATCTGTAGACTTTAAGAACTGCTTTGCAAAATTCTACCACATAACCTCATTTATTTTTGCTTCTGAAAAAGGAGGATGTAAAGTGTTTTTCCTCTTTCTATGAGTTATTGGTGCCACTTGTATGTTGAGCCTGCAATGTGATTTTCTGTATACTAGACAGCTTCAAAAATCACGTGTGATAAGGGGAGTAAGAAAATTGTGTGAAGAGATAAATCAAGCCTGATAATAGGGACATGCCACCAAAAATAGAGCATCATGTGCAGGAGTGTATCAGGCCTGAAGACAGGAACATTCTCCAAAAAATAATTCTAACACCTTTCCCCTACTCAGTATCCAACTTCTTTAAAAGTCCCACAGATACGTTATATCTTATGACACATTACTTACCAACTCACTGCCGCCTACTACCCACTAACTCTTCCCTAGACTAAGGTGAAAAGCTTTCCCTTAAAATGTCACTGAACCTCACATGAACTTATCTATATTCTCCTCCTTTGACAAACTGGCTAGTATTTTTAGTTTTTTCCTTTCTTCTCTTATCTTCATTACATCTTCAAGATTATCTGGCTAGTATTTTTTATTTTTTCCTTTCTTGTTTTATCTTCACTAAATCTTCAAGATTATTTCTATTTAACATATTTTATGAACAGCAATCGTATGTTAGTATCTGCTATACTTTTAATTGTATGTCTAAACCACTATACTTATGTAAATATCTTATGCAATCGTATGTTATTATTTCCTATATTTTATAACTGTATGTCTAAACCACAATGCTCATGTAAATATTTTATGTATTCTATGTTAACAATTGTTCTGGAGCTTTTCTCCATGGGCTTCTGCTGAAAACAGACAGCTCTGTCCAGTTAGACCTCCCCCCAGTAAACAAATGTAAAATAAAATAAATAAAAAAGGGACAATTAGGAGGTCTAGATGATATGCATATTTTAAATCAGATTCATATCAGAACAACGAAGTATTAAAACTTTGAATGTTCTGATATCGAACACTATTCAGCGAATGCTAAGAATAGCAAAGCTGCAGAACAGCAAATTCTTTCCTCGGGAAAGAATTTGGTTGGCCGTTTCTGTGGCTTCGCTATTCTTAGCGCTGTGGTGGAAAGTTACGGGTTGGGTTCAGGTAAGTGTGCGATTGTTTGTGCGTTAGGGTTAGGGGCGGGTTAAGTGAGTTAGGGTTAGGGCACGGGTTAGGCATGTGTGTGTGTGAGTGACAGACTTTAGGGTTAGGGGCGGTTTAAGTGAGTTAGGGTTAAGGCATGGGTTAGGTGAGTGTGCGATAGTGACGGACCTTAGGGTTTGGGTTAAGGTAAGTGGGTAGATAGTAGTGTATGTTTAGTTTAGTGTAGCGTTAGATGTAGGAATTTGAGTGTATGTGTGTGGTTGCTGTTTGTTTGATGTGCTTGTGTTGTGTGCATGTGTTTCGGAGCAGCAAATTTTTTCCATGGGAAAAAAATTCTCTGTTCTGAATGTTCAATATTTTCATGTTTAGATGTTTTGGGGCCGATGAAATAGCGTTCGCTATTTTCATCTTTCGATAATGTGATATAAACGCTTTAAATCTAAAGTCACTGGGAAACTCAAATTGGGAATAAGAGACAATGAGTCTTGAAGTGACAGCATTTTTGTGCTTGGGCATTACCACAAACTGACTCAGAAATGAAAGGTCCAGGACTAATCTCAAAGACACTCCTTTCATTGGCACCAGAAACATCCTTGAATAAAATCCTTCTCGTAATTTATGGGGAGGGGCATCTTTTATCATCCCCTTGATCAACCATATGCCAGATGACAAGATGGAGAAGAAGAGCTTGGCTTGGCAGATGAGGGAAATCTCGTATAGAGGAGGAAGAGATTCCCATAGCTATTTCTAGCCTTAATGGATTACTCTCAGAAGCCATCAGTCAGAAACAATTAATTGCCAAAGGGAGATGGAGATTCAGATTCTCTAGAAGGATTAAGGGACTGCCAGGTTGGAAGGGCTGAGGTAAAGTTCATCATATAGTCATTCAGACTTATTATACTGTCCTTCCTTCTGGCTGGTTCCTGTTTTTTGTGGTTGAAAAAAGGGATAGCTAAAGGAACTAGCAGGTTAGGTTATTCCAATGTTAAGCCAAAAAAGATGCGTGATTTTGAGGGAGGTTTAGCAGCAATAGTCGATAAAACAGGTAAATTGTAAAAAAGTAATTTTCCCCAATAAAGCACAAAAAAAAGCATTTCAAACATCTATTCCAGTCCCTAAAGGTAAGATAATATGTTTCTCAACAGGAAAAAAAAAACAGTTTTAAATAAATTTTAACAACTTTTTACTACAAAAGTAAAATAGTGGCACACATTTATATGTGAATAAAAGTCACATAGCTAAAGTATAAAAATAGCCCTCTTTCCACACCTAGCAAATTCTAATTACATCCTGAATAGGAAACAAAAGCAACCACATCCTCTTAGATGACTTCAACCTAAAAATGCTTTAGTCCATCCAACATGACATAAGTAAAGTTCTGCTAGTCTACAACCTTAAACAATTACTGCAACAGCTCACATGATATAATCTTATCACAAACAATCTTTAACTTAAAGGCTTAATCTTTACTGACAATACAGTCTACTCTCAGACAGTAGTATCCATCACAATTGTATTAGTGACAGTTGCAAAATACTCTACATACCTCTAAAATAAAAAAAAATCTCCCCAAGTTAATCTTATCGAGGCCTAAGACAGATTCAAACATCAAAAAGCTTAAAGAATCCCCCTCCATCACAGGCTGCTTTTCTAATGTAAATACAAAAAAATTAAACCTTACAGAAGAAGCTTTCACCAATATTCTCAGATCCCTCCAAGATGATTATATCCTTATAATTTCTCAATTCTACAAACCAAAAAGATAAAACATGTCTATCTCCTGAATTGAAATGCCTTTTAAAACATAGATGATAAATGATAGGCAGCAATAAGCAGCAATATATCCAGCTCTGAAACCGCTAAAAATAAACAATACAACACAACATCCTAAGCTAAATCACCCAAACAGTTCTGGAAAGAATTTAATTGACTAGCAGGAAATGATACCCAAAATAACACAACAGCATCTCCTACAGTTCTCCCTCTGATTTCTTCCCTGAATTTCTTAATTCTCCAAACTATCCACCATAGCAAGCTTGCACACTGCCTCCAATTCCCTCCTTTCAGGACTACCTGCCTACATTTCTCAGTAATTTTACTTTAAGCAAGTCAAGTATAATAGATTTAAACATCATCTGCAACAAATAAAGCTGGCAGCCCACCAGGAGCAGATGGCCTCTATCCCTGGTTCAGATACCACCACGAGTACTTCCTTGCAACCTCCTGTAACACATTTACATTCTATACCTAGCACAAAACATCATGCCAAATATTTGAAAGGCATCTATTATCAGTCCAATCGCAAAGCAATCTTGCCCCACAAAACTTCCTATTACAGGCCAGTTTCTATATTTCTATCTCTAAGCAAACTGCTTGAAAAACGTACATATGTTCAACTCACTCAGTATATCAATACCTACAACCTCCTGTCTTATAAACAGCACAGGTCCTGGTCAGGTCATACCAAACTCCTAGCTCAGTTGATACTGACAAAATATTACTAGTTATGGAGAGAGGCCAGCTTACTGGCACCATCTTTACTGACCGTACACAAACCTTCAGTCTTGGTGACCCCAGTACTCCCCTCTGCCACCTCTACAAACAGGCATAAGTCCCAATTCCCTACCCTGGTTTAAAAACTACATCATCAATTACTACTTTTATGTCAAAATTCATACCTCAATTTCACAGTTAGTCAGCTTTCAAAAAGGAGTACCACAAGGTTCTATACTTGCCCCTCTACTATTTTACATCTTTGTAGATAAACATCCCCTTGACATACCTCATTATCCCCCCATTCTGTGTGTAAACAAAATGATACTACTTCACACGGACAACACACCCCCCAGAAACACCTGAAGTTGTGTTCTTAGCCCTAATCCACCAGACCAACAAAACCAAAACTGTGATTTTTGACAACAAAAAAAAATAAAAAGATTTGAAAGACTTTGTGTATGTATATATATATATATATATATATATATATATATATATATATATATATAACCACAACAGCACACCAAAAGAAGACAATGCTTCTTTTAAATATATAAAAATCTACAGTTTGAGACTAATAAACCATTGGAAGACCAAATAACTGTGTATAACATGAAAATACCAATGGAATAAAACACTAGCCGAGGGTGAAATAAAATAAAAAAAATGTTTAATTAAACAACAAAGATAAAGCACTTTCACTTCTGCTTCATCAAACCATGTACACAAAAAACATGTACCCATAATATATAGGTGAATCAATTAGTAAAGAGCCAATCACTAAGAGACAGTAAACACATATACTTAGACTCATAAAAAATAAAAAAAATATATTGACTATGCACATTATCATAAAAGTAAATAATAATACTAATATATATACGTAAAGAAATATATGAAAAATATATATAAATATATATAAAAAATAAATAATACATATATGTAAAAGCATTCATCTTTTCATATACAAAGATAACAAAAATATATAAAATAATATATAAAAGAAGCAACAATTAACTCAGGAGGCCATGTCCCTTCTTTTACATATTTTTGCATTCCGCTTGACATCTCCCTTAAATTCTTCTTCCACCTTGACTACACAAGGAAAGAAGTTTAACTCTATTTTGGGCCAATAAGATCTCTCCTTTCCTTTATAAGTCCTCCAATATAGCCATAGGTAACAGTATTCTACTCTTCCAACTTGAATGTGACCTCCCCCTGTTTAAGTATCAAAGACAAACTCCAAACATTTTTTAAACATTATGCAATAGCATTTATACTTGTATTACCTTGTCCTCCTAAAAATTAACACCATTGTAAAAGTCTGATAAATGGCCTCCTATTTAAAAAGGGTCGATCTTCTGGGATCCAATTATTCAAAATCTTAGTCAACCAGACCCTCTCTCTTCTAGCAGGTAAATTTCCTCGTACATCTTCAGAAACCACAGCCACTTTGCCCAGACACTGCAACTGTCCAAAAAATGAACTCCATTGTACAGATCATTGCTTTTCTATAACACATGTAAAACTCTAGGAAAGTATTCCCCACAAATAAAAAGCACCTTTTTACCTAAAATTTAGTACTCCCCTAAAGGCCCACCTTCTCTCATCATCCAAATGTCATTGCCTCTCATCCAGCCATATAATCTAACATGAGCTACACCACTCTCTCTTTCTCTTAATACTAGTACATTTATTATCCTCCCGATGGCAGGTTTTGTTACAACAATCTACTCTCCTCGCTCACATAATCTTTTGCTTAATACAATATCACCTTCAGGCTCTCACAAGTTCTTAACATCTTTCACTCCACTCAACTATCCTGTTATTCCCAAGTGGGCAATACACAAATGTAATTATGACACAGACACCTCACTTTCTACATGAGATTTGTCTTGATTTATTGTAAATAATGTATATTTAAACTTTATACACACTTTACATTGCTGTTACCTGGTAATTGCATTTTACAAATGCTCATTTTCATTATGCTCTTGTTATATCTCATTAAACATAATTTTGACTTTCTTTTTATTCTCAGGCTAAGACTGAAATTGGTCACTTGTGATCAGTGCTTTACCCCAATAAGGAAATTTTAAATCGGCAAATAAAAATAAAAAAAAAATTAAATATTCAAAGAATGAGAGATGAGGTTAATTAACATAATGTTTCTGAATCTCATTATCTGCTAATTGTTTATCTAGTCTGTAGTAACTTCATAGCACTGGACTTATAATGGTAGGTATACAGCATACCATGTCTCTAGCATGATGTTATACACGTGGACATGGATGTAGTTGACATTTTTAACTGTAGAAGCATGACTGGATACTAGAGCCTGTTCAATATGTTATTCTAAATCTTTTAGAATCTACTCAGTTTTTTTTTTTTTTTGGTATGTGGGAAAATGTCTTTTCAAACATAAATTACTGTGAACCATTCAGTTCTTAAATTTAAGACAAAATCAATTTATAGCACTCGTCCATGGCAAGGCTAGCTACTATCTAGATGATAGTCACTGTTGAAGTGGTAAACCAACCCCATGGGCAAAAAATGGGAAAACGAGTTGTGGATTGACGGATGGATCACTGTATTTTATATTACACTATAACTAATATTGTCTGTGGAATGAAGGATAAAATATTTAAGTATGCTTATATTTTACAAGTTATACAGTGAATCAGTTTCAAGGTCTGTTATTAGTCTTTCCAATGTCATCTGAGTTTTTGAACAAGAAAAGAAATAATAGCTACATTGTATGAAAGAAACAGATTGACAGGACTGAGTATTACTGCTGAAAAATTCATACCAATTGTCTTTCTTAGTTTCACTGCCAGGTTTTAAACAAATATCTCTTATAATCTTTTGTAAATTTGAATCATTGTGATGGTTTGAAAATAATGTGCAACTTTTTGATTTCCCTTGCTATCACATAAAACAGATAAATAAATGAAGTGAAATGCAGTCCTTAGTAAATTTTAAGTAGAATTCTATACCCTGTACTAGTCCCATGTCTATAATAGTTACATAGGAAGCTAACTTTATTCAGGAACATTTAGTGAGTGCATTCTACAGATGAGTATAAACTTCCCTAATAACTACAAACATGATCACTAATACCCCAAATTACAAGTGGTAATTTACAAAGTATGTGGGTTCATGGCTTACTCAGTCAAACTGGAACATCATTACATAACACTGAGAGGAAGTTCTCCATACACTCCCATCTGTAAAATATAATGGTTGCTTGGCATTTCAAGGCTATTCAATTATATTTATTTCTCTATATATTCATATATGTATATGTACATCTATTTCTATCTCTCATATATATATATATATATATATATATATATATTATATATATATATATATATATATATATATATATATATGTATGTATAAAAAAATATATATATATATATATATATATATATATAGATTCACTTTATAATTTCAAAATACTGAGATCTCGAATTTCAGTATCTTGAGACTATAAAGTTAAAAATTCAAAATACTGAAAGCCCAAAAGCGCAAAATTCAAAATTGCAACTTTTAAATATACCCTCCACCACACAAACACACATACACCTTCCTCCTACACTACAACAAACAAAACACATACAAACACAACAACACAAATTCAAGAACCTACCCTACATATAAGCAGGGGGGGCAAGCACTCCTGCACCCCTCATCTGCACCACCCACACCCTTGCTACTTATATATACTAGCGCCGAGGTCGTACTACATAGACAAAGACACTAAACCCACCACTCGAGGCCCTTCTCAGTATGGAGAACATTGATGTCTGTGCTGTAACTGAAACCTGGTTCAAGGCTCCTGAGAGCACCCCGGCACTATTAGGTTTTACCTCATATCATGCGTTCCGGCCCCAAAACCCGGACCACACACAAAAGGAGGGGGTGTATCCATATTCATAAAGGATACCCACACCTCTAGGTTGGTGGCAACACACGAAGCTTCGGAAACCAACCAGGTGCAACTAACCATAGGCAAAACTGCTCTACAAATTGTAGCATGCTACAGGCCACCATCTCAAACTCAGGAACCCCACACAGCCTTCCTGAAGACACTGGAGGGTATAAATGTATCTCCAAACACCATCTTATTGGGTGACTTCAACTACCCGAATATAGATTGGGAGCATGACTCAAGCCCTAACTTTCTAGCCCAACGGTTCCTGGAGTTCATAAATTCAAATGCCATAGAACAGCTAGTCACTGTTCCCATGAGAGGAGAAAATATACTAGATCTCATTATCACAAACATGGGGACAAAATGCTCCACACCGGAAGTATGTCCCTCATTGGTGAGATCTGATCATAAACTAATCTCACTGGAAATCCACATCCCGCCCCCACCCCAAACAAAAAAGACCACAGTGAAGAACTTCTCTAAAGCAAACTTCACACGACTCAAGACTGGTTTGGTATCCTTCAAGGCCCCTGAGCCAGTGGAAACCACAACCCAAGCTGTGGAAGCCCTTACAAATGCCTTCTATGAACACCTCCAGGACTGCATGGATCAGGCAATCCCAAATAAAACCAAGACTGTTTCCACAAAGGGCAAACGTCCAGTCTGGTGGACCCCAGCCATTAACAAACTTTACAATAAGAGGAGAAAGCTATTACATGATAGAACAACATCCATAAAAGGGAAGTCACCCCTGATCATTATTAGTAAAAAATACGAGCACTCATAAAATCAACTAAGGCCAATTTTGAGAGAAAAATTGCCATGGATTTAAAGGACAATCATAAGGCCTTTTTCGGCTATGTTAGGAACCTGGGTGGAAACTCCCAGATATGCTCAGAATGAGTCCAAAATGATACAAAAATCACTGAACCCACAGACATTGCCAACATACTGGCAGACAGGTTCAGTGCAAACTTCACCCCCCTCTACCCCCCTAAAGGAGAGATAACTATCCCAGCAGAGTGTAGCCTCCCAGACATCTCAAATGCGCAGGTGAAAGCTGCTCTCTCTAAAGCTAAAAACACAGCATCAATGGGACCGGATGGTGTCCCCGGCTGTGTGCTACATGAGCTAAATGAGGAATTAAACCCGCACATAAGGCAGCTGTTTAATCTCAGCCTTACCACAGGATACGTGCCCAAGGAGTGGCGTACGGCAACTGTGGTCCCACTCCATAAAGGCGGTGCCTCTACGGACCCTGGTAATTACCGCCCCATAAGCTTAACAAGTCTAGTCTGCAAAGCTATGGAGAGGATCATAATGGAGCTCATAAACAAAGATATAGGGGACTTGCAGACATTGGACCAGACCCAGTTTGGCTTCGTCAAGGGCAGATCATGCCTTTTGAACTTGGTCGACTTCTTCGAAACCGTCACCAAGGCCATTGATGAGGGAAAGGCAGTCCATACAGCCTACCTTGACCTTGAAAAGGCTTTCGACACAATACCCCACTTGGGTATTGTAGAAAAACTTACCAGCTTAAATGTAAACCCATATGTCAGAAGATGGGTTGCAAACTGGCTTAAGGACAGAACCCACAGGGTTAGAGTTGCTGGCGCTATGTCAGACTCCAAGCCGGTCACAAGTGGTGTCCCACAGGGCTCGGTCCTTGGCCCCCTATTGTTCGGCATCTACTTCTCAGAAGTACAGGCCAACATGGGAGGACTTTGGCTGACAAAGTTTACAGATGACTGCAAACTGGGCACCATAGTGGAAAGTGCATCGGACATGGATATCCTTCAGAAGGGACTCACAGAAACAGATAGCTGGTGCCAGAGCCATGGCCTGAAGTTAAACGCCAAAAAATGTATAGTCATACCCTTCGGGAAAAACAAGGTAACCCCAAGCTACCATATAGGTGGCAATCCACTAAGCACAGAAGAGGTTATCAGGGACCTGGGGACCCAGGTTGACAGTGGCCTTTCTTTTGACACTCACGTTGCTAAAGTGGTTAGAAAGACCACCTACATTGCCCACCTGATCATGAAGGGATTCACATCCAGATCTAGTGAGGTCATTGTTCCCCTGTACTCTTCACTTATCAGACCAATGATCGAGTACAATGCCCCATTCAGGATGTATATCACCCGACATCTGCAGCAATTGGAGAGACCCCAAAAGTTCCACACCAAAAGGATAAAGGGACTCCAAAATCTGTCATATGCTGCCAGATTGAAGAAACTCCAGCTCTATTCAGTCGCATACCGTCTGCTCAGAGGTGACATGTGCCTGACATACAAGGCCATGTCCAACCCGGAATTAATGGATATGCTCCACCTCAAAAAAATCCAAATCCACCAAAACCACTAGACAAAGCAACTTAAACCTTAGCACGGATATAAATAGGACGTGCTGGAGGGATAGATTTATCACTCAGAGACTCCCTATGCTGCGGAATAAAATCCCGGTCCATGTGAGGCAGAGCACCTCGCTGGCTCTGTTCAAGAGAAATCTTGACCTGTGGATGGGAGATCGTAGGTTTACCCCGGGAATCATCTCTGTGTCACTGCTGGACAGAGGCACAACAAACTAATGGGCACAGTATTTTTTCATATAAGGGGTGGTGTAAGCCACAAAACTTTAGGCTAGGCTTATAAATGCCTTAGGGCAGATAGCCTAGTATAAACCTATGAACCTATGAACCACTACACCCTCTACATCCCCCTTGCACAAACACACATCACATACGTACAAACACCACCATTCTCAACACTTACACAATCACACTCTTACCTACTTACCGTAACCTACAACTTCAAAAATGCACTAACATACACTAAAATACCTACCCAAAACCCTTAAAATATAAACACTTACCTGAATCTCCAGCTATCCATTAACACAGCGCCCTACCACAACCACTGCTTCGACATTTCTGTATTCGGTTATGTGGACTTTCGCGCAACTAGACTTTAGATATTTTAGTCTTGAGATACTGAAATTCGAGATTTCAGTATTTCAAGATAGTGAAGTGCACCTATATATATATATATATATATATATATATATATATATATATATATATATATATATATATATATATATATATACACATATATGTATATGAGAAAAAACAGGTTGCATGTATCCCATAGTTACTTACAGAATAGATCATTATATCCAAACAGAAGAAATTTTGCATGCAGGAGATTTGCAAATAGAGTTTAATATACCTAGACAATGAAAAAGCACTCAGATCATGGTTTTGCCCAAATTATGGCCTCATCAGTGAAATGTACTGTGGTCTGACTTACTTTTTCTGTTTGGCATTATTAAACTGCATTTGTAAATATTCAGAGTGCTGGAGTTTCTTGTGCTTGTACATTTATCTGTCTGTTTATACGATAATATATTGAATAGTATGATGGGAGACAAAAAATATCAACTAAAACATGTTGCCAGTTTGTTATATTGACATCACAAATTACCAACACTCATTGCATCAATCAACAAAGTTGCTTATGTACTATCCATAACCGTGCTAACTATTTAGCTCAAATTTGTGTGCATAGTAGTAGTGTTATGGAAAGTGATTTTTAAGTCAAAAACCTTTAGTAATATGTGATGACCCTAACCTTAACCCTAACGGTGGACCATAACTTAAAAAACAGTTTCCGTGACACTATCATTACACTCGGCATATCAGATCCACATCACACACATACACGCGCACCCACACACACACACACGCGCACCCTCACACATGCGCGCGCACCCTCACACACACACACGTGTGCACCCACACACACACAGGGTTAATCAAACCCCTCTTGTACATACTCCCACACAAATTCCCAATCCTTCCTCAGTGCCACTTATCTTAGTCTGTCATATGCATAAATGGCCTTTAGCCAAACAAAAGCTTTTATATATATATATATATATATATATATATAGATATATATATATATATAGATATATATATATATATATATATATATATATATATATATATGTGTGTGTGTGTGCATGCATAAATACATGCATGTTTGTGTGCATGTGTGAGCATATGAGCTTGATTGCATGTTGTATGCATGAATGCATGCATATGTGCATGCATGTGTATATGCATGAGGGTATCTGCATGTGTCAATGTGCATATGTATGAATGTGAACACGAATGCTGATTGTCTGTGATTTTTTTCTTATTATGAAATTGTATAAGGCATTAAAATGTCTCAGCAGTGCAGTAAATGTACATAAGTCTCTGTGAAGAGTAAAGCATAGTACCAAAAATATATGGTGAAATTGTGTTTTTATGAAGTACATGAATAAAAACACTTTCAGTGCTTGCTAATATTTTTAGGAAAAATAACTTCATAAGTTGAATGTTACTGACTTGCTTTGTTATTTCAACATTGTCATTAAAGGTAAATAGGCTACTTACAAAATTATGAGTTGTCAATAATAAATGCAAGTCAACTAATCTGCACTTAATGAGATTAATTAGATTGAAGATACTTTTGGAGATATCCTAGCTATTTAGCGGGTGCTTCAGCTGCAATGAGTAGTGAGTATTTTGAAGATATTCAAGCAGTGTAGCAAACCATCTATGAATATTTGATGAATGCAGCTTCGAATTTTACATCAGCACCTGCAGCTTGAAATTCTTATTTAAAAATATGAGTATAAACACTGAATTAACTATCTGCAAATGCTGACAGCAAAATAAGACTCATTACCATTTCTGATTTTTTTTCTTTCAAAAGCCTTCTTATTAAGAATGAGAAAGAATGCAAAAAATAAAATTATGACAAAGCAACACACATTATCATATTTTCAGATACAAATTATGCAAAATAATGCTTTCCATCTATTATTTATATATTACACACACACACACACACACACACACATACACACACACACACACACACACACACACACACACACACATATATATATATATATATATATATATATATATATATATATTTATTTATTTTATTTATTTTTATTTTATTTTTTTTTTTTTATTTTACATTTGTTAACCAGGAGAGTCCGACTGGATACATGTCCTTTTTCAGCGGAGGCCCAGGGAGAAAAGCTCCAGGTACATAACAGACATATGAACATTGTTAATGCAAAAAAGGAAGATAGTTGAGTTCTAAATACAATATAAAGATACATTACATCTTGGGAAAAAAATAACAGCAGCATATAAAAAAAAACATAGGTCAGTTACAAAGGTGAGGCGCCTTGTTAAAAAGCGGTTAAGGATAGTGAGATAAGAGAAGGGTAAATGATAGTGGTTAATCAGGTTTGGAACAGGGACATTGCCAGAGAGTATTGAGATGGGGTTTAAGCTTTTTTTTGAATTGTAGGAGTGAAGGTTCTGAGGTGAGCATGGTCGGTAAGGAGTTCCACATTTTACCTACAAAGTTTGAGAATAGAGAATCCCCAGCAGAATTATTGGCTTTGGTAGTTTGAGCTAAGATCTTATTAGAGGAGCGTAAAGATTGCAGGTTAATATAGGGGTGAATGATGTTTTTCAGAGCTGGTGTTTTCTCTGGGTGATACAGTATCTGGTGAGCCGTTTTGAGTTGGTTGAAATGGAGTTGGCTGGAAAACTCTATCCACCCTAGTTGCTTCAAGTTAGTGCAGTGGTGCGTTCTAAAGGTGGAATTTGTGGCAAATCTAGCTATGTGATTGTAACAAGAAGCAAGTTTGTTAAGGGTTGTCTTGTTTAGGTTTGTAAAAAGGGGGGAGACATAGAAAAGAGTTGATAGGAGGTGTGTGCTGGCAATTGTAATTTTAGCGTGAGGAGTGAGAAAGTGTTTTACTTTATAGAGAGAGCCAAGCTTTTTATTGACTGTTTTGATGGTTAGATTGAAATGGGTGTCAAATTTAAGGGAGTTATCAATGGTAACACCCAATAGCTTTGTGTGAGCTTCTGGTGATATAGTGATTCCATTGGAGGATGTAATAGAGAAGGTGGGGGGAAGAGTCTTGTTAGTGGGAGAGAAAGTAAGTAGTTTTGTTTTGTTGGGTTGAGAACTAGTTGACGACTTGAGAACCATTTTTCTATTAGGTTGAAGGTGTCTTGGGTTGAAGCAGTGAGGTCTGCCAGGTTGGCGGCAGTGCTGATGATAGTCGAATCATCTGCATATTGAATGCATGTGGCATGGGGGGTGATTGTGGGCAGGTCATTAACAAAGATGGTGAAGAGAAGAGGGCCAAGAATAGATCCTTGGGGAACTCCAAGTGTAACAGGTAGGCATGTGGATAATTTGTCCTGCCATAGAACAGCCTGTTGCCTATTGGACAGGTAGGATTGGAACCATTTCAGCGTGGAATTGCTGAGTGATAGTTTTTTTTAATGTATGGAGGAGTTGAATGTGGTTCACCATATCAAAGGCCTTGGAGAGGTCTAAGAAAAGAGCAGATGATAGTTTATTATTGTTTCTGAAGTTATTGATGGTATTAGAAAAGGATAGTAGGGCTGATGTGGTACTGTGATTTGGCCTGAAGCCATGTTGGGAGTTGGATAGAATTTTATTTTTGGTGAGGTGTTCCATCAGTTGTTTGTGGACACACTTTTCCATAATTTTGGCCAGGGGTGAGAGTATAGCTATAAGTCTGTAGTTGGTTAGCTCTAGTGAGCTACCACCTTTATGGAGAGGAATAATGTGGGACATTTTCCATATGGAGGGGATGAAGGCTTCTGACAAGGTATGGTTTATGATTATGGAGACGGGATAGGAAATGGCCTCAGCTGCTTTTTGCAGAAACTCAGCTGGGAGAAGGTCAGCTGCTAGCTTAGTGGGTTTTATTTTTTAAGAAGAGATGTTATAGAGGATATGGGTACTGGATCGAAGGTAAATAGATGATCTGATGTAGTTGTAGTATTCTGCTGGCATGGGTAGTGGAGTGGGCTGGTTGTTTGTTTGAATTGCGTGGCCAGGGATTGTATAGTTTCTGTGAAGAAACTATTGAATGTGTTAGCAATGTTTACAGGGCACTGTTGTTTGCAAGTTGCTGGAGTGGGGGTGGTTGCCTGGCCTGGGTGCAGGAGCTTGTTTAAGTCTGCCCAGAATTTTTGTGGATTATTAAGGTGTTTGTGTTGGAGGTGGAGGGAGAAGTTTTTTTTATCATTTAAGATCATTCTTTTAGTTTCACTTCTAAGTTGCCGGAAGGTTTGGTGGGAGTGTGGGTCTTTAGAGGTACGCCATATGACCCACATCTTGTTTCTAGATAGGATTTTGGATTTTGTTGCCTTAGAGAGCCATGGTGCGGTTTTGGTTTTAGTTCTAATGGACCGTATTGGAGCATGGGAATCTAGAATCTTGAGGAAGGTGGTGTTGAAGTAGATAACTGCCTCTTCAAGAGGAAGAGTCTTGAGTATTGTTCAGTTGTGGGCTTTAAGTTCAGTTTGAAAAATGGAGGTGTTGAATTTATTATTGTTCCTGATTTTTTTTATGGTTGTAAGAAGGGGGATGATTTTCTTGAATTTGATAACATAGGTGAGTAAGTGATCACTCATGTCCTCTGGGTGAGTACCTGCTGAGTACTGGTCAGGATCTTTATTAGTAAGGATCCAGTCCAGGATGCTGTCCTTGTTTTGGGGTTTACCTAGTCTGGTGGGAGTGGATATGAGCTGAGAAAAGCCATGTAAATTTATGCTGCAAGATGGGGAGCTAGATGAGAAGGAATTCCAATCGATGTTGAAGTCACGTAACACTATGGATTCCTGGGGGTGAGTTTGAGTTAACCAGTGGAGAAAGTCCTCTAAGGTTTTGTTATTATTGTTGCCTGGGGGGATGTAAATACATGTTATATTTATGCTTTTATGTTTGTTTGGTTGAAGTTTTACAAGTAGAATTTCGTCATTGTTTGTTATGAGGGGTTGTGGAGAGGCAAGGGAGATTTGTAATGTATTTTTGTAGAGTATGGCTACACCACCACCTTTGAGTTATTCGGTCTGCTCTTAGTATATCATACCCTGGTGGGATTATCTGTGTGTCTTTCGTACTTGGTTTAAGCCAGGTTTCTGTGAGACATAGTAGGTCTGGGGAACAAGTAGCTAAAAGGGCATGTAGGTTGTGAATCTTATTGATTACACTTCTGATGTTTAGATGACAGGTCAGAAGAGAGTTAAAGGGTCTAGAGTTTAGATTGAGAAGTGGAGGGGAGGATAGGGTGGAATTAGAATTGAGTGGAGGGGAAGGGCCGGGGTTGGGGTGGATATCACCATCTGTGGCTAGTCTGTGATTCAGAGTAATAAAGAATTTGAGGGCTTTGAGTAGAAGTTTGTAGTAATGTTTATCATTTGGCCTAATATTGGTAGGTTTGATAATTACATAGCGTTCGAGTTCTAACAAGGAGGGTGAGTAGGGAGTTGAGTCATGGCCTCTGTTGTTAATTATGGGGGAGGGATTGGTTTGGTAGCCTGGGTGGTGGAAGCCTAATGTAAGACCAGGTTTCATATAGGGTAGCTAGGTAAGGGACAAGTAGGAGGGGAAAAAGAGTTAGTATGATAAGCTTCCTGGGTGGTGTCATATTCCGTTTGATCTTAGAGGGCGATAGTGAGGTACAGAAAGTTAGTGGACAGTAGGGGGGGTGGTTTGAGGTTATAAAAGTACGAGTACTGGGGGCGGGTGGGAATAGGGGGCAGGGCGGAGTGGGGTTTACACTAAGCCACTAGAGCCCAGGTTTCAAGATGTAACTCCTGAATAATTAACTTGCAGGTGAGTAATTTCGTCTAAACAAACATCAGGTTCAATTCCTATGCTTTGGGAGCTTGTTTTTAAAATTTTATAGCTGTTTGCCTTAGTTTTAGAGTGTGTTCTGTAGTTTAAGTGGAGTATATGCAAACAAGCTTGGATTTTTTATATATATATATATATATATATATATATATATATATATATATATATATATATAGGTCTACCTGAAAACGGCAAAATCTCGAAACACCGACACCAGAAGATCGACAACGGAGAAGACCGACAGTTGAGAATCCCGACACTGAGAACACCAACATGTAAAGGTAAGTGTGCGATAGGGATGGACGTTAGGGTCAGGGTGTTGGTAAGGTAAGTGTGTGATAGTGACAGATGTTAGGGTAGGGTGTGGGTCAGGTAAGTGTGCGATAGTGACAGACTTTAGGTTTAGGGGCGGGTTAAGTGAGTTAGGGTTAGGGTGCAGGTAAGGTAAGTGTGCGATAGTGACAGAGTTAAGGGTTAGGGGCAGATTAAGTGAGTTAGGGTTAGGGTGCGGGTAAGGTAAGTGTGTGATAGTGATGGACCAAAGGTTAGGGTTTGGGTTAAGGTTAGTGCATAGATAGTTGTGTATGTAAGGTTTAGTGTAGGTTTGTAAGGTTTTTGGTGTGCTTGTGTTGTGTGTGTGTTTTTCGGGAAAGGTATTTGTTTTGTTGATTGTCGGGATTGTGGTTTGTCGGGCATATGAAGTTTCGTGTTTTTGAACTTTCTTTTTTTTTCAGTTTTGTCGTGAAGGATATTTCGTTGCCAGTGTTTTGGCGTGTCGGTGGTATCAGTTAGACTCATATATATATATATATATATATATATATATATGTATATATATATATATATATATATATATATATATATATATATATATATATATGGTCTACTTCACATAATCAAACATCCAAATGTTCGACTTTCATATGACCAAAACCATATGATCGAACATTTGAATGTTCGACAATGTGAAAAAAAAAATAAACAAAAAAAAAAACAGTGCTAGCACGGGGGCAAGCACCTCTACACCCCCCCCCCCCTATTTAAATATACCAACTTTGAGATAGCACTACATTGTGGTAAAGGGAAATCTTCCTGTTCTGCGCTCTATGGAGATCCCCATTCTGACTGTTAGAACTTTTAAAAGTGAAATCATATGGTGTCGGTCATATGAACGTCGAGCTTTTCAAAGTTCGACCATCTAAAGGGAACCAATATATATATATATATATATATATATATATATATATATATATATATATAAATGTATATAAGTTCACTTTATAATCCTGAAATATCGAATTTCAGAATTTTGAGACTATAAAGCCGAAACCTTACAATCCCAAAACACCAGAAGCGTGAATTTTAAAATCGTGAATATTACACTAACCATACACCACACACATACACATGCACACACCTTCCCCCTACACACAAACACACAAACCTACACTACATACAAGCAAAGGGGCAAGCCCCCCTGTACCCTCATGTGGGGGGTTGTGCACCCACAACCCCCCTACATAAATATACTAACTCCAAGGTGACATTACACAGACAAACACACGAAAACACCACCACACATCTACATTCCCCTTGCACACACACATCACAGTCACAACACACACTGACACACTTTAAATCCCCTAACCAACACACTTAAACATATAAATACTTCCCTGAACTTCCACCTATCCATTCACACACTGCAACACCAGAAGCACTACTTCAACATCTCCGAACTTTAGGATTGTGAAATTCGCGCTTCTGGGATTTTGATGTTTGCAGCTTTCCGCTTTATAATCTTGGGATTCTGAAATTCGATATGTCATGATGTCGGGATTATAAAGTGAACCCATATATATATATATATATATATTACACATTTTAACTTTTTTCATTTTTAACACCATAATAAATTGAGCTGTCCCTTAAGGAGTTTCAGAGTTCAAAGGATTAGGAGCCATGTTTTTCCATCTCCCAGATTTTCCTCCAGTCAGCTTCACTGGACCCTCCCTCCATTTTCTGTAACTGTCTTTAAATAGTTGACCTCTTTAGTGTAATGTATTGGAACAAGAACACTCATGAATCTATCTGCTTAACTGAATAATTTACTTGAAACTTCATCAAGGTGTCTTTACTCCTCCCACATGGAGGACATAAGTGAGAGAGAGTCTTCAAGATCTACTAGCTAAAGTGATTTTATCTGAGCTAATCCTTTGTACTCTGTATCCTGTTAATCCTGTCACTCTCTGAGTCAGAGGCATACCTCTCAACTGCCCAGATTTTTGCAGAATGTCCAGATTTTTGGTCTATTCCTCATAAAATGTATGGTTTTCTATCAAATAAACGAGGAATGAAGTCACAAAATAATTACAGGCATTTGAGTTTCAGACTTCATATCCATCAAAAAATGCATGCTAATACAAAGCCTACTATTCTATCAAATTTGTAAGTTTATAACCACAACACTTGATATTTTTCGCTGATTTTGGGCCTTACCCATTATTTTTGACTTTACAGAGTTATTTTTCTCAGAGGTTGAGAGATATTGTCACATGTGGGATATCACACCTGACTCAACCTTTCGGGATTACCTTAGTTTTCAAGGAGTTTTATGAACAGCGTGATCTACACACTGCTACACAAATGAGAAGTACCAGGCAGGCGCATCCCAGTTCCAACTCTCGATACCTGCAATACAGCTCCACCTATACAGGAAGCTAGGTACTGCAGACTGTCAGGCTTTGTGACCATTACTGCCTGCAGTACTTATTTCCTCAGACTGGTGGAGCTTCCATGACTACTAAAAACCCATTAATTTCAATGTGTTCCAACACTGATTCAACTTCATACTTTGGCTCCCCAGTGTATAATGCCAACTTACTTTAGTATGTTGAGCCTGACTTCCCCTTGGGAGTTGAGCGTAGGGTTCCTGCAGTCCCCATAATATATGCTGAATTATGTCTGGCAGAATCGTAGAACAGACATGAAGTTACACACTCACCTGAAGAGTTTTGGATTCTATCCCGTTATCAGATTTAGGAAACAACATTAAAAAAAAAGATAAGGTATTCTTTTTAAACAAAAAATCTCTTTATTGAATTATCACTTATGACATAGGAAATCATACATTTAATATAAATGAAAACAAACCATATGACATATTTTCAGTTGCAAACAAAATGCATCAAATATGATCTTTTATAGATCATTGTCAGTCAAACCTTATATAGCTCATTCAATTCCTGTCTTCCCTTAAACCTCATTCTTTCTTCAAAACATTATTCTGCAGGTATTATTCCTACAATTGCCATTTGTTTTATGTGATCTACTCCTTCCCTTTTCTAAAGATCCTACTTCTAGTTCATGATAGTATTTTATCTTTATTTGATGGCAGACATGGTTAGCATAAGAATTGAGCTACAAATAAAAAAAAGCTATTTTGCTCAAAGCATCTTTTATCATTTTTACAAGCTTGTGCTGAAACAGTAACAATACTGATCATGTGTGTATTTTTCAACATGTTTATTAATTCAACTACCAAAGCAAATCTGCATAATATGGATAAATATCCCAAAATACATTATCAAATATTAACATCAATATCTTCGTAGGTTTATAAGTTCATAGAATAGTACTAGGCTAACTGCCTTTGTGGACCATTTTAAGCCTAGCCAATTACCCTATGTGAGAATCAAACCCTGCACCTTTGGTTTATAAGGCAAACACCTTAGCCATTATACCAACCTCCCTATTAAGACATGTCTAGATAACCAGCTATTAACTGTGTAACAAACTCAGCAAATATAATATCTAGTGTTGTGTCCATCAACAGCATTCCTTAATCCTTCAAGATGCTCCAGAAGTACAACCAAAGTTTATGGAGTTTAAGCCCCTAAAACTTAACAGCAGCTTGGGAAACCCACGCATAATTATCAGCCTCCCTGTTTGTGGTGCTGCCAGGATGGGATGGGTGTGCATGTCTTGGGAAGGTAGGATTCATCTAACCATTTCCTGCAGGTGTGGTCCATTGAGAGGAGTAGCCTACTGATATGATAGATTAAAGCAGTGAAGGTAGATAGTAAGGGGTAGGTCATAAATAAAAAAAATAAATAAATTGTGAGTGGTCAACAGCACTATGTCTCTAGGATTCAATTAGATTCCATGCCTTTCCCAGCCTTAGAATGATACATTGTCTGTTGCCTTACATTTGCAATACCTATTTGCAGTCTTAATTATTATGAATTCCGCACAGGGTTTTATCATCTTCTTCATGCTCTATATAAAGGCTTCTGTAGACTGCTGTAAATTTTACTTCCTTATACCTCAGTAAGATTTCCAATAAGATGACTGGTAAAACAAGAATGCCCCATGCCCCTGTTATTGTTTTCCTGCAGTAATAGAACCACTAACATTTTACATCAGAATGACCACTGATATAGATGGTTTTATTCTTTTATTAAACTGCCTTAAAGAATAAGATTAAATTACAAACTTAAGTATTTCCTATCCTTCTGATATATCCAGTTTGTACATGACCAGCCCTCAACAATCATTGCCATGTTTAGTTACCACTGGCGCATTAAACAACATTCAGCCAAATGTCCAAGAATTTATCCAGGATCAAAAACCCTTGTATTTTTATGCATTGGTTCATATGTACATACTATGCTAATGACCACCAAGGCCTTTACAAGCCTAGCTGTGCAATCCAACCCAACGGTGTCCTTATGTATCATGGGCATTTTTAGCAGACGTATGTTAATTAGAACATTTCTAGAGATTCATATGTACGTTTTAGGCTAGATGGCCTTGTGCACCATTTTAAGCCTAACCAATTTCCTTTTTTGTACTTCATTTAACCTATCTCATTTTGTTAGATCATGGTCTTACTCATCCCATGATTGACAATTATATATTAACCCTAATGAGAATAATTGAGAATATACAATATGTAATTTGAGGGGACCCATGTATGTGATAAACCATTTAGTAATTGCTTCAGTCCATTGGTAGTACAGGGGCAGTCCTGGGATAAATTGGCTGTTTTTCATCCCTGGATCCAAGTTGTGCTTGAATATGGAATGGAATGAAGTTTGTTTTATGTGGGTGGGGAATCTGTTCTACAGCAGCAGCAACGTCCTCTGTGAGATATACCTGTCTCTTCAAAGCTTTCTTTTGATGTTGTAGAAGAGTGCAGATCCCTAAATCATGTATTTCTGATGTCATTTGACTTGCTGATGTGCAGTAAATCCATCAGTATCAGGTCAGAGGATGCCCTGCATGCCAGACACAGGTTAACCCTTAGCAGTCTGTAGGATATCACATATAGTGAAAGGGCTTTGAGTTAGTCCTAGTAGGACATGCTATTTAGGCTTTATATCCTTTTAGAAAGGTAACTCTGTGGGCATTCCAGTTGTTTTGTGTGCCTGGACAGGCACATGCCAAATGGGGGTATTATATCCAATGGCTGACCTAGCGAGGGCTGAGAAAAGGGGGACAATGACATCCCTAGATGTAGACAAAATTCCTTTGTTTGTAAGCCGTGCTATACATCTATATCTATCAATATATGTGTGTGTATATATATATATATATATATATATATATATATATATATAGGTGTGTGTGTGTTTGTGTGTATGTATATATATATATATATATATATATATATATATATATATATATTAGGATGTCCTTAGAATAATGGACACATATTGGTCAAAAGTTTGGTCACTGTCCTCATAAGTTCTCACATCCCGAACCACTGGGTGAACTGCTATGGTTATGTTATGAATATGGTAGTTCCCTGAGATTTTTGGAAGTGTCTTGAGTTTCATTGTAATTCTAGCATTTAAAATTGTTAATTAAAAGAAAAAAATCCTTTGAATTAATTGCATCACTTAATAGAAACAAAGATCAACAATGGACACTATAGAAATGATCTTTCTCCTCAAAGTAATTTACATCCTCTCAATAACTTCCTCTCAGATCCTTCTAATTTAATAAAATACTGGCATATACTATGCTTATACTTTCTAGAGCCCTGTCAGGCTATGAACTTCTTGCCATCATCACGACTAGCATATCATAAGACATATGAAGATCGAAGTCTGCATGGGGAGATGATGAAATCAGCAAGATAATGAGAACAGTATTTATGGGACGGAATTCATCCTCATGTCTTGATGAGTACTTTCATGTGGTAGAGCCTGTTTTCACAAAATCTCACCAAGACAGCACTAATATGCTCTGTATCTTATATGGCATGGATCATAGAAAAATGCAGGTTAATAAATAAAAAAAAAGATAACTAGGTACACAAGTCCCAGGATAAAAAAGCACCTAATCCTAGTGTATGCACTCGTGCCAGGACTGAATAAATGACAGTGTAGAATCCTCACGATACAGAAGCATTCCTATAATAGGGTTAATTCATGCTCAGGGTGAGGATGCCCCCCCCCCCATTGTAGAACGAAGTAATAATCAATAAAAATACAAAAACTGTTAGGCCAAACAAGAGCCATAAGGATGATAGAGTGCAAAGTTACTATTTTGAAAGAAGCCAAGAATTTCCAGAGAGAAGATATTCAGAAAGATTAAGAAAGCAATCAGAGAAAAGAAAAATGCTTGCACAAGGAAAGCTGTCGAAAGCTTCAAATGCAGATTTGTGTTCATTAATACAACACATTCATGAAACACATTACATAGACAAAGAAACATATGGCTACTAGGAAAAAGAAGTCACAGAGGAAGTGTGAACATAAAAAGAACAAAACCAAGATAATTTTGAAAGGTATAAAAAAGAAACGTGGACATGAGAAAGACAGAGAGATCTGATATGGAGCAATATGTATTCAAAGGAGTAAGCTAATTTAATCATTACAAAAAAGGCAGCTCCAGAGATCTTGTAGCTGGTCAGGAAGCCAGAGCAATAAAATAAATTATATGTGTAAATTCTAGCCATTCTACACTGTCATTTTTTTCAGTCCTGGCACCAGTGTGTACACTAGGATTAGGGCTATTAACCTCTGAGTTTCTGTTAGCCTGGGAACCAGAAAGAAATGATGTAATCTAAAATGAATCAGTGGTACTGTGTTATTAATTTAAGGAGAAAAAGAATGAGAGCATTTAGCATTTTGTCTTGAGAACATCCAACTCACCAGCACTGTGCCTGTGTTCTGTATGTAAGTTTATTTTAGAACTGTGTTTTCTCTTAGATATAGCTAGGAACTAGGAAGATCAGAACTTTTCTACTGTATTATTTTAACAATTTCTCTGTGATCTCTGAACTCTTGATTAATACTGTGTAGTAAGTATTGTCTTGTGTTTTTATTATTTATTAATAAATATTTTTAAACTTTTCAACTGTGGCTGTTTTGTGTAGAGATCACCCTTTCATAAGGGCCTTTTAATAGCTGATAAATATTAGTGATTGGTAGCAAGTGGTACTACCGTATAGTCTGGATAAAAGAGGCACTGCTGGAGAACCTGTGCCAGCCTTCCCCAGGAGTGTCTGTGTGGTTGTATATAATCCTTATCTCAAAGTGTGTGTGTGTCAGCTACTTGGGCAGGGACATGAAGCACTGGTTGAACAGAGAGGGTACCAGAGGTTTTAGCTTGCCCGCTAGGCTGGAATCTGTATCCTATAGCTGTGCCAATGGGAAGTCTTATTGGGGACCTGGAGAGAAAGGAAGAAACCATCCCCAGACTGACTGTGATCTCTGTGTGCTCTTAATGGAAATTGTACTTTACTGTGTGTATTTATTATCCCTTCCCTATATGGATGCCCCTCACTGGTGTTAGTGGTGAGGATTGAGGCTCCTTGATTGCTGGGCCAGTGCACAGATGTCATATACAGTAATCAAGAATATTAACCAAAATTTGTGTGACATAATATAAGTAAATATAACAGAATACAACAGAAGTGCATAGGATATATAACTGTGCAGCTAAATGAATAACAGTTAAAGTTAACAGTCAGTCTTCCCACAAAAACTTAGAGCAATAAGTGAAAGGAAGGAAAGAAAGAAAATGACATTATGGAAGCATCTAACAGAGAAAACTGTGACGTGATTAAGACAAGAAGTGTCATTGTTACAATCATATAGAAGAAAGAACAGATCAACAAAACTACTCAGAAAGATATGGTAAAATCAATGCACAGTATCAGAACTGTCCAAGATCTATCATAAACTATTACAAATAATAAACTAATGGTATCAGCACAGGCAGAACAGAAATTATGCAGATAAATATAAAGAAAATGTATAAAATAAGCAATTAATTGATAACAAAAAAGTTTTATAGAGAACTGGGAAGCAAAGCAAAAGGAATAGAAATACCACTAAAAAACAAGAAATCAACACATTTTGGAGAAATATTTATGAAAACCATGTAGAAAAAAACAAAGATGCTGAATGGATAGAAAAAATAAAAGAAACAGTAAGGAGTTCAACGTACAGGATATGAAATGTGATGAAGTAATGGCCAGAGAAATTGAAACACAATAAACAAATGCTCCTATTTGGAAAATCCCAGGTCCAGATGCAGTACCTAACTTCTAGATAAAATTATTAACATCTTTACAGAAAGATTTAACCCACAGTGAGAATTACTTATATGTTCATCCCGAACAGACACTAGCTTACAGTGAGAATTACTTATATGTCCATCCCGAACAGACACTAGCTTACTTAACAACAGGAAAAAAAGCTACTTCTCCTTAAAAGTGAACTTGTAAGCCATCCTGAAGACTATACACCAAAAACATGCCGTTTGGTGATGTACAAACTACATAGTAGAACTGATGCAGGCAGAGTTTATAGTCCTTTAGAAAAAACTCGATCATGGAAATAGAATAAAAGGTAACAACAGAAAGTCATATGGAGCAAAGGATCATTTATTGCTAAATAAAGCCATAACAGAAAATTATAAAAAGAGGAAGAATCTAAATATGGTATGGATAGATTAAAAATGAGACTTAGTAACAAACCAATTTGTTCAGATGCATCTTCAGGTGGGGTTAAACAGAAGCACTAGTGGGAATTAACAGGGGAAGGGAAGTAAGGTGGGGGATGAAAGGGTTAAGTGGGCCTGAAGGATGACTGAGAGGAAATGAGGTAAGAGTAGGGAGGGGCTTTGTGGGTTTTATGCAAGTGTAACTGTAAGGCCTGAAGGAAGTGGATTTGAAATTGGATGTATTCTGTCTTGGTGGACATTTCTGCTGTTGTAGTGGTGCACAAGAGGTCACAGATGAATGAGCGCAGAGTGGGCATCAGTCAGTGGCTTGAAGGTGATGGATTCCATTGGGCTGTATATGCTGGTCACTGGAGTGGTGCGCAATGAGGTTGCAGGTAATCCTCCATGTCAGGTGCTCATTAAGGCAAGTTAGACTTGGTGCAGTTTGGAAGTGATATGTAGGCAAGTGAGGCTAAGGTATGTCAGGGGCAGGGTAGTGCAGATTGGGAATTTGTGTATGAGGAGTTGTAGTTGTCCACAGGTGGGGTGGAATAGGAATGGGACATGGAATCAGGATTTGTGAGCACGGCAGTTTGGTTTGGGTTCTCCTGTGGAAAGGCTATGCAGATGGGTTGTACATTGGTTGGTGTTACTTTGAGAGTTTAGCACCTTGTTTCTTTGAATTTGGCTTTAGGGAACAGGCAATCAGGAGGATGTAGGTGATTTTGCCCTTTTTAGGATAGTAGAAGGGTTTGACAGAGCATTGTAAGGTTGTAAAAGGTTTCTTCTCCCAGGTCTCTGCTTACACTTATCAAGGGCATCAGAACTTGTCAGAGACTAGAGATGCATGGTTAGGCTTAAAAAGACCTTGTGGTCATTAGCCTAGTAAGAACCTATGCACCTATAAACTGAGGCATTGTTTTACCATTGCAGTGCCTTTTGGACCATTTCATTGGGATGGCCTTTTGGCAGATGGATAAGGTTGTTCATTGGGATTTGCATTTGTTTACAAATGTGAAAAGAGGTGTTGGGGTGGGGGCATAATTTGGGGGGTTGGTTTGTGGCTTGTTGGATGGAAGGACAATTGGGGGGATGTTGAATATTTGGAGTTTCAATTTAATCTGGTGTTGGAGGTTTAGCGGGAGTTGTTGAGGATTACAGTTCATTTCATCTGTTTAATATGGCAGTGGTATGGTTAGTGTTAGATGTGGTGCATCAGTTTGCATTAGGGTTAAAGGCTTGCTGCAGGACCTTGGGGCACCTTTTATATGGAAGGCATAAAGTATTGACAAGATTTTTTTTTTTTTTTGGGTCAACGTTGGTATTGGAGGCTTTATTGGACTACGGTTCATGTGGCATTTATTTTATGGATGTATGGAAATGATTCTGAGGGTTGTTGGTCAACAAATATTATGATGGTCATTAAATGTTTTCTTGTTTATAATAGTTGGTGTGATGGCAGAATTGCTATTAAATTGATGCTGGAAAGGAAAGTTTATTTTGATCATTATTATATAAATTGTGCAGTATATTGGGGTTGCAGTTAGGCATCATGGTACGTAATTCTCCTTGCGTTGTCTTGTGTGGCATTGGGTTTAGTGTTCTGGAGGTACATTTGGCAGGAAATACCCTGGGATTCATTACAAAGCTAATATTGGTAGTTAGGATAAGTGAGAATTTAATATACAGAGGTTATGCAAGGTTACAGTTAGCTATTTTAGTATTGGACAGGGATCATTGCTTTAATCTTAGCCTTTTAGGCAATTGGCTGCTTTGGGTATTTATATGACAGGGCGTTGGGAGGTGATGAAAGGGATCCAATTTGTTTTAGAGAGGATGGAGTGCACTGCATGACATTTAGCTTATTCCCTTGTGCATTTAGGTTGTCAGAAGTTTTTGGTAGGAGGGAGGGAAGGGAAACAGCCTGGTCAGGCTGTTTGTTGGAGAAGAGGTGCAGGTTTGCCCTCTTCTGTTCCCCCTCTGGTGCTGGATCTTCATTTCAATGAGTTGGGAAAGGAAAGTGAGCAGTTGGATGCTGCTTATTGTGTTGGATGTTTAATTCAATAAGTGGTAAATGAAGTGAGCAATGGGACACTGCTTCATAAGCAAAAAAATGAGTGGAGGTAAGGAAGCTGCTTATTTGGTTGATGTTTAATGCAACAAGTGGAAAATGAAGTGAGTGGTGGGATGCTGCTTCATAAGTAAAATAAGCGAGCAGAGGTAAGGTCAATGCTTATTGGATGATACTAGGCTATTGGCCCACACACCCTTATAAGCTTAGCCAAGAATTTCGCTCATGTTCCATCAAAGTCAGCACCTGTTTCCCCTGTCTAACAGGTACACAAGTGGGATCCCAGGGGTATATTTTCTGTTTCCCCTTCAGTCATCCAGGTTCCTCTTAAAGAGGGCTAGAGAGGTACTCTGCTTGACATGGAGAGGGAGTCTATTCCACAGACAGGGGACTCTTTGGAACACAAATCTATCCTGCCAACAAGTTCTATTAATGTCACAATCCAGGTTAAGGTCTTGCATGTGGGTTGCATGAGTGGAGTTTGTCTTACGGATATGCAGCAACTCAATCAAGGCTGGGTTTGAAATGGCCTTGTGTGCCAGACACGGGTCACCTCTGAGCAGTCTGCATGAGACTGAGTAGAGGGACAGGGATTTTAGCCTATCTGTATAGGATAGGTGTTTGAAACCCTGGATTTTCCTGGTCAGGAACCTCTGTGGTCTCTCCAACTGCTGCATCAGAAGGACAGAGGCAGACAAATGCAGGGAGTCACCTGAACTGTGGCAATGCAGTAAGATATGAGTCATAAGATAAAACTCTCATTTTAATAGTCCATCTATGTCTGCATCCTTATCTAACTACAACATTAATACAATTACAGATAGAAGTAACAAAAATGATACCCACTTTACATGCTTGCTGGGCTGTCTTTCTCTCTCTCTCTCTCTCTCTCTTGGAATAAAGCTATTGCCCAACTTGTTGAGAAGAGTAGGTTGAAGTGGTTGGATAGCCACTGATGATGTCATCAAGGCATCTTTCACAAGAATTATAATAGGTCTAGCCAACTGATCTAAGTCCCTGGGCAGACCCAGGTTATGCTGGAGTGGTTATATCTCCCAGCTTGCCTGGGAATGTCCTGGAATTCCACAGGATAAGCTACAGACTGTGACTTGTGATAGAAGAATCTGTCCTTCCCAGCTTTGCTTGCTTCTACCATCACTACCAGCAGGACAAGTGGTTTAGAAACTTAGTGGGTAAACATTTTCATAACATGCAGTTAGAAATCCTCCTTTAGTATTACATGGTTATCAGGCAGATATGTTTGCATGTTAGTGCAGTTAAACACCTGAATGTCTTCTTCCTCTGTATGACTCTGTTCTCCGAATGCAGACTAACATGTATTTTAACTCAGTACCACCAACAGACCTCTTTTGAGTTTGTACTCTTAACTTCCAATGCATGTGGCCTGAGCCTTTAAAAAAAAAACTAAATAATTGTTTCACAGTTCAAATAAATATTATCTCTAGAACCATTAGTATTAGCAAAAAACTGGAAATGGCAAACTTTTCAACATAAAACAGTCTTTAAAGTGGTTGGATGAGTAGTCTCAATGAGCACAGGAAACATACATTTTTGCAATTCTGTGTAAACAGTTTAGAATATCTCAGTAACCATTCAGGCAATATCCAAACCACTATTGAACATTTCCTTCATACAGCTGTGAGCTTTCATATAAGGCTAAGTAGCTCAATGCCACTTGATTGCTGAGACATTAAGAGAAATGTGAAAATCATTACAGTACAAATAAACAATGCCGAGACATTAACAGAAATGTGAAAATAATTACTGTGCAAATAAAGACTATTTCTCTCTCCCTCTATGTATGTATATATATATATATATATATATATATATATATATATATATATATATATATATATATATTCAGTAGCTCTCTGGCTGTACTAGACAGAGGTAAAATATCAACACTGTTATGTTTCTCATCATGTAAGCTTTAAGATGAAATCATCTAATATCTTGTTTGTAGCATGCCTTTGGAAATTTTAATGCAAATACAAACAAGCAATATTTAATTTTTAGATGCCTCATTAGAATATAACTGTACAAAAGCCAGGGGGCATCACTTTGCTGTTATGAAAAGAAGATTACTGGACTCAGGCATTCTGTAGCAAAAATTACCATAGCAACTTTAAAAACATAGTTCATTTGTAGTGTTGCAGTAATAAATGTTATCTCACTGACAGGGAACGCCAGGGGGAGGGAGAGAGGGAGAAAAATGCTGCAAAGGTCAGGTGCATATCCAAAGAGTGGTCCAAACAGTGCAAATGGTAACATTCAAAATGTCAGCACTTGCCGGAGTGAGTCTTGATCAGACTTACAAATGTTGAGGTATACTGGCAAGCTAGAAGTGCATTTATGCTCGTGCTTGAAATATTTGTATGTATGTATGTAAGTCTGAGATGCCATTTCTCAGAATATTCCCCTTTTTTTAGAGGTATGGTGATCTCGGAATTGGTATCTATAAGTTCGGGAGGTGTTGGGGGCTTCCCCTGCATAAAAAGAAATTTTAAGGAGAAGAGAGATTTTTGAGATTCACTCTTCTCCAGGTTTTCAATCATTTTTTATTTTTTTTATCATCTTTTCAGAATTTGGCATTTCGAGTGCCAACATTTCAGTAGAGTGCTGTGCAATTATATGAGGAACCTCAATTTAAATATTAGCAGCCTTTAAAAGAATTTTAAATGAAGCCTGTGATGTCACCCCTTCCCTCTTCACTCTGTGCCACAAAATATTTACAACCAGTTATTTTATTTGTAGAGATTCTTTTCCACACAGAGGAACAATACTGCCAAAGCTACTTATAAATTACTTTTTGAGAAAAAGGTACTGAAATCAACATTCACCTTATAAAAGTGACAACTTTGCAAGTAGAAAACTGCTTTAATGTTTGGAATTACTGGGAACTTCACCATTCAGGGGTTACAATACCACGTACTTCTGGAATCAGTCCTCATCAGCTGCCTGATTTATCTGTTATTTCTTATTAATTTTCTCCCAACTAGGTATTATTTTTTTTTTCAAAATGAACAAATTACACTGATTATGATAAAGACTGACAATATAAAATATTCCTGACAATGAAAAAAAATGATGCAAATACCTTGATAACTTTGTGGTATTTTATATACTTGGGAATTAGCCTGCTACATACAAGATAAGCATGTGATGTGCAACAATGTTGTTTATCAATTAAATGTGAAGCATGTAACAGTTATGACCTTATACAGACAAAAATCATTTTTTTATAAATAATCACGAGGTTTGTTTGACATAAAGAATATAATATGTGTACACAGATTTCACTCTTCACTACCAGTTCCATTAAACATACCCTGAAATGAATCATGATCACTCTGTTAGCATCAGTGACCCTCTTTTCATCAGTAATCTTACTGGAATGTTTTGCAGATGTCCTTGTAATACATGCATTTTTAACTTTTTGTAAGTGCTTCATTCATAAAGTGGGTTTTGGATGTTATTGTGGTTCTAACCATGTAGAATATATTACAGGAATAAACATTCACAAACATCACAAGATGTGCCATGAGCAATCAGACAATATGTGATAAATGTTGTTTAACCCTTTACACTATCACCAAATATATATATATATATATATATATATATATATATATATATATCGAATGAGTTGCCGCAATGTGCACTACTAAAGAAATCCATCTTCTACTTGCCTTTTTGTTAGTTAATGCTCAGATAGTAGTTTAGGAAAATGACAGGCATCAGTCACTAGCAATTTTTAAGCCATGAGTACCGTTTAATATTCAAAATGAAAGTTTTCCTAGAGTCATTATAATAAAAATTATTATCTGGCACAATGAATTGTTATTTACTCAAGCATGCATTTTGAAAACATTATTCTGTATGCCAAAACCTGGCTTTCCCTATGCCTGTGTCTGTATCTATAGCTGTTTGCAGCCACAACCCAGGCTAAAAGCAGAAACAAAAGAGTAAGTAATTTCAGTACAGAGCAATATTGTTCTAACAGACTGAGTGCTAATAAATAATCCTTAAGAATACAGAGCTAACAAAAGAAGTGAATCTACAAATGCAGTAAGACAATCTTTTGTGCTGAAAATCCTGAGGTATCACCTTTTAAATTTATATTTGTTATATTTCACAATTTTTCCTGGTATCTAGTACTCCCATATTACATTAACTGTTCCTTAGTTTATGCGAGTTGAAAGGTATGGTTACCATGCCCTTTGCAATGTCATGTATCTAACTTAGTAACATGATGGCACAATGTCAGGGTAATCCTATGGGCTAGGTTTGTAAAGGCTCCATGGACATTAGCCTAGTACACACCGATGAACCTATCACGGAACACGCTGTGCACTACTGAAGTGAACTGTAGACCCATAGTTACAGCAGTGTTCAAACTCAAGCCTAGTGTAGCTTAGTAGAATCCAGAAAAAGTCAAAGTGCCACTGCAAACAAAAGCAAGCAATACAGAAGGCAATTAATCATATTTATAATTACGTAAGATACTACAGAATTTTAGTAATAAAATGTGACACCAAGTCCCAAGTTAACTAGCAAAATTAAATGATGAAGTTTAGCATCCTTTATATGTGACATGACACAGTCATGAAGTAGGTAGAATTAGCAAGATTAAATTATAGTTGTTATTCCTTAATTACAAATCATGTGCAAAATTGATATAATTCTTTATCATGTATGTTCTTAGCTTCCTAAGGATACTAAAAATGAAATTTGTTTTATAATGCAGACTGTTACAAAGTGCATATGCTATTTCAAGAAATTTGGCCCTAGAGGACAGTATGGCTTTTTTGATGGCCAAGGTTATAGTTAAATAAACAGCTCAGACAATATTCTGACTCTACCTACATGTGTAAGTGTATACTAAAATGTCATGTTCCCACAGAACATAAAGAGGGCGGGATTTTAAAATTGTTTACATATTTTGTATGCATTTAATCCCAACAAGAAAAATGGAAACAAAATAGTATACTATAATTTAAAAATCCTACCTTCTGCTTCTTATGTACTTGGAAATTATAATTGACAATTATCAATATAATTGACTGGAATAGGATGAAGAAGGGTGAAATATGACTTGCATACAGGCAAGAATATGATTTCATTCAGACATATTATTTCCAGGAAAAAACTGCAAAGAAAATAAAGGTATACTAAAAAGAACATGCTGATATAAGAACATCTTGCTGTGCAAGCATTTCATTTCAATAAATATGAATAAATACAAGCAATGTAGGTGTAGCAAACATTAGCAACAGACCATCTTATGATGAGAAAAATATGATTACAGTCAGAGCACAAATTTAAAATGATAACAAAGATTAAATAATAGCTATGCAGTGGGTAAATATTAGAAATTTTTAAGGTCAGCACACAGCTACTCAGCAGCAAAGAAACTCTAATTGTAGTTATCTGGAACAGAAAATGTTTTAGGATGATTACTTGTTTTTTAATTGAGGTATGTTTAGCTAATGTAGATTTCATGTAAAATTAAATGGAAGTTTTCTAAATCATGAGACCTGTAAGATGTATAGGATCTAGCGATACTGTTTTGGAATAGTAGTTAAATTTATCCTTGAAAAATTAAAAAAAATGGATTTTCCAAGCATAATCAACATCTGAGGACTTTAAAAAATTCTAATATAATGATAATTGTTGTGTAAAATCCTATAAATGATACCTAAAGTCCAATATGCTGGCAAACGTATGGCAGGTATAAACTGATATAATATTCACTAGCAGAAATTTAACATCTGCAAAAGTCAAATGTACAAGAAACATATTAAGAGTTTATAACATGTTTATAAATGCAGTGTAAAGACTTCCAGAGTTCTGTTATAAGCTGTCTCTTCTGAGTGTTAGCAAGAAATTACATTTGAAATGTTTAGGACCAGTATTTTCAACTTCATTATCAAAATATTGCAGAGTGTATGTATTGAACTTTGATGGAGGTCTGAGCTGTACAGGCAGTAGGCTGTGTATGGACTGGGAAAAATCTGTACATGTATACATTTTCAAGCCGCTTTATATAAAATAAAACCATTAAATTACTATCTTAAATAATGCTGATCTGATTTATATATATATATATATATATATATATATATTGTATAGGTGCAAGCTATAGAGATTTACTCTACGAACACTTACATGTCCACTACACTACTGCAGTGCAAATCAAGGTTTATGCTGATGCATAGTAATGTTGGCAGAGATTTTTCTATCAGAGTATGACAATGTGTATTCTGAGGTATGGATTTTCATTTATTGAAGTATTTTGTGTTTATTACTACTATCTGAATATAATTTGTGAAGGCATTATTATTTGAAAGATAGATTGGTTTTCCACAGTTGTGGCTGATAAATTATTCCATTTTGTCTAATCATTTCTTCTGGGACTGTGGAGATGTATTTGGTGAAGAATGAAGATGTCATTCTTGCATGGAGGGTAAAGAATTCATAGCTACAAATTTTGTAAGATGAAAAAAATATATGGTGAAAATGTTCTAAAAAAAAAGTTTAAATTTAAGAAATGGCAATTAATTAGAAGTGTTGCTGTAGTCTGCAAAACTGTTTTTATTTATTTATGTTTTAATTTGCATCATCTGCAAATATGGCATTTGTGTGGTCACAGCTAAAGTAGACAGACAGACATCTTTAGAGCTGTTATTCTGGTCAAGTGATTTGAGAGTTGATGCAAATAATAATTGGTAGAATGGGTAGGTTTACACATAACATATATAATATCAACACTATAGCATCAGAACTACAAATATCAACATACTGCTAATGCCCATGCATCAAGGTTACTCTTTGAAATATGCAAAGTTACAAAAAAATATATATTTTTTTGCATTGGACAAGCAACGCTGCACCCCTCCCCCCATCACCCCCCAGTCACAACCCCGGATAATTACATATGCTAATTCTAAGAGTGCTCAATATCCGGGAAAAGAGCATATTCCCCAACCTGAGGGATTGTTCATTGTCAAAACAATAAACTCATTATCGCATAACTGTTAACTATCTACATTGTCAACCAGTGTGTGTTGTCAATACAGAGGTTAAATTTAGCTATTATTGACAAATACAATATATACGTACATACATATAGCTATATCTATCTCTCATTCTCTCTCTCTCTCTCTATATATATATATATATATATTGTGGTTTACTATGACTTACACAAATGGCATCCAGTCGAACACCAGAAGGTCGAATCCACAGTTTCCAAGGGGCACTTAATCGAACCGATGTAAGTTGAACATGTATGATCGAGATGCATGGTGCACTTGACTATTTGCTAAGTGATGTACTGACAATGTGAAGGGAGGTCGCGCTTCAGTGAGGAACAGGGAATTAGCCCATTTCCTCACTGTAGTGTGATCTCAGAGTTGGTATATTTAATGTGCTCCATGTGTGAGGAGCACAGCACCCCCGCAAAATAGTAGAATTAATGTACCATTGACTGTAGAGTTCAACGGTATGTTAATGTGCATAGCAGGAGGTGAGTGATGTCACCTCGTGCTATGTTAAATACATAAAACCATGGGTGTGGATGTATTCAGTTTTGCTTTTTTTCCTATTCGAAATTTCATATTCAGCATTTTGGGTTGGCATTTTACACAGTTGACTGAAGCTGATTTGAAATTCCAATAGTAAAACATAAATTATATATATATATATATATATATATATATATATATATATATATATATATATACACACACACACACACACACACACACACACATATATGTATAATATATATAGATAGATATAGATATAAACATACACTTATATGAGTTTATAATTAATAATTGTCAGTGAATTTGATTGAAACATGAAACATTGAACAAACTCACAAGTGATTATCATTACTTACTACTAAAATCATCACAAAAAAATTATCACAAATCTAAACCAATAATTTACAAAAGTAAAACAAAATAGCAGTTTTTATGATTGAAGTTTCACCTCCACATCCCCAATAGGCAAGATCTACCCACACACCACTGGACTTTAAATGTACTAATTGCAGGATTGCACATTCTCATGAAAAAGGGCAAAAACCCTTGAATTATATAATGGTCAGCTAACTATAATGAACTTTGACCATTACATAATTTGACAAACTCTACCAGGAATAGAAAATACCACCATTTCAACATGCAATAAAATGCAAGCAGTGATAACTTGTATATCATATAGAAATATTCCATATAACTGAATATTTGTAATACTGAGCAATCTTAATGCTAGCAGAAATGATCTGCTGGTGTTAGATTGTGGGAGTTCATGGAACAGCAGGGAGAGGAAATTTGTTGTTGTGCACTATTAGAGGTGGTATATATAATTACAAGGTTGTCTGGGTCTTTGGGGAGGAACTGCCCCTACAAAAAACATGACTTTTTTTTTGTAGTGTTGTGTTCTGATATTTTTTATCTATATATTGATATTTTGGCATTCAGTGTTTTTGTACTTTGATAGTTCAAAGTGCCTCTGTACATATATATACATATATATATATATATATATATATATATATATATATATATATATATAGCTATCAATATATATAATATTTATATATATACACATATATATATATATATATATATATATAGCCATTGATATTGATGTTTTATAGATGGATAGATAGATAGATAGATAGATAGATAGATAGATAGATAGATAGATAGATAGATAGATAGATAGATAGATACACATACACACTCTGACAGAAATTGGTGGTAAATACTTGTACATTGACAGTGCAGGGAAAAGTCTGCTGGAGTACTCCAGTAAAAATTGGAATTCATTTTGCCTGCTAACATTGTGTCAAAGCCAGAAGGATTGAATAGTTTGCCTTCTGTGCCTTTCTTGATATCAGCCTTTAGATTGGAGGGATAGTAAGGCTGCACCACCATTATACATGGACCTGTTGTTCCTTGTAGTTTTGTTAGCCAACAGTCACCATTCAGTGATCAGTGACCTTGGTATTTCACCAGCCAGCAAGCAGTCAACAACTAAATACCATAATTTCCCTCATATGTATCTTGCTTGTGTATGTGTCCTTGTATATATATATATATATATATATATATATATATATATATATATATATATATGTGTGTGTGTGTGTGTGTGTGTGCGTGCACATCTTTCTCTGTGTAGTCATATATGTGCACATATAAGGTTTTCCTACTCTCCCGTCTCATTAGTAGCAACTTATATGCCTCAACCCTGTCTGGTCTCTAAGGGATTAGGTCATTCCTTCCACCACCACCACACCAGCCCACTCAGGTAACCCTTGCACTGATAATCCTAGAATCCCTAGTATGCATGCATCATTACTGGTGGTAACCAGAACATTCTCAGCTAATATCATTGCACTCACATCCTACCATAATCCTCTCTGCTACTTCTGATTTGCCAGCTGACTTGCCCATTAGCATGAGGCATATAATAATTATTTTCATACATCCACCTCATTGACATTGCACAAGGTGGACTGATCCTCACAAAGTGTCAGAAGCATTTGAATATTCTGACCTTTCAGAGTCCCCTTTTCTCTGCCTTCTTGGTCATGGTATTCCACCCCATCTGTTTTTAGGAACAGAGAGTCATTATACCTTCAGGCTACAGAACTATCTCACTGCAAGACATTTTGCAGACCATATTTGTTTTATATATTTTATATTTGTCTTAAAAAAGAATTATAAAAGACTTACAGCAGACTAATACATAATACAGTTAATAAGTCATATTATTTATGGATTTTACTAATGTATGAAATACAGAAATTGTAACATAGAACCTTCTGCATTACTGTTCACAGTCAGCAGCTGACTTTACTGTGGATGTTGTCTTTGATTCCTTTATAGTAAAACTGATAGGTATATTCAACAGTGGGCATGTGTTGGCCCTAATACAAATACTAAACCCACCAAATGTATATGACTCATAATTACAAGGTTCTACTATTGTGCAACAAAGATAAACCATGACAGATTTCTAGACTAGCTGAAGCCCATGGGATAGAAATAAGTCAAAATACATGGGATACTGAGGCTCTTCTGAAAATGCATACCTCTCTGAAAGGTGTGTTCACAGTACATCATCAAAGGTGAGAGCCATTAAACTGCATGAAGTAGAAGGTAGGCCTGACTGAAGATGGTGCAGCTCATCTTATCTAGCCACACATAAGTAAACAGACGACTTTGGGTTCATGAAATGCAGCATGGAAGGCAGATTTATTAGCAGACAGACTAACAACCAATAAGAATTACAGGCCCTAATAAATGGTACTCGTGAGGTTGCCACATTCCTTGGACAGTCTGTCCCAGATAATGCCCCCCTCCGTATCTGGGAGGCGTCCGTGGTCACTGTGGCTACTGGATGGGGGTCTAGAAAGGGTCTGCCCAGAGTCACCTGGAGGGAGACAAGCCACCATACTAAGTCCTTTTTGCAAGTTTCCATGATCAAGATCAGTAAATCCTGGAAAAACCACTGAGCAAAAAGAAGCCACTGCAGAATCCTCATATGGAAGTGTGCCAAAGGAACTAGTGTAATTGCTGCAGCCATTGAGCCCAAGACTTGTAATACTTCTCTTGCCTGAACTCTCGTCTTCTTCATAAGTATTGTCACCATTAAGCCAAAACCTTGAAAGGTCGTACATCAGTAAAGCCAAATGCAGACTCATGCACTGATCTTGAAGAATGTAACACCATCTTTTTGATACAGAATAGTGATATTTGCTCTCTGCAGTTGATAACATTTGCCAGCTTTACTTCAAGAAAAGAATTATTACAAGAAAATACATAAGTGCAATATGTGCTTCTCGAGCCTCTGAGAAACTGTGACATGCTTGGGCTCTCACAATGTGCTTTTAGCAGATAGGTGTCTGATCAGATCATGAGGAGAAGGACTATATTTTAACAGCTAATTTCTCTTAACATTCTGTTCTGTACTCCAAGCCTGAGTAATGTGATAAGGTTTTGTGGTAATGAGGTAATACAAATGGAAGGAATCAGTAAAAAGAACACAATGTGCTCCCCAGTGAATAAATGCAGCAGAATTAACATTTCCAAACTGTACTTATTGTTAACATAAAAGAGACACAAAGTATCTATAATGAACTATATAATGCATAGCCAGTGACATCACCTAGGAATAACCATTTTAGGAAAAAGATACAAATACTCCTCTCCAGCAGATTAAAGGTCTATAAATCCTATGTTCCTTGGAAAAGAAATGCAGGTGCAAGTCTGATGTGACTTATCAGCTATGTTCCTTGAGATAAACGTTTTCATGTCAATTTCTAAAATTTCATTAAGTACATAAACATCCTGGAATAATATGTTGTCAGTGTTTCTGATACATGTACAAGAGTATCTGTATCAAAAAAATGTTACTCATGAATTCTAAAAAAGAACTGGTTTGTCTGGGTCTTAGTGGGAACTACTTGTACATTTATTACATAATAAACACACTCATGCAGTAGTTGTTGCTACCACTTGGTCAGGGGAGGCAACCACTAGTACCATTGCCATAGTACAACACTTAAGCACATTTTACTTGGCTCTCCCCTAGGAATAAGAGAGTGGAGTGTCAATAATTAGTGTATTCATAACTTAATTTTTACTTTTACTTGAAAATATACGCGTCATTCTAACTAAGATATTTCCTATAAAAATGTAAACACCACTGGTCTCAACACCAACCTGTCAGACACCTATTTGATTACATACCTGTATTTTTTTTTTTTTACTTCATTAGCCCTATATTTCATACCCGATAAGCAGTTTTTGATGTACCCTACTATTCAAACTACTCATCTGCCATTTATATCTCCATCTTCCTTTTGTCTAGACTTGGCTTGACCACTAGCAAACCTGAGGGAGGATCCCTCTTTCATCATTTCATATTTGCACTGAAGTTTTTCATACGAACATACTGAGAATGACAGATAGTGTTACATCTTACATTCCAAGAGATAATTGTACTATGGTATTCAGTTATGTGAGCAGTAAATTCCTTGTTTGCTGTCTTATTGCTCTTTGCTGAAGTAGTAAGTTAGTTTGCATCTGTATAACTGCATGCAAAGCATTTTATATGTGCAAAGAGCCATAAATGGCAACTGCTCAGGAAGGGCTGATTTAAATGACTGTAATCATCATTTTGCAGTTGTTGGATAACTTACTGAGTGGTGATTTGCCGACATCTGTGAATGTAATTAGATGACTGCATCTAACATATAAATTGCATAACTGCAAGCTGTTGAATATTTTGTGGTGCAGTGGTCTAGTTTTAGACAGTAGTCACTGGACATTTAATTACTTATGTTAGTATGGAATTGTGTGTGCTTCTGAAACTGCAGTTCACTGGAATACCAACAGACAAAAATGTCTGCTTAATTCAATTGCAGACTATTGGCTATTTAACTGCCTTGTGGTCATAACTATTTAATTACTTGAAGATCTGCTTTTAATATCTCATTGTGGTGGCAAATTCTAGTGAATCAGTTTTGAACTGCCATCTAAATAATATTTTACAGCATTGTGCATAGTTATAATGGCATATATGACGCATGAAGTTATATTTTGCAACCAAACTTTTCTCCAGAATAATCATCATTGATATTGCATAATATAAAAAGCATGCAATAGTATAAATAACCACATGCTTAAGAGGTTAAACTTGGCTGCTATAAATCCACTCCATAAAACCTAGTCCTGCGCTACTTCTCTATAGGTTTTTTTGTGGGCTGAGAGAGTACAACCCAAGGCCGGGTCTTACCAGTGCATCTCTGTCCCTTTCATGTTTCCCCTAAGCTGGTAGTCCTTAACTCTGTTCTTACCTCTGTTGTACATACTGTTTCCATAGACGTACTTATTTTATTGAGTATCTTCATATAATATGTTTCCTTTATTCCATCCTTGCACAAGAACTCTTACTCGGTATAAACCTCTGTATATGTTTTTTTACCACCAAGATCTGCACCCACAGTTGCTCCACCCGGGCCCTGGCCCTGGGCTTCAGTGCCAATGTAGCATCCCTTCTACTCATCTCAACATAGCCCCCTCAGCTCACAGTGCCAGCGAGGGATGGGTATGGGCCCAAAGCTCCAGTGTCATCCATTTTCAGGGCTAGTTGATTTGGCAGGTATGTTGTTACATACTCCTTAACTCGCATTCTTAATAACGCTTTATCACATACTGCCCCTTTCTTGCTCTTCACTCGCCATGTCTCCTCTCAACCCACTACACCAGTTTGATTCATTATCTACTGCAACAGTGTAACTCATTACACACTACATCAGTTTAAAATTCCTCCAGCCGACTTTCACCGTTTTCACAACACACGTGACCCTAGCTCTTTTTATTTAAAACAATAAGTACAGATATAAATGTATCACACATCATCACACACAGTTCCTACACTTAGAATTCTTACAACACACATACAACCCCCATTCTCTTTCATTACTGATAAATAATTTCCATGCTTATCAAACTAATAAATAAATAGATAATATATAAATACAAATAATTTCTGTCCTCATGTTAACACACTTAACTAACTGCCACATGCCTCTCAACACCAACCATATGCCCAAGGGTCATTCCTTAGCTCCTCTTTGCACTAACACCTGAAATACAGTATCACTAGCAAATAATCTTTACATCATATCCCATATCCATCTTTTCAAACACAAATAGTTAGAACTTATTAAGTCAAACCTCAAAATGGTTACAGAAATGAAAATCAAAGCTTAGAGGCAATCTACAGCTCAGCTTCCCCAAACCTACATTGCAACTTTGTGGAGATGTACATCAAAGACAGGCCCAGCAAATAGAACCACTCCTGTAATCACCTACAGAATCAGTAATACCACAACACCTCATTCCTGTAACTTTTAAGTAAAATTGGCTTAACATTTTTCAACATTTGCCTTGAAGTAGCCACAATAAATTACCTGAACTGCTTGCTTTCATAGCCCATCACAACTCTGGTATCCTTGCAATAGCTAAAACTTGACCAGAATCTGAAGTCAACGACACCAACATACTCAAACCATGTTACAGCAACATTTGAGATGACAAAAAAAAAAAAAATGCAAAACTAGGAGGTATTGCTATCACTATTACTATCAGAATCAATATCCTGCAATCAGTAATGAGAAGATTCTGATCTCCATACTTAAGCTGAACCATTACACGGCTGCATGTATCATAGCGCAATGTATTATTCAATATATCCCTCGCGGCAAAAATATTATTATTGCATTAGCTTTGGTATCTTCAGCATACTTGAATTTATATTTAAAACGTGTGTAATATATATAGATATGTGTGTGTGTGTGTGTGTGTATATTTGCCTCGGAATGCCCTCCCACCAACTCACAAACAACTTGAAGGTCAAGAAGCTTTCAATGTGAATCTAAGGGAACATCTCATTACATCCTGGCTATGCAATTGAACATCTTCTGAATAATACATTAGACACCTCACTAGTACCTCATTAGACACCTGCAACAGCTGGAAAGGCCACAGAAGTACCTCATGAAAAGGATCATAGGCATTAAACACACATTTTACATGGACAGACTCAAAGGACTCAAGCTATTCTGTCTCATATCGCCTACTTAGAGGCAGTGGCGGCTGGTGACTTCAAATCAAAGGGGGGCTGCAGGAGACAGCTGAATGGGTGGGGTCAATGGGGAGGGTGTGGCCAACCAGAAAGGGAGGAGCTTTGTTCAAAACCACAAAAACTGTAACTTTAATTAAATACGCTGCCCTGGGTGCCAAACCATCATTATGAGAGTCCAATCAAGTCAAAATGAAGTGTAGAAGAAAAAATCATATTTCAATGCATTGGCTGCATGACGGCTTACTTAATATCTAGATGGAAACAAAAAGGTTGTGAGGCATGAAAAAATAAATTACTTTTTAAATACATTACTGGAATGCCAGTCAAATTCAAGTACAAAAAATAGCAGCACTCAACTCAAACCACTTCTCCTTGCACTGCAGTTCTAATTATAATTGATATTCACCTTTTTAAAATACCAAGTAACATGCTGAAAGTAGCAATCTCCGTGATACCACCACTTGTAAAAATGTTTCTTCTCCAAAAAAGACATGCTGCCTGAACAACTACCTACTTGTTTCATGGGGAAAATATGATCAAAGTAAAAAATGAAAAGCAAACAAGAAACAAGCTCAAGATAAATGCTTAAAGGATTACTGCACAGGTTATGGACCACACATGATAGATTGGCATTCTGTTTAGTTTACAGGTAAAGCCTGAAAAGATGACTGCAAGTCTCCAACAAATGTAATGAGCTTCTTAAAATAATGTAATCCTGTCCTTTATTACAAATGCTGTCATATGCATTTCAATACCCAAGGCTTATATGTTATCTAGTTATGTAAGTATTCTCTGCATGGCAACAACAGAAAGGCTTTCAATGTTGGCAATTCTTTAACAGTATGCTTATAAAAGCAACAGGCACTTTCTGAATAATAATAAGCATACATCAACAGTATAAAAATATGACAGAAACCAGAACATACTGCAAAATCAAGGACAGATGAAAAGCCACTGCAGTACTTGTGTCTACCTTGGATGGGGGGATACTCTGCACATTTACACTGCATAACTGCTCCTTGCCTTGCTTGGACACATCCAGAGTCACTACATGGGGGAGTGGGGTGCAATAAGTATGTCACAATTTGAAATATCTCTGGCTGACTCTGATGGCCCTGACACATTTGTCATACCTCTCAACCTCAGAGCAAGACATCTGGACAAAGCCATACATAGAAGTGGGACAAAGGCCCAAAAATAAGGACAATTTTTAAATATTGCTCTTATAAACTTAGAATTTTCTGAAGGATATGAAATCTGAAACTCAAATGTCTGTCATTATTTTCTAACTTCAGTCTTTAATGATCTGTCACTAATTTTCCAAAAAAACACAATTTTATGAAAAAATAGACCAAAAATGTCATGCAAAAATATAAAATAGCCGCACAATACAGCCAGGAACCTGTCAAAGAAGGGACTCTTTTTTAATATTAGTACTGCTAACTTGAGCAGCTGACAAAATAAAAGACTCTACGTGCATTTCTGAAATAAAAGTAATATATAACTCTGATTATTACAGTTATTTATTAATTATAAATCATCCATGTTTTCTTCCAAAATTGCCATTTTGCAGAGGGATTATTGGGGAAGAGCAACATTTTGAGCCAAAATTGGGGACAGTTGAGAGGGTTGGATATCCCTAATTCTATAAAGCAATTTATTTGCACATACCTCTCAACCTGTTAATGCAGGAAATTTGGACAAGGCCAAATATATTGGGGGAACATATACACAGTACTAAAAATTGCTCTTGTATAAACTGAGATAGTTGATAGAATAAAACAGGTCTTGCTTTAGCATGCGTTTTTCTGAAGGTTAAGCAGTCTGAAACTCAGTGTCTGTCATTATTTAGTGACTTAATTCATAAGTGATTTGACAGAAAACCACAAATTTTATGAGGAACAAACCAAAAATAAGAAGCAAAAATCTATTCATTCTGTGAAAATCTGGACAGTTGAGAGGTATAGTCCAGCTGGGGCTGTCTTTGAGTTTGCCGTCCTTCTCCCTTACAAAATCATGGTTGAATGGAGCCCCCCCCCCCCTTGCAGCCATTCCAATGAACCATTACTTGGCTATTTCACCCCATTTACCATAAACACCAATGTGCATGCTGCTTTACTTCTACAATGATTTGGACTTCATTTGAAAGTTTTATTTTGCATATTACAGCACAAACACTAAGGCATCTGCTAAACAAAGCAATGCAGTCTCACAATGAAAAGAGACTTAGCATTAAAACTCCTCTGCCCTTGAAACTCACATTCATTGAAACAGCATTGAAACCCACATTCAAAGAATTGCATTTTGCCAGTGCCAGATAAATATTAACTTTGGGCTGTTTTCAAATCATAGGCCCCTTGCACACGAAACATACACATGCTATTTGATACACCTTCCTGGTTGTATTAAATTATATTCCTTGTACAATACAGTACAGTTGTTGGACGGTGTTTTAAATGTATTGTTTTGAACATTTTTCTAGTAAACAATGAAACAAAATGCATGCACCAATAATGACAAAACTGCCCAATTCAGAACATTTTTACAGTAAACAATGAAACAAAATGCATGCACCAATAATGACAAAACTGCCCAATTCAGAACATTTCCATCATAAAAGTCTACTCAAACTTCTACAGTCCACCAGTATCAGTAAATATGCACAATCTCTGATGAAGTAAAAGTCATCCAAATAATTCCACATTAAAGAAATCTGTAACTAATGAAGAGGTTTTTACTAGCAAACAACTTTATATTTCATTGTTTCATCTACAAATAAAGTGCCTGTTGCCCTTATGGAATAAATTGCCTATGTTGCATTAAAAAATGATAAGCTAGTAATATTGCAATAGGGAATGGATGGCAAACTGATAACAGGTTCATAGTTACTAAATACCTTCGCCAAAAAGAACTGCAGCATCCACCCCCTTTACAACACAGTACAGTATCAGCAATGCATTTACCTACTGTGGGAGTAGAACCCACAGCCTTCTGCATCAAAAGCAAGGACACTACCTGTTGTGCTATTAATAATGTACACCAGTTCAGCATAAGCAGCACTAAACTTTTGTTCCCCTGCAGCTCTCAGCATCTTGTAAAATCTACTTGACACTCAGCTGTATCTCTGAACTTTACAGCACAAGAAATCTGGAAAAAGCCAAAATTTGTGGGGGTGGGGTGGGTGGGGCAAAAGCCCAAAAATCAGGGACACATTTTAAACATTCCTTGTATAATCATGTTAAATATATCATTAAGTATACTAGTGACATCAATAGTATAAAGGGAGTGATATATAGGAATTGGAATGTTCTGACAATGGATTCACAAACTAGAATATTGGTAGGTAATACACCTGCCTTTTTGTTCAAGAACTGTAAAAACCTTAAACAAATTCTTTGCAAAGACCATCATGATGTGATTTCTTCTGTTACTAACTCAGATATGACTCCAGGCACATTTGCCTGCAATCAGTGCAATAGATGCAGATATATTACTAATATTCAGATTTATAAACATCCCACTATCAAACCAACTTTCATTCCCAGATTTTATGCTACGTGCAATACACGTAATTTGATCTACCTTGATAATTGTATGTCCTGTGAAGCCTTTTATGTGGGCTTGACAAAGAGAAGACTACAGGACAGGATATACAATAATTTATATGACATACGCAAAGGTATTGAAACCAATGCGTTAGCTAAGCATATACTAGAGTATTCCTCACATAGTTTACGCTTCAGAGTCCTACAGGTGTTGAAACAGAGTCCAAGGGGAGGGGACTCAGATAATGAACTAGCTTCTGCAGAGCTGAAGTGGATCCTGAAGTTCACATTTACCTCCAGGTCTGAACTACTACGTGTCTATTAAATCACTACTTGAACGTTAGAGAATATGATCACTTACTACACACTTTAGATATGCTCTTAGCTTGTATCAGATTATTAAACGTTGACTTCTTATACATGTTTATATATGCTACTGATTTATACAATATTTAATTTTATATATAAATGTTGATTTCATTATTCTTGTAGACTATGATAGTATCTATGGGATTACTACTTAATATTTAATAAATTAATTAAGTATGTCTGTTTATCTGTTCCATAGTATATTAATCTTTCCTACAAAGCATTATTTTCTGATGAACTTTTAATGTTTTTAGAATAATTTGTTGCATTGTTTTGTTTATTGTTTATTATATGTTAGTATAGTTTCACTTGTTTGATTATCAAAGCGAACAGCTTTTCATCGTATTTCGTTATTTACACTTTTGTTAACATTAATGAGCTTAATATTGAGTTTTGAAAACTCTACAACTGGTTTTGGTCACCATGTCTTAATTGATTAATTGACTTTTAAATGAATTTTTTTCACGCGTATTTCTGTATTTAAGGATCCTACATTTTGTATACTGTTATCTGATGAAGCGTAGGGCACACTACGCAAAAGCACTTATCCTCTTTCATTCATTGTATTGTTGCAATATTAAATACTTTTTGGTTTTTACCTGGAGCCTGTGACTGTTTTCCTTGAGGATTTTCGTGGCTGGATCTCCTGTTTTTGTTCTACATATTCCTTGTATAATGTTGGAAAGTTGCTAGAATAAAATGCTGTGTTACCACCCTACATTTCGCTGCCAAGTATTGAGCCCAGGACCCTGGAACAGAGGAACATTCCACTATGCCAAATCATCTGTTATGTGAAAGAGAGGAAGACTGAAACTTAAATGGCTACCATTTAGTGAATTCAGTTTTCACCATAGCTGTCAACCTCTTAGCACAAAACACCTGAACAAAGCCAATAATGGGGGAATACAGCCCCCAAATATATTCAGTGAATTCAGTTCTCACCATAGCTGTCAACCTCTTAGCAAGAAAAACATAGACAAAGCCAGTAATGGGAGAATACAGCCCCAAACATATTCAGTGAATTCACTTCTCACCACAGCTCTCACCCTTAGCACAAAAAACATGGACAAAGCCAATAATGGGGGAATATAGTCCCAAAAATAGGGACACATTTCAAATACCCATGTTATAAACTTAGAAAATTGCTAGAATAAAAGATTTTGTGTTACCATGTACTTTCTGAAGAATATGAAGTCTGAAATTCAAATTCCTGTTATTTTTATTTATTTAATATATGTTAACCAGGAAAGTCTGACTTGGAACAAAAGCCAATCTTCAGCAGAGGCCCAGGGAGAAACACTCCAGACATATATCTTTGTAAGATGGGAGAACATGCAGACTCCACACAGAAGGCACCCCAGCCAAGAATCAAACCAGAAAACCTGTAGCTGTCAGGCAATAATGTTACCAGTGCACCACTGCAATACTGACTGTGCAAGGTAACAAAAATACAAAAAAAACATAGATTGTATGAGGAACAGAACAGAAGAAATATGAGGCAAAAATCTGCAATTTTTTTATAAATGGGGTGGGTAGGGAATTCAGACTCTTGCCACCTGCAACCAACGTACATAGTTCAAGCCTGAGGTATTCTTTACCCACCACCATGTGTTCTCTCTAGCCAACACTATACAGCAACTGGGGCATTTCACACACACACACATATGTCCACCGATCCTGTGGTGAAGTCCTTCCTTCCTGCGAGAGCAGGCCAGCCTGCGGACATTGCAGTCCAATCCTATTCAAGTCTATGCAGTTGTAACTAACTGTGTAGACTTCTGGGGTGCTCTTGACTGTTGTGTTTCTAATCCAGACTGCTGCTGAATCAGTCCGGAGCTCTGTGCATGCTCCAGACTGGTTCAGCAGCAGTCTAGATGTCGAAAATGCTGCAAGCGTGAATGTGCAAAGGTCCGTGATTTTAGTCATTCTTTCTTTAGTTTCTTTTTTCTTTCTTTTACAGCTGGGGTCTTTCTTCTTTCTTTTACAGCTGGGGGGGTGGGGTTGCAGTCCTGCAGTCCAATAGCACGGGCCGCCCCTGCTTAGAGGTGATCTCTGCTTGAATTTCAAAGCCATGTCTGACCCAGCTCTGTTAGAAATGCTATATCTAATGAAATCCCAATCCCTCCACACCACACGCTCCAGAGACCTCAACCTCAGTACCACAATCAACAGAACATGCTGGAGAGACAGGTTCCTCACCAAGAGACTGCCCATGCTCTGGAATAGACTTCCCATACATGTCAAGCAGAGCACCTCGCTGACCCTCTTGAAGAGAAATCTTGATGCGTGGATGGGTAATAGAACATTCACCCTGGGGATCACTCCAGTGGCTCTACTTGATAGAGGTTAACTTCGGGCAGAATGATGTCAGGGCTCTTATTTGGGCTAGGCTTGTAAAGGCCCCAGGGCCATTAGCCTACTACCTATGAATCTGCATACATCTTCCTTTTACATTCCTGTCCTTTTTTTTTTTGCCCTTTACCACCACATAATTATCATGTAATAAGTATTCACAATTTCCTCTTCTATTTATTTAGTACCTCCCATTCTAACTATTCTAAAGTATCATTTCAGCCATACAGGGTTTAAACAATTTTCTTTTACTGGCAATTGTACCTTGTAATATTACATTCTCTACACTGTCTTTTACTTCTATCAATGTTCGAGTATTGCAAGCATTGATCTTAGAGACCTTTAACTATTTTTATTTTTTATAGTGTTGTTAATTGTTATTCTTTTTTGCTTTTGCAAACCTATAAGCTTTGTATTAATGCAATTTATAGAGGTTTTCTCCAAAGGCCTGTACTGAAATTAATATCAAATTATATTATATTATATTATATTATATTATATTATATTATATTATATTATATTATATTATATTATATTATATTATATTATATTATATTTATTTATTTATGTGGCTAGTCATTCTTTCCTGGTAAACAAATGTAAAATAAATAAAAATAAAATAAACAGATTTATCAAATGCATTATTAAACTCAAAGAAAAAACATATCCACTGGTTCACCTCTATTCACTTCTACTATTGCCCAGTTATAAAAGTGTAGCACATTTTAATGACCAAAGAATCCTTGATGAAACTTACTCTCCTGTACCTTTCCAGACAAGGGATTTACCAGTTTGCTTCTGAGAACCATTTGCATTTCTTTCAGTAGAGATATACGACTGAACTGGCATATGGGCAACCTGACCTGTTCTGTCCATCTCTAATCTGAGACAACAGAAATGCTTTCCTGCTGTGCACTGCAATATCTCTGCTCTCCTGAGTAGTCATGTAGTCTAGATACCAGAGTACCAAGAACTTATTCTTTCACTCATTCCTTCCCATGTTCTCCTTTTTTGTGTAATCCAAAAGTGAAAGGAATAGCCAAGAGTTTGGGAACTGTGTGCCAGCTTCAAGAATGTTGCCCCAGTTGCCCCTGTCTCTCATCTATCCCTGCATACATCCCCAAACAGTACTACACCCCTTGTTTACCAGAGAAAAAAACACCAGCCTTCTAAAAAAGCTTTATATACACACATACACACACACACACGTATATATATATATATATATATATATATATATATATATATATATATATATATATATATATATTCTCATTATCCTACTATAGTCAAGAAATGTGCTGGTGTGACACTAATGTGCATTATCACAACAAAGCAAAATGGTTTGTTTTATGCTAGAAGAAAGACATAGTGCTAGTTTGTTTCAGTTTTGAGTCAAAATACATGAGAAGTTCACCTCCAAGCAGAAAAGTGCCATAGGGTCCACATATGTGAGCAGAATAAGGACATCTATTCAAAGGAGCAGGCAAATCAGGCAGTAATATTCACTGTTCTTCATATAAAGAAGACAGCCAGAGAGAAAAATGGTGACAACAAGAAGGCAACAGACTTAAAGCTGTTTTAAGAATAGATCTGTCTGACTTGGCCAGGGAGACCATAATAACCATGCAATGAATGAGAAAGGCTTAACTGTTGTCAGAGAGTGAACACTAACTCCAAGTAATAATGCTACCCTTCCTAAAGGATTGGCTGCACAAGGCTGTCCACTGGCTGCAGGAATTCATACATGCAGCATGTTGTAAAAAAGATGTGCAGTTAAATATGTCTCCCTTGGAAATGGGGAATAAAAGAGCAAAAGGAAATATAAAGGGTACATATGGAATAGCTCAGCGGCAGACAGGTGTGTGGTAAGTGCTCGAGATGGTATGAAAGATATTTTGTTGTATATGAGAAAGGCAATAAGTTACTTATGGAAATCTCTAATTTGCACAACCTGTCTAATTTTGAATACTCTATAATGATGAGATATAACTGCATTATAATTAGACCAGTGCTATCCATCTGTCTATTAAATAACCAGGGATATTTGTTTTAACTCTATTCAAGCTTGTAGCAGTCAGATTTTGATGACTATCTGCTTAACTCATTCTCTGTATGATTCTTCTGTTTTCCAAGAAGTAGGATTAATGACTTGTCTAATAACTGAATTGCTTTATCAGTAAAGAAAATGGAATAACTATTTCAGACTTTATGAACAATCCATTGTAAGATTACTTTTTAAGAAATTAACTTTATAAAATAAAATATGCCTTTAATATTATAATGCTCATTCACCAAGGAGAATGTTAACTGTCAAGCAAAGAAAAGAGCTACTCCTACTGTTTCAGTCATGAATAGTTCAGTAAGTCTTGTACACCCACAGTCTATTAAAGCTAGTGACTCATGTCACAAGTTGTGAATTTCCTTTAGGCAGACTATCTGTAATTTCTGACTGTACATTTTTTTTTATATGTAGTCATTTACATGAGGAATTTCATCATAATACATTTAAGATGAAGCCTACAAACAATATGGTCAGTAGAATAAACATTAATGTAAGTCTTAGTGTATACGTAAACTATATCAATTTCATTAATTGCAGTAAAAATTGAGGCACAGCAAAACAAATTGTTGAGATTAAATTCGTCATGAAATGTTTCCAAAGAATATATACAACAAGCAAGGTTACATCAATATCTATTTATGTGTATATACCTATATCTATATCTACAGTATCTAGCTGTACAAACATATGGGTGTACTACACATTAGTGAAAGCATCAAAAGTCAGCTGCATATGGGCAAA